>NW_006159564.1:2846261-2872433 GCF_000334495.1 Tupaia belangeri chinensis
AGAGAACTTCTGTACTCCCTTGAGGTCACGCTCTGAAGAGCATGCCCGTAGTTCATATGGGTCAGATGATTTCTTGCTGGGCCTGGCTGTGTGCTTCTGGCTATTTCTGGTCTTCAGTATGCTTCTAGGATACTCACAGAGTTGGTTATTTTATGATTGGTTTGTATCCTGTAAATAAATTTCTAAAAGACTGATCAGGTATTTACTTGGTCTAACCAATTTTGATTTTGTTAATTGAATGTTAGTTTTGCAAATTAATTTGTTAGGAAATGAAAATTTTTTTCTAATTAAAACTACTATGTAATTTGTAGCATTTTTAATGAACAAATAGAAAAGTACTGTGGCTGTAGATAGATTGATTGGCTTTTGTTTTGTTTTGTTTGGAAAAGCAGAGTAAACACAGAGCAGTCACATAATCTTGACTTCTGTCTAGATCTTGTTGTCATAAGAAGGCAGAAGTGGTCTGAGAAAGCCATGCATTCATTTTGGATCTGAAATGTGAAAATGTGTGCTCAGTTAAAGAAAAAAAAAAGATCTTCAATTATACTTAAAATAGTTTTAAAACTTTATGAATTTCTGAGTACTTGGTATACGAGCTAGTTATTAGATACTTGGGTTGCTGTTGAAATTCCCGTGTTCAAGATTGCTTGTGTTGCAAGAGGAGAAAAAAATTCAACAATCTCAAAAATAACTTAAGCGTATTTTATGTTTTTATTTGCAATTTGTTTATTTATTATGAGAGAGAAAGAGAGAGGAGAGAGAGAGAGAGAGCACTAACAGGGCTTCACACCACAGTATAACTTTAGCCTCAGCCAGCCTGAGTCTCAGACACATGGACATATGACTGGAGTGTACACAGAGGACTCAGGACACGAACCCTGGCCCTTCCCATGTGAGTCCAGCATCTCAAGAGTGTCGTGTCACTGCTGTGACACTGTCTGGCCTGTTGAGTGAATTTTATATGTTGAGACATGTAGGTAGATGCAAAGTATAAAGGAGATTAATACATCTACACAGCCTCTGAGTTGAAGAAAATCAAAATAATTTTAAGTAAAAAAATTACTAAAAAGCAAACACGTAAAAATAGGTCTCAAAAGAAAAAAAAAATTGGCTAATGACTCAGTTAGAAGTCTGCCTGTGATTCAGAGCTTTCTGTGGGGGCACAGGTGCCAAACTGGGTCCTTTTTATGATTTTTTTTGGAGAGTTTTTTTTTTTTTTTTTTTGCTATAGGGTGTGTGCACTCGCCAGAAAGAGAGAGACAGAGAGACAGAAAGCGAGAAATCACCCCCTAGGGGGGATGGCCACGCTGCAATCCCTTCTCCTCCATTCTCCTCTCAGGATCTTGGGCATGCATGCACATATGCCCAGCATGAGTTCTAAGCCACCGGGTCCGGGACACGAACCGCAGTTGACTACATGGGAGTTCCAACGACATAGCCATTACACTAACTGCTGGTCCCTCAAACTGGGTCCTTTAGAAAGAGGAGGGTCTGAGGAAGGACATTTGGGGGAGGGACAGGGAGGCAAAGCATTAATGGCACAAAGAGGTGTGATATTATCTGTTGAAGACATTTTGTAGTTTTATCAACAGTACTAGGGAGAAAGGTTCACCTGTTGAAATATCCATTTTGTAAGACAATAATGTGATTGAATGTATGGAAGGAAATGAAATGAAAAAAAAATAACCAAACAATAAAACAAACAACAAAACAAAACAGAACAAAACAAAAGAAGAAGTGATCTTCCAATAGTGGCATCCCACTGGTCTTTAGCCTTAAAGTGTTGGTGCCGAGGCTTCTGAGGAGAGAGTATTTCCTTTGAGCTCCCACAATACTCTTGCAGAGGTCAGGCCTGACTCTGCGATGTCTTGCAGCTTTTTGTCTGTGTGTTGGTAAGGATTCAGCTGCTTTTCATTAGAGCAGATTTCAGTTGCATCATAGGAAGATGTGAGCCAAGGTACAGCATTTGGAAATCAACCAAATGCTGTGGGAGTCTGACTGGTGTCACAGGGTGGAAGGTTGAATGAGGCTGCAGGATTTCAGAAGTGGGGGGAGGGTGGCTGAGCCATGAAGGCGCAGTCGGTAGCATACTGAACTGTAGAGCTGGAAGTCCATGGTCAGCCGCAGTTCAGATCCCCAGCCCAGTTAACCTTCATATTGGTGGTGCACATGTGTGTACCCAAGATCCTGACAAGCTAGGGGGCTACAGAAAGGGGGCTCTTGACGAGGCCTTGTCCAGGCTGCTTCTCTCTGTCGTGGATGAACACGCTGCCTATCATTAATAAAGCGAGGGCGGTCATCCTCAGCTGGGGCCATGGCACGAGCGAGCCCCTTGAGGAAGCCCCTCTTATGACTTGTGGGGACCTGAGGGAGGCATTTGAGCATTGCAGCTGTCTCTCTTTTTTTTTTCTGTTGTCCTAAAGTTTACTTCATCTTCTTGAAAAAAAACAAAAAAACAAAAAAACAAAATAAAGTGAACAGTGGAGAAATAAAAAAAAATGGCATCACATTTTGAAGTGATGAAGGATGACCCTCACTCCCACCACAAAAAAAATGCATCCTTAGCAAGGAAGTGTGACGTGCAAAGAACACACAAATGAAAACAGAGCAAGACATGAAGGACATTGTTTGTTTATTTTAAAATTTCTGTACACAGGAAAAAGTGTGTGTTTATGAATTGGCTCCTTTGATCATAGCCTACGCCAGAAGCTTTTGATACTGCTTAAAATACTGCCACAAGGTCATGGAGCCTCTCCAGGCTTGCCTTTCTTCCAGGTACTTTCAACCTGTCCACACATCAACATACCTCGTCCCCGACTTGTGTAGCTCGCTCCCCTTACCTGGGCCCACCGGGCTTAGCGGTGGTCTGTTGATCATGGTTCTGACCTGGCAACCTCGTTGACGCCGCCCCTGCCGTAACGTCTCTGCATCATGGACCTTGTTCATGGGCTAGAGGTATTCTGGATCTGAGCTGCCCTGGTCTCTGGACACACATGCACAGTTTCACTACCCCACTGGCTACGAGATCGTTTTCTTCCTGTGGAAAAACATAAAAATAAAATCAGATAAAGCTTGACCCAAACACCTACTTGACTTGACTTCACCTACTTGACTATCTAAAGCATCTTTGTTTATAGAGAATGATTTAGTGACCCCAAGGCAGGCTGCCTGGATCCCCAGGGCCATTACCCACTGAAGAAGTTTTCTAGGCTGCAGCCACAGTTCAGCATTTCAGTGGAGTTGATGAGGGGGAGTGGAGCCAGCAGTCTGCTTCCCAACGCACGGTAGCCTCGGTGCCTTGCTTGTGCCAGCTTTGAAAGTAACTGATTATGTTGCTATTGTAGTCTGTTCCATTGCTAAACACAGTCTGGATAATTTTAGAAAACAGAGGTCTATTTGGCTTTTGGTCTAGAGGTTCGAGGTCCAGGAGCCACCTCTGATGGGGTTTGGTTTGTTGGCTGCGTCATGGCATGGCAGGGACAAGAGAGCACGGTTTGTGTTCCATGTCTTTCCTGGTCCTCTACCTCTTCACAAACCATGAGGAGTCTTGGGGCCTACCCTAACCCCCTAATCATGCAAAGACCCCTTTTTTGGAGACCACGTAGGTATTATATTTTCTGTTAAGACCTTCACAACCAAATCTCAACACATGAATTGGGGGCGGGTGGCGGGGTGGGGGGTGGGGGGCACAAACCATAGCAGTCTCTAAATGTACAGAATTGACATCTGGAAGGTGTTTGAGAGTTGTCCTACAAACCACTGGTATTTGCTTTGGGTTCAAGGATTTGCCATTCTGTGTTGTTATTGCTGTTTTTTAGTACAGAAGAATGGAACAAAAATGGGGCTTCACCTCCCCGTTTTCAAAAATGACCAGTGAACTCTTAGCTAAATCCAGTGGTTTCATTCTTTCCTAAACTCTGTGGAAATCTGTGCACATCCACCATATATTTTATCTCCTTTCTCCCTTTCATCTCTCATGTAGTGGTGTTTCCCAAAGCCTGGCTCTAAGTACACTGTCTTTTTTTCTTTCTTTTTTCCTTCCTTCCTTTTTTACTTCCTTTCTCCTTCCCTCCCTTCACTCCCTTCTCTTTTTCTTTTCTTCCTTTCTCTTTCTTTTTTCTTTTCTTTTCTTTTTTCTTTTCTTTTCTTTTCTTTTCTTTTCTTTTTTCTTTTCTCTCTCTCTTTCTTTCTTTCTTTCTTTCTTTCTTTCTTTCTTTCTTTCTTTCTTTTTTCTTTTCTCTCTTTCTTTCTCTCTCTCTCTCTCCCGTCTCTTTCTTTTTTCTTTTTTTCTTTGTTTCTTTTTTCTTTTTTCCTCTTTCTTCCTTCTTCCTTTGTAGTTTCCTTTCTTCCTTTCTTCCTTTTGTTTTTATTCTTTTATTTTTTTTTACATATGATGGAACATGCATGAGAGAGAGAGAGAGAGAGAGAGAGAGAGAGAGAGAGAGAGAGAGAGAGAGAGAGAGAGAGAGAGAGAGAGAGAGAGAGAGAGAGAGAGAAAGTATTCTTGGCTGTGATCCCCTTCCCCTAGCTTTCTAGCTTGTTAGGATGCTGGGCATGTGCACACTTGCCATCGTGTTTTCAGGACAGTTCAGGAATCAGAATCTGTGGCTTCAGTTTGCTATGGACTGCACCATCTGGTTGGGCTGAATACTCTGTTATTATTTTTCAATATTTTCATTCCTTGGAGAATAGGTTTATTTTATGATCTCAACTATCACTTCTTTCTAGGTATTGCTTACTTCCATCTATCCAGCTTCACCAATACTGTTTTAGCTGCCTTTTTAGACAACTCATTGTTTTAAATTATTCAGAACATTACCAAGCTGTAGCTCATCTCTCTTCTCTCTCTCTTTTTTTTTTTTTTGAGAGATTTTCACTGTAGGGCGCGTGCGCTCGCCAGACAGACAGAGAGAGACATAGAGACAGAAAGCGAGAAATCACTCCCCAGGGGGGATGGTCACGCCGCAATCCCTTCTCCTCCATTCTCCTCTCGGGATCTTGGGCACGCACGCACACGCGCCCGGCCTGAGTTTTAAGCCACCGGGTCCGGGACACGAACCACGGTCGACTACGTGGGAGTCCAGTGACATAGCCATTACGCTAACTGCTGGTTCCCTTTCTCTCTTTTTTTTTTTAAATTAAATTATTTAAAAAAATTTTTTTTTACCATAGTGCACATGCACTTGCTGGAGCGAGACAGAGAAAGGCAGTGAGAGGGAAAGTGAGAAATCACCTCCCAGGGAGATGGCCATGTTGCAATCCCTTCTCCATTCGCCTTCAGAAATTTTGGGAGCACACGTGCACACACACACACACACACACACACACACACACACACACACACACCTGGTATGATTTTCAAGCATCTGGGTCTGGGACGTTAACCATGGTTGGCCATGTGGGTTTCCAGTGCCTTAACCACCATGCCACCTGCTGGCTCCAATTTATCTTCTCTTAGAATCTCCTCAACTTTCTCCCTGTTTTGTATTTCTAATCCTAGATAGTTTATTTATTTAAAACCCCATAAACATTCAAAAATTTCATTTATTCTGGGGCTGGCAGGTGGTGTGGTAGTTAAGACACTGGACTTCCACATGGCTGACCAGGTTCTAGTCCCAGACATGGTGGCTTGCTTTCTTATTCTCCCTTTCTCTGGTCAAACTGAAGAGTAACAATAAATAAATAAAATTAAATAAAAGAAAATGACATCGCTGTCTTTAAAGAGAAGAATGTTTATTTATTCTGACAGAGAGAAACACAGACAGAGAGATAGAAAGACAAGCACCCTCAACAGAGTCTACACTCCAGCCCCAGACTCAGCCAAATAGGATCACAGGCAAATATGTGTACGGTCCTCCCTGGTGTGCTCAGGAAGTCCCCAGATGTGAATCCAGGATCTTTCCCATGTGAGTTCAGTTGTATTACTACTTTGCCATGACCTGGCCCCAATACTACAGGCACATTAAATATATATGCATTTTCTGCCTCGTCCTACCAAATTTTTCATCAAATAGTTCCTTTGTTTTCTCTTTTCATTTTCACAGCAACCTTCAAAGCCTCATATTCTTCAATAATAATGACTTATCTTCCTACTGCAAAACGGATTCTCTCTAAATATTGTTTCTACTATGAAATCATTTGTTGCTTTCCATAGTCTGCAAGGGGAGAACCTGAATCCTGGCTGGTCCACAGAGAGGCATATATCTTAAGAAGGAGGTGGAGTGTGTTATAAAGGCAGCTGCCATTTTATCGATGTGGGTTTTTCAAGTTTTATGCTGAGCTGGGTCACTGCTCTAATTAAAGTTTGACACTGGATTGAACTCAGAGACCTGTGTTAGGTAGCCTGGTGTGAATTTCAGATAAACATTTGTTCTCTGTTATACTATGGCAAATGGAACAGGAAGGTGGGGAATAGAGACAAGGTTATCCTACAGCAGGCTGGATTTGAATTAGAAAGAGGGAAGATTGAAGAAATGCAAGGTCTTAGGACCAAGTTATTTTCCCTATTCCTTAAATAAGCATTGAGACCTTTCCTGACAGGCTTATTGCCAACCCTTGATATGTTTTCCACATAGCAGTGATCCTCATCTGTTATAATCTGTATTTTACTTGTTTATTATTTGGCTTCTCCCTAAATAGAATGCTACTCCATGAAGGTAGAGATTATTATCTATTTTGTTCAGTGCTATCTCCCTAGCTCCCAAAACTATAACTAGCACAAAGTATGTACTCAATACTTTTATATATTTCTTTTTGCCTTTGTTAGGTCTTGTGTTGCTTATTGAAGTATCTGAGACTGGGTGATTTATAAAGACTGGAGGCTATGCCAGCTGGTAGCATGGTGGTTAAGGTGGCTGGATCCCACACACAATTGCACTCTGCACTTGGTGGCTGGAAAAACATGCCAGTTGTGTGTGTGTGTGTGTGTGTGCATGCCCAAAATCCCCAGAGGAGGAATAGAGGAAAAGGAATTGAGGGCTGATCATCACCCATGGAGGAAGGGGGGATATGTTCTTGTTTCCTTCTCCCCAATACCTCTGTGGTTTTTGCCTTAGGATGTGTACGCTCACTGGAGAGAGAGAAAGAGAGACAGAGACAGTGAGATAGAAAGTGAAAAATTACTCCATCCCCCAGCTCCCAGAAGGGATGGCCACAGCACAATCTCTGCTCCTCCATTCTTTGCCTCGGTTCTTGGTACACAAGCACACATGCCTGGCATGAGATTCAAGTCACCAGGTTCAGGTCTCAAACTGTGGTTGGTTAGGTGGGAATCCAGTGACATAACCACTACCCCATCAGCTGACCCCAAGAATGAGGTTTGACTCACGATTTGGAAAGTCCAAATGTGTGAGGCTGAAATCAGGTTGGCTGCATAACATGACTGACAGATGCAGAGATGTTGGTGAGTGTGCACATAACTACTTGGGTCCAGTCATCTTCCTTTTATAACAGTCTACTCTTGTGAGAACGAATCCCTTCTTGTGAGAGTTATAACTCATTGGGTCTTGCAAGACATTGTTAACTCATTCATGATAGTGAGGCTTTCATGATCCAATAACTACCCCTAGGCCTTACCTCTTAAAGGTCTAACCTGCTCTCAATGCCATTACACTGGAGACCAAATTAAAAAACATGAGCCTTTAGGAGAGAATCATTATCTAAACCATAGCAATTTTTATGAATATTGGTTGAATGAATGAAACCCTATTTTTAAAAATTTATTTTTATTTCTCAAGTTGAGATCTTGTTCTGTTGTCCAGGTTGGTCTTGAACTTGCAATCTCATGCATCAGCCTCCTGAGTATCTGGTATTACAGTCGTGTGCCAGTATGCCTAGCTTGAAGAAACCCTATTTATTGGTCAGTCTGATTACTTCTCCTCTCAACATCTTAAATTTGTTTCTCTTATAAATCACTCCTTGTGCTATTTACCACAGTAGAACTTCCTGCTTCCTCTTTAGTTATCCAAATTTCATCCTATTTTGGGTTCTGGTCAGGTTGTATAACTATTAGGAAATTTTCTTCAGCAACCCAGGCTAGAGTAATTATGAATCTCTCAGCTCTCCAGAGACTCCTGTTTGTACTATTTATTTTTGGAATGATCACACCCTCTGATGCTGTGTCCTTTGCTACTGACCCTGATTTTGTCCTCTCTACTTCTTAGTGACGAGTGGGTGCTGGCTTCAGCATGCATATTTTGTTCGTTGATGCATTACTTAATTCTTCAACATACACTCATCTAAAACCCATTGGATGGTACACCATGGGAAACAGAAATAAATTAGATCCAATACAAGTCTCTTAGGAAATCACAGTTTAGTGTGATCTAGAATATAAATTAATTAAAATTTAAACTCCTCAAAAGTAGAAACATTTAAACATATTTCTTTGTATGTGCATTTCCACTAAGTCTTAGATAATGCAAGGTACTTAGCTCAATCAGTGAAGAATTTTAGCATTGGCAGGAATTTATATTTTTCTAATATGACTTTCTCACTTTATAGGTGAAGATACAAAAGGAGTGGTTTGGAACTTGTTTGGATATTTGAATGTTTCTATAGGTTGGGAAATTTTTTGGCAAGTATTTCATGGAATAGATTTTTGATACCCTTGTTAGATTCAGCCTATCATATAACTAACTAGAGCTGGATCTGGGTAGAGAGAAACCAAGGTCCTAGAGTCCCAGGTCAAATTCATTTTTGCTACATTAATAAAAAGATAGTGAAGAGGGAACCAGCAGGTGGCATGGTGGTTATGGCTCTGGACACTCTCACATGGCCAACTGTGTTTCAAGTCTCAGACCTAGTGGCTTGTTTTCTCACTTTCTCTCTCTCTTTGGTCAAATTAAAATAAATGAATGAATAAGTAAAATTAAATAAATAATTCTTTTAAAAAAAGATAGTGAAGAATACCTGGCTGATTTACATAGAAACAATTGTGTTTAGAAATACTGGTTGAGGGGGAACCAGGAGTTAGTGTAATGGCTATGTCGCTGGACTCCCACGTAGTTGACTGGGGTTCACGTCCCAGACCCAGTGGCTTAAAACTCACGCCGGGCACGTGTGCGTGTGTGCCCAAGATCCTGAGAGGAGAATGGAGGAGAAGGGATTGTATTGTGACCATCCCCCCAGGGGGCGATTTCTCGCTTTCTGTCTCTATGTCTCTCTCTGTCTGTCTGGCGAGCACATGCACCCTATAGCGAAAAAACCTCTCCAAAAAAAAATAAAAAGAAATACTGGTTGAGGGACCAGAAAGTGGCATGGTGATTAAGGTGCTGGACACTCCCACATGGCTGATCATAGTTTGAATCCCAGGACGTGGTGGCTTGCTTTCTCACTTTCCCATTCTCTCTCTCTCTCTGTCTCTCCAGTCAAATTAAAATAAACAAATGGATAAAGAAAATTAAATAAATAGTTCCTAAAAATGTTTTAAAAATGAGAAATACTGGTTAAAATTCTGATATCAATAAGATAAAATATCAATAAAATAAAATAAAATATGTATTATGGTAGTGATTAACATTCTTTGGATGCTTTCTTTGAAATCCAAAGGATTCCTTGGGAGTAAATTTGTCACACCAAATGTAAAATATTTTGTGTTCAACAGTGTATGACCCCTGGTAATTACTCAGCAGTTACTGCTGGAAGTACTGCTTGAGATACCTAGAAACAATCTGCTGGCCCTTCCTTGGTATTCCTGGCTGTGGTTTTTTGAGTCCCATCATCTGCCTTATCCCCTTTGCTTCTATTTAGTTAATAGACATGCTCGGGAAATCAGAAACTGGAGCCTTGGGAGCCTAGCTCCCTGCATCTTTTTGGGTCACCTTTAGATTACCACACCAGCAACTATAAGAATAGTTGGTGATTTTGATGTTCATACTCAGTTCTCCTCCTGGCTCTAGGATCTTCTTGCTCAGCAAAGATACACCCTCATTAACTCTATATTACTTTTAAATTCCAGGTGGTGTGCCAGTTGGTTCAGGAAGAAGGGAGGTATGATGACAGCAAAGGATTTTTCCAAAGTAGAGTTTAAGTGAAGGGTTTATTTAGAAGTAGATTTCCCTGTCACTAAAAATTGACTAGTTTTGAGCTCTAGGTAAGTTACACTACCCTTTAAAGCATTAAATATGGGTAGAATTTTTCCAATGGAATTTTGTGCAAAGAAATTCAAAGGAAAATTAAGTATATATTTTCAAATATAAATTCCTATATATAATATTTCTGGGAACAGTACATTTACTCTTAAAGAGTAGAATTTTAAAAATTACTAGCTGACCACAGAGACCTGATAGTAGCAGGTGAAATCATTCTCAGAACACTACCTGCAAACCAGAGGAATGTGATATCCTTTTCAGTTTTTTATTTCATGGACATGATATCCTGATCAAGTTCCACACAGAGATGGAACACTTCCCACAGTTATTAGGGAGATTATTTGCATTGGTCTAGGATAAATAATTTTATTCTCTCTTTATTCAGTTATTAGAAAATAGCCTGTGATTTTTGTCCTCAGAGATATGATTATTTTCCTTGAATAATAACCCTATAGGCTAGACCATCAGGTAGCATAGTAGTTAAGGTGCTGGACTCCCATTTGGCCAACTGCAGTTCAAGTCCCAGATCTGGTGACTTGAAACTCACACTGAGCACATGTGCATGGGTGTCCCAAATCCCGAGAGAAGATTGGAGGAGATGGGATTGAAGCATGGCCACCCCCCATGAGGTGGTGATATCTCTCTTTCTGTCTGTCTTTCTGGCAAGTGCACATGCCCTATAGCAAAACCCCCTAAATAATGATGATGATGATGATGATGATGATAAATAGCCCTCCAGGCCAGATTTGGCCCAATGTTCTAAGAGGTCCTGGCTGTGGCAGAGATAGAAAACACTACCCAAATGTATAAGAAGCTGTACCAGATTGGAAGAATAGAAGTCAGGAACAACCAAGGGGAATGCAGACACTGGGAATAAGTGATGATTTGGAAGCATGATTTATGTGTGGGTGTTCCTTTCCTGGCATGTGGATGGGCATCCTGAGGCAAATTTCTTTTTATCCTCAGAGTACATTGTGTGCCATCTATGTGGGGTGCCTCCTTTCCAGATGAAGGGAAACTAGCCATACTTGGGCTGATGACTTGCCTATTCCCAAAGAGGCCAACCTCCCAAATCCTGGGTACTTCAGTTATGGTGGCAAGGTGAGAAAAAGAGGGGTGTTATTTTGTGCATTCAGCATCTCACCTGGCAACATGGAATCAGCAAAAGCCTTTGAAACTTGGTCACTTTTAAATTAAATACTGACAATTTTACTTTAATTATAGACCAATTACTTTTCTTCTATTAGAATCTTCTAAGTAACTGAAATAAACATTCAGTAAATCATGTCTCTCCAGACCTGGGAGAGATTGGTCTTTGCTTATGCTCAAAGGTTGTAGAAGTTATCAAGTTTTTAGTTCTTGGATGAGTTAGAACTAATGGTGACTCTGTAACTAAACCAAGACAAATTTCTTTCATCTCAACTCACCGTTTAAGGAAGATGTCTGTGTATCTTTCTTACATTATTAGAACACATAGTTGAATTGGAGGATAGGATAGGAGCGTACTTGATGCATATTGTTGATTGAAAAGAAGCAAGGAGATGATCTTATTCTTATGGTGCTTGGAGGAGCATTTAATGCTGTGGAATCGATTAACTAAAAATTTGCTCCCCATAACCTGTTCCAAACATTTAATCTGGATCTAGGTCTACCCCAGGCATAGTTTGAAACAAAAAAGGGATACATCTAATGCAATATTGTCATTCACAGAGGTAGGTACTATAGGTTATCAATCACATATTTCCTAAAAAGATGGTAGTAGTGAATAGTTGACTTTTATTTTAGTATTTGTTTAGGTTTGTGACTCATGCTAAAGGCTTCAAACTAGAAATCCCTGAGTGAATAGAAGAGGTGGAGATAATTATGACTCATGAAATTTTACAGCTTTTTAGATCCATATTTCACTAGACCTGTTAAGGCACTGCTTTATTCACTCTTTGAAGCATCAAGTCATGTTAACACAAGCTAGTTATGTATGTGTGTACTTGGCATGCTCAGGGAAGTCTTGGGACATGAACTCAGGACCGAAGTTCCCACGAGGGTCCAGTTGCGTTCCCACTGTGCCACCGTCAGACTCCCCTCTTCTCTTTCTTATTATGGATTTTGGGCCTATTGTTATTTACTGTGTAACTGGGTAATGTTATAGTAATACATGTGCAAACTCATAGCTGTGTGGGAGATATGAAAAGAAAAGGAGACAATGGATAAAAGCAACCCCAAAACTTTGAGATAGGACAGAAAGAAAGTCACCAGCAAAAAACACAGCAGAATACATAATTGGGTGAGATGGTTAAGGAGGAGAGATAAAACTGAGTTAAACCGTGAAAGGAATTTTGATGATGTTGCCTTACTGATGGTTACAACAAAAGGAATGCTGGTGATGAAAAGCAAGAGTCAGTAGGTGGACTGTGCCCTCTGGTATCTGGGAAGGGAAAAGATCAAGATCTAAACAATCAAAACCAAGGGTTAGTGTTCATGGAAAGATTGTGATATAGTTATGGCCTCTTCTGGCTACCCCCCAGGCTTAGCATATGCTGGACATGAAGGATACTTATCCTTGGAAAGAACTGGCCAGCTAACAAGTGAAGATGTGATTAAGATGATGAGGGAAGGATTGAAAATATAATTTGCAATAAAATCCTAGTAAAGCTGGGAGGCTGAACACAGGAGCCTCCAGGTCTTGCGTGTGTCTACCAGAGAAAGAAAGAATGAATCACCAGTTGTAGTTAAGGAGAGTAGGCTTTATGAAGTTTTGTTACCTGAGATGTTTTAGCATCTACATGCAGATTATCACTTAATGTTTGATTTGTGTAATAATTTAGAACTTTAATTAAATATCTCAATGAAATATTATTAATAAATGTGAAGAAATATGAAGACGTGTCTTATATATCAAGTGTTTCCTAGTGCTGGGAAATGGAAATTTCTACCTGGGAGGATTTCATAATACTGATTACCTGGGGAAATTAGTTTAACAAATACAGTGATTTAAAATTAGTATAAACATACAGTGATAAACTTTTTATCCTAGAATCCCACAACCCCGTTTATCATGAATGATGGAATAAGACCCCAGATGCATTTGTATCTTTCCATAATGTCTGACTTTATTGAATAGTATAAAATTTAGCATAGCAAAGCAGTCAGGTCAAGAGATGAGAACAACTCACGCTAGTTGATCACCCATATATGTATATTCATCATCTCAACCATTTGACATTACTTTGTTGAGAATACTAAAACTCCTTTTTAAAAAAGTTGCTCTGAGATAATCAGTAAGCTGTTGTTGACTATATTTACTCTACTGTATTTTAGCATAGCAAAACAGTCAGGTCAAGGGATGAGAATGACACACACAAGCTGATCGCCCTGAGCAGGCTCTGGAGGCAAAGAGCCAGTCTTGGGGCCCTAGATGTCTCAATCTCTACCCTTGAAGAGAGGTAGCTGGTTTGATCCATCCCTGGAGGTCTCATAAAAGATCTGAGGACGAATACTAAGGCTGGTACAGAGGTCATGAGTCTCAGACAGTGACTCGGGTACCAAGATATGTAAGTCTCTTGGAGTGGCTGAGAGCAATGTGCTCTGGTCATGTGCCAGGAGTGAATGGCAAAGTGTTTTTGAGAGTGCTCCTTTTCTGTCCCAAACTGGGCAGAGTTTCTGAAATTAGCACCTGGGTTTAAGATTAGCATAATGAATCGGTCCCTCTCTGCTTGGGTGGACTAGTATTTCTGCATTATCAGGCCTAGGTGTTTCTGTTACTCCTGCTGGGCATTCCCATTAGGTCATTTCAGTTTGGCAGGTGATGGAGGAATTGGGGTGTATCTGTCACACTTTTGACTGCTCAGTGTGGTCTTGTCATTACAGAACCCGTTTTGTGTAATACAGTGCTCTCTGTACCCTTCCCCCATAGAAATGTCAGCTTACTTTATTCTTCGAAGATCAATTTCATACAAGATTGAGATGCTCATAGTCTGTAAATGAGCAGTATATTTTGGAGAAATCTAATGTGAGTTTTTTCATTCCTTCTACATGCAAACCTTTGAGAATTAAAAAGAGAACCTTTTAGTTTATAATAAACAATTAAATCTCAAGTGACACTTATAGAAATTTGGGGAACACTTTGCTGTCCATTCTTCAGAGATGCACACCAAACAATGTCTTTGGCTCTCTTTTGACTGCTAGTGTCATGGTGTCAGATAGGTAAGAAGAACTCAGTTAAGGAGGGCTTGTCTGAACACAATCCCATGACAGTAGGTGCGACAGAGATACAGAGGTCAAGGAAGATTGAGGATGACCAGGTTGTGAAGGATGATGGACTCATTCCCAGGAGTGTTGGGATTGTGAGAAATGATACTCAATAAGTATGGAAGAAAGAAAAGAAAGGCCACTGGACAATTCTGAATAGTGGGAGAAAAGCAAAGCAAAGTGCAGAGGTGAAAAAAACAACCATTGTCAAATTGAAAAAAAAAGCCTTTATCACAAAAACTAGATGGGCAAATGACCTTTAGCTGGGGAAAGACACAAATCTGATGAAGCATGAAAGGATTTCTTCTGAGGGCTAATTTGCAATTTTTCAGTTTTCAATGTATTTTAGAAGAAGTATGGTTCTAAGTGGTTAGTTTCTCTGTTTCTTTGGAAAGGAAAATGGGTCAGCTTGACACACCTGGATGAAAGTTGTCAGTCAGGTGATTGCCATGAGAGACACAACTGAAGGCAGATTGAACTTTGTTAGAGAGGGGGATTTTGGGGCTTAACCTAGGACAACATTTATAATTTAGCTATGGAGGGAGCTGAGTATGGCTGGCATTGAACTTGCTGTAGGAGAACAGTAACTTCTAAGAGATGAGGTCAGCCTGGTTCAGCCTCATGGTACTTGATTGGAACAGAATAAGAGTTCTCCAAAAGTGCTCGTGTCCTAATCCCTGGGATCTGTGAATATATTACCTTAAAAATCAAAGAGGGCTTTGAAAATGTGATAAAGCTCAAGTACCTAGAGACGAGATTACCTGAAATAGTTATTGGGTCCAATCATTTTTCTTTTAATTGCATCTCTTAAAAATTAACATATAATAATTGTGCATATTTGTGGGGCACAATGGGGTTTTTCAGAATAAAAATACAATGTATAGTGGTTAAACCAAAGGGTTAGGATGTATACCCACCATCTCAACCATCTGGCATCATTTTGCTGGAAATATCCAACTCTCTACTTGGATGAGGTAATTTTTTTCAATTGCTAGATGAGCGAGAACATGAAGATTTCTCTTCCTGTGCCTGTTTTAATTCATTTAACATTCTGTCCGCTAGTCTTGTGCATTCAACTCAAATAACAGGATTTCATTATTTTTCTTTTCACCTTCCTCTACAGAATCCAGCCAGTCACCACGCCTTTATCCAGTTTTCATCTTCCACACATTTATTTAAATCTGCAGTCTATTGCTCTTCGTCTTTTTTTTTTCTTGTCCCTATTTGGTATATCTCCGTAGTTTTCTCTTGGGAACTTGCCATAACATAAGCTACATATCCCTCCACCCCCCTGCCAGGAAAAACAAACCATGAAACAATCCTTTCCTACGCTAAGTGCTAAAGTGGGAGGAAGAAAATAAGTCAATTCCCTGAGCTTGATCCTTGTTTCCAGGAGGTAAGATAAGTAAATCCAAAACTTCAAATAATTCACATTTGTTTCTGCTGGAGTATTTCAGAATAAGTTGGAACAAACCATTATCAGGACTCATGAAGTAAATAGAATAATTTAGGTTTCGATCTGGTTTTTATTACCACCCATTACTTTCTAGATGGTAAATTCTAAAGGCATTAGCAGATTATCTTGGTAAATATGTATCTCACCAAGTGATCTTCCTAACTATGAGAAATACATCTGCCCAGGCAAGTGTCTGGACCAGGGATAACTAGATTAATTCTTCAAGTCTTTTTCTCCTCCTTTACTTGTTAACTATTCTAATAGAGGGATGGTAGTTGACAGAAAGGAAAATACATTTATTGCCAAATGAAAAATGTTTGAAAACTTAAAAGGTGTGTAATTGTCTGTCTGTAGACATCTAGTCTTTAATTTTTTTTTTAATCTGGAAGAATGGTTTTCAATCTCTTTCCTGTTTTTAAGGTGATGGTCTTTTCAAAACGTGGCTCTGACTTACACAGATTCAACAGTGTTTACATTGTCCAGAAAGAAAACGTACAAAATGGATGGACTGTATTCATTTTCTGTTGGTCTTTCTTTTCCATCTTTTGTGGTATGTCTCTGCAGCAAATCCAGCTTCTTTGGTGAACCACTGAAGGATGAACACAGTGCTATTGGAGGAGAGCATGCAGAAGTATAGATGAATGACAGAAAACATGTATTGAATTGCGTCCATTCAGGGAGATGATTTGTGGCCATGTGATAAAATTTACTGCTGTTAATTGCTCTCCCTTTTCTCACGCATGATCGCCTTGTTGTTGTCCCTGCCTGTGTGTGCCTGCACAGGGCACATGAAAGATGTTTTAGATAGGAGGGACAGAGAGGGTGTAGTGTGAGAACAAAGGTGCTGGGAGTGTGAAAGTGACAGATCGGAGGAGCAGCAGATGGCAAGCCTGGGCAGAGGAAAGGAGCAATATTAGGTGAGAAAGGCAGGTGACCAGAGGCTGAGAATATCACAAAGCCCCAAACGGAAAGCTAGAATTTGACATGGGGTTTTTCTGTCTTCTACCTCACACATAAAGAAATTATTTCACCTATTCTGGAGTCTCAAGTGACTAACCAGCAAATGCACGTGGGATGAAAAATGTCAGAATTTTACTCCATCCTGTAACTGATTCATTCATGGCAATGTCCATAGTGAAGATACATGTCAGATTTGGCCAAGATTGAATGAATCACCTTAGGGAGAGAATGCCCAAGATGTAGCTCTGGGGCACTCAAGATTTAGTCATCCAGAGAAAATGAGGGGCCTACAAGAAATACCTAATAGGAGAAAACTATGATAGTGGAGAAAAATCAGGAACAGTGGTTTCACGAAGGCCCATGAAGAGTTTGTGGACCACTGGACACTTAGAGTGATAAGCAGAGAGTTTTGTCTACTGGGTTTGGAATCATGGAACAGCTTCATTGGTGCAATGTGAAAGAAAGCTAAAGTAGTACAATGGCTTTGTTTATATTAACTAATTCTAGATGCTCACACATAATTCCTTAAGTATCTAACATGTACTGACATCATTCTGGGTGTTGGGAGAGTCAGTGGTGAAAACATAGATATCATCTCTACTTTCATGGTGCCTTGTGGGGAAAGGCAGATTAGAAAAACCAAACAATTACAAAGGCAGAAATGACTGTGGCATATTGGAAGAACAGAAAAAAATCCAGTTTCTAGGTGAGGAATGCAGTTAGACTCACATGGGAAATGTTCTGGATTTGTATCCCATCGCAGAACCTCCCTGAGCACACTACATGTGTATATGTGTGCCCAATGATCCAGGCTGGCTGAGACCTGAGGAGGATTATATTGTAGGAATTCTGTTGGGGAATGCCTTTCTATCTCTGTCCACCTGTCTCTTTGGCTCTCCTTCTCATGGAAGAAGTAAGTCAATTAACTTGAGAAAAGAAAGAAGGTCAATTTATCTGGGGTATAGTGAGCAAAATGGAAAATTAAAAAAAAAAAAAAAGATAAAGAGTCCAGATGATGGTGTAGTGGTAGGGCACAATGCTCTGTGAGGCTGACCTGCACAGGAAGGTATCAGAATTGCAACTCAAGACCTCCCTGAGTGTGCTGGGCATGCATGTGCCCATGATTCTAGGGTAGGTCATTGCATCAGGACCCTGTTAAAAATACTGTCTCTCTGTTTTTTTTCTCTCTTGCCCTCTCTTTTGTCTCTCTCTCTTTCTCTCATTCATGGAATAAATGAATGAACATGCTTAAAAATGATCAGGGATCAAGTCACACAGAGCCTCATATACTATATAGTACATACTACATACAGTGGGAAGACTTTAGAGAGGTTTTTTTGTTTTTCATTTGAGTGCAAAGTTATTTGATTTTTATTTTGAAGAGTGAGTGAGAGCCAGCCTTATAGTGCAGTGGTAATGCACTGCTCAAGAGAAGCCAGGTCCCACATGGTGACCACAGTTGGACTCCCTGTCCTGGTTGGTCTGAATCATGTTAAGAACATGTGAGTGCCCTGAATCCGATAGGCTAGAGGATTGGAGGAAGGGCATGTGAGACCTTATGGAGGTGCTCCTCTTGTTTCTTCTCTCTTTTCCCCTCTCTCATGTGCATGTACCATATCATGAGTAAAGAAAAAAAAAGGAGTGAATGAGAACTGAGAAAATTGAGAACACAGAGTTTATTTCCTTAAAAGACTATGCTGCACTTTGTAGTAACTAACACTTGCTCAGTGTTTTCTATGAGTTAAGCAATATTTAAGTATTTTTATACGTAACTAATTTAAGGATACCCACAATAACCCAATGATGTAGGAGCTTTTATTAGCTGTACTCTTGTGATAGATGAGTAAACGAGGGTACAGAAAGAAAGTACAATAAAATGTTTTGTTTAATTGTTTTGGTGGCAGAGGTAGAGTTTTTATTTTAGTAAGAAGGAAAACAGGATATGTGCATAAGTCCAGGGAGGTTTACTAATTTTAGAGATTACACGAATCTTCTCCCCTAATGGTGTCGATTCTCTCAATATTCATCTGCTAAGAAAAAAAGGAGCAGAATAGGCAAGGGTGCAAAGTGAGTGTGTGAGAAAGTGGGCTATCCGTGTGGTGGTAAGTGTTTAACAGCTTGTTTTCTTCTCAGAGTTTATTTTTTACATTCACATTTGTAATCTGTCTGGACTTAATTTTTAATATGACATAAGGTAGGAATTAAGATGAATTTTTTTTCATATGCGTAGTCTCAGGATTTCCAGAGAAAAAGAACCAATAGCATATCTGTATTTAGTCTGTCTACCATACAGATACATAGAAAAATATTTATTATGAGTGAATGGCCTACTCTCTTCTTGGGCTCTTGGGCATGCATGCACATGTGCCTGGCGTGAATTTTAAGCTGTCAAGTCCAGTACTTGAACCCAGTCGACGATGTGAGAGTCCAGTGATTTAACCATTATGCCATCCGCTCATCCTGGATTTACTTTTATAATTATCAAAAACTTTGCTGAGGCCAAGTGCACATATCTGCATATAAATAGATGGTCCCCCTCTTATCTTCTTAAAATAAGAGTATGAAGTGGATAGAGACTAGCATGAAGCACTGTCTAGATCTTCCTCAGAACAGAAAGTCTTATTTTTTTAGCTTCCAGAAATGCTGCCAACATTCAGCCCTTAGCCAGGGATCCTCTCCGGGATTGCTGAAGAGAGCCACCTGCCCAAAGTCATACCTTTTTTCCTGGGGCAGCACATGCATATGACTCTACTTGCCTGATGAAACCTTGTGCAGTTGTTGAAGGGCTCAGGAGGCAGAGGTACTGCATAGACTAATACACTTTACCTGTGTCTCCGCAACCTCTAAACCAGCAGAGGTCTAAGCTGCAATGATATGAAGCTTCTTCAACAAATTCAAGAAGCTTCTCAGGTAGATTACCAGGAACAGTGGGAGTTTGGGGCCACGTTTGCTTTCACTTCTTGGTTCCTGGAACATGTATTTTATCTAATAGGGATCTATTATCAATACATTTATCTATGATCAATATGGATTGAATATCAGTAAATTGATCACACAAAGGTCAATGGTTTAAAGTATACATCCTAAAGGGTGGCACTCCTATGTTTGCAAGGTATGGCCCCTTGTGGGAGGCTGCTCACCAGGGAGTCTGCCAAGGTTCCTCAGAGAGCAAACAATTGCCATGATTGGTTACCTTCAAAAAACCTGACCTTCAAAACCTTGCTCTGATTGGCCACTAGAATCCCTCAAATTTGCATATCTGGCACCTCATGATTGGTCCAAAAGCAACTGATCATAACCCACCGTTTACAACCAATCACGGCCCACCAGCGTGTATATAACCACGATACCTGGCCCACAGTAGCCAGACGACCAGGAAGACGACACAGACGACCAGGAAGATGACACAGATGACCAGAAAGATGACGACGACCCTGGAGAGCCTGAAGAGTTGAAACACCGCACAGTTTCCAGACGACTCTGAAGACCCTGAAGAGTTGTAACACTACATCGTCTCCGGACGACCCTGGAGAGCTGTGACACTGCGTCGTCTCCGTGCTGCTCACAATAGACGACACGATCCTGAAGAGTTGTAACACTGCGTCGTCTCCGTGCTGTACCTTGCTGCCCATAATAAATAGACGACACTGAAGACACTGTGTTGTCTCCATGCTGTAACACTACGCTGCTTATCCTGGCTCTCACTCCTTCACTCAGGAAACCTGTTCGACTGTCCCCCCGGGTCGGGACAGCCCCTGATCTGGCATTTCATTTGAGCCTGCTAGATACGATATATGACCAATATGAGATTTTTGTATTGCTTCTTGTAGTTCCTTTGCTGTGGTTCCCTTGGTATGAGATGATGTTCCATAAGATGGGTCAGATACTCTGTGGTCAGTGGGTCAAATACTCTTTAGGCCCTCGGATCTGCAAATAGAACAGGTGAACTCTTATATGGAATATTTGCATATTATTTTCAACGAATCATTGCCTTTTCCAAGGTTGAAGGGATCTAATGAAGTCAGTTTACTACAAACTGATTTGTGGGTTTTATTATTGTATAATAAGTTACTCCAAAACTTAGAGGCTTAAAATATAATTTAATTTTGCCCATTATTTATTGGGTTAGGGAGTTAGGACATATGTCTTTAATCCATGTGTGATAACTGAGGCTAGGAAAAAAAAATCATTTCTAAGGAGGCTACTCATTTAGAAGTCTGGTGTTCAGTGTACCTTGGCTTCGCTCCCTTTTATGCACAGCTGTCCATCTTTTCTTTCAATGCCTGTCTATATGACTTGGCCTTCTGATAGTATGGAAGTCTCAAGGTTGTCTAACGGCTTATTGGTGGTCGGGACCTCTCATACAAGAGTTCCAGGAGAGAATGTTCTAAGAGGTCCAGAGGGAAATCAGAGGGTTTCTTACGACTTAGCCTCAGAAACCCCAGAATGTATTTCTATTGATCAGGTGAGCATATGATTGAGTTCTGAGGTGTCTGTAAGAGGAGAAAGGAAAGACTAGGCAGAAACTTATGAATGGCCACTCTACTCAAAATCTTGCCTTCTTCCATGTTGTAGCCTAGCCATAACTTAGACTCTGGACATTGGATTTTCAAATTTTGAGCTGAATAAAACTATATTTCTTTATAAATTATCCAGTTTCAGGTATTTCTGTTACTCATGCAATAGCAAACCAAGGCAGAAATTTGTAGTGAGCAGTGTTGTATTGCTACGGAAAACTGAAAATATGGAAACAGCTTTAAAACTGGTTAATGTGAAGATATTTGGAGGATAAGTCTAGGGAAAGCCTTTCTCCAATTGTGGATCCTGGTGGAAGCATTCCTCTTTTAAAAACTAAGAACTTCAGGTCAGTAGAACATAAGGTTGTAGGAGCAGAAAGCTGGTTTTGCCAGTAAATCACTAAGGTTAATGATGAGTGGTGCTATTTCTATATTCATCCCTTAATTACTAAATTTGTGTATATTAGCTGTGGAGAAAAAATAACATATACAAACTCCAGGAGAACCTCACTCCATCCCTGCAAAGTATTGCCACCTGGCTGGTACTATATCCAAGTCTTCAAAAGTCCATTCCACTCTTTTGAACAAGCTGCCTTGGGATGGGTGGGAACATAGTAAGATGAGTGAATTCCATGAGTTAGTTAAGATGAGTGAATTCCATTGCCATACTTTTGGCTGTGAAGTGAGTTGCTTGGTCAGAAGGAATGCTGCATGGAATACTATGACAATGAATAAAGGCATTCTGTAAGTCTGTGTATAGTAGTTTTTACAGAATCATTGTGTTCAGGAAAGGCAAATCAACATCTAGAGTAAATGTCTATCTCAGCAAGATCAAAATGCTGTATCTTTCATGATAGATGCAGCCTAATCTAATCAATTTATCACCAACTAACTGGCTGAAATGGTGCCATACTGGGAACTCAGTGTTGGTCTTTGTTACTGGTGGATTGGACACTCGCCGGGGCTACAGCCATTTTAGTATTGGTGAATGGAATTCTAAGTTGCTGAGCCCATGCATAACTGCCAATCCTATCATCATGACATCTTTATTCATGAGCTTATTGGGTAATGACTGGGATAGCTGGGGAAGAGGCTGTCTTATATCCATGGGACCACTTGTCTTTTTTTTTTTTTTTTTAAGCCTTTATTGATTGAAGTTTTTTCCATAGAGCATGGGTGCTCACCACAGAGAGATAAAGGGAAAGTGACAAATCATCTCCCTGTCCAGAAGAGCTGGCCACATCGTAATCCCTTCTTCCACATTCTCCTCTCAGGGTTTTGAGCATGCACACGTAAGTGCCAGGCATTATTTCCTTTTTTTATTTCTTTTTTTTTTTTTTTAGATAGATTTTTGCTATAGGGTGTGTGCACTCACTAGAGAGACAGAGAAACAGAAGGGGAGAACTCACCCCCCGGGAAGGATGGCCATGCCACAATCTCTTCTCCATTCTCCTTTAGGGATTTTGGGCACACATACACATGCACCTGGCATGAATTTCAAGCTGCCAGGTCTATGGAAATTATGAAAAGAAAATATGGAAAGCTTGTTCCATATTTTCTCCCACACTAGTCAGCTGTGTGGGAGTCGAGCAACCTAATTGTTACTCTATTTGCTGGTCCAATCTGGCATGATTTTCAAGCAACCAGGTTTAGGACTTGACCTGTGGAGTTGGTCATATGGGAGTCCAGTGCCTTAACCACCATGCCACCTGTTGGTCCCTGGAACTGTTAATCTTATCCATTTGATTATTAAAATCCTCCTTGATTGGGGGCCAGCAGGTGGCATAGTGGTTAAGGTGCTGGACACTCCCACATGGCTGACTATGGTTTGAGTCTTGGACCTGGTGGCTTGCTCTCTCTCTCTCTGTCTCTTTCTGGTAAAATTAAAATAAATAAATGAATAAATAAAATAAAAAAAATCCTCCTTGATTTTTTTTTTGATTGAAGTCACTGTTTGGTGAACATAAATATGGAACATAAATATCTTCTTTGGTGGTTTTTTTTTTTTTTTTGCCTTTACAGAGAGGTCTACCCAATACTTCTTCCCCAAATTTTCTTGTCACCAATTTTCTAATTATATTCCAGTCATATTCTTGCTAAGTCCTTGACCATCCAGCTAAATCCTAGGTCACAGCTTAAGAATTGATATATAATCAAGGCTCTGAAAATTTTTATTTCCAAGCAATGAAACCAGGTGCATTGTTTGGACATCTGCCCATGAAGAAAACTTCCCTTTACCACTGTTCTTCAGTAATATCCACCAAATGTGTTTTAGTGCTGTAACTGTCCCTTTTGGGTGGTGTGGGCATATGGTGCAGAACCATTTGCGAACTAGGCCCAAATCTCTTTTATTGCCAACGGATTATAAGGTATTCTTCATAGATGTAGGCTGGGAGAGAGAAAGTAGTGTAGCAGGCATAGGAACCATGGGCATTCGGGCTACTTCTTTCTGTAATGACTTGTGCCTTTAAGGCCTTACTAAGTCTTATTACATATTTATCATTCGATGATGGAGTACTGCTGTGCATGCCCAAATATATGCTTTGGTGATCAGAAAATACCCAGTTCATGGTGAGCATCTCAGGGTGTATGGTAAGTTGCTAGCCCATGGTTAAGAGTCAGTATCTACTGAGACCCAGTAACAGGCCAAGAACTATTGTTCAAAGAGTAGTAATTAATAGGAGGCCAGATGGTGGCACAGTAGTAAAATGTAATGCTCTGGGAGACTGATCCATGTGGGAAGGTTTCATGTTTGTGTCCAGAGGCCACCCTCATGCCCACCCTGGGCAAGTGCCCATGAGCCAAGGCTGGATGAGCCTGGGACTAGATTGCAGGGTTGAGACCCTATTAGGGATACTTTCTCTGTCTCTATCTCTCTATCACTTTTGCTCATGGAAGAAATAAATATAAATTCCCCCCCCCTTTTTTTAATGAATTGTAACCTACAAAGGATGGTAGGTTTTTGCCCCCCAAATCCCAAGGGTCTGAATTCAGTCATTCACCTAAAAGGACCTACAACAGGGACCAGCAGTGTGTGACTGCCACTGACTCTGTAAGCACAATTCGATCTACTGGATCTTATGGTCCAATTGCCAGAACACTTGGCTGGTAGCCTGGACCTGATTTGGAGATTTTTTTTTTGTCCTGGGTCTTACTCAAAACTTTATTTTTGTGTGTTTCTCAGTAAATAGGGAAGAGTAATACAGCCAATGAAGAATATGTTGCCTCCAAAATTCAGAGGCTCTCTAGGTGTTTTGCCTCTTTTTTTTTGCTAGAAGAGCCAGATGCAAAAATTTATCCTTTACCAGAGAAGGGTTATTTTAACATGCCCTATACATCTGATCCCCTGTGATGGCTGTGGTTCAGATCTCTGACCCAGCCAGCCTGAAACACACTGAGTATGTATGTGAGTGTCCAGGATCCAATGAGCTGGAAGACTAGAGGAAGGGGATTGTGGTGTAACCAAACCCTGTGGAGGGTACTCCTCACACTCTCTTACCCTTGCTCTCACACGTGTGAATCTGAATAAAGACAAACTTGGAAAAAGAAAACCCAAGCATTAATTTTTTCACAGATCTGGAGCCTGGCTGGAAGTCCAAGATCAAGGTCCCAGGAGGTTTGGTTTATAGCGAAACTTCTCTTTATGGCTTCCAGATGGCCACCTTCTTGATGTGTGCTCACATGGCTTTTCCTTTGTGCTAGTGCCAAGAGAGAAAGATCTCTCATGTCTCTTTCTCTTCTTATGACACCTTCAGATTAGACCTCACCCTTATGATCTCATTTAACCTGATTACATCTTTCATAGCCTTATCTTCAAACACAGTCACGTTGGGGGTTAGGGCTTCAATACGAGCATTTTGGTAAAGGCACAACACCGTCCATAACACTCTCCTAAGGATGGGGGTCACGTTACCTTACTTATTTGTGTGGCTCATAATTTTTTAATTTAATCTTAGTTTCTGTAACAGAACAGTAGATCTTGAAGTAAGTAATTTTTTGCCCATAAAAGGCAGATCTCTTTCTTTGTTGGGTCAGTAGATGACTGAGTTAATCTAGTTTGTAGTTGAGTTGGGTTTGGATTTAATGATGGCTTTAGTTAGATTCAGTTTGCCACTGGCTTCAAATTGCCTCAAGATGAGATAAAGATCTCCTACAGATTTGGGTTCTAAGTGCCTAGATATTTCCTTGTCTGTAGCCTTCAGCAGGCCCACATGCCTGGAGCTCAGTCAGGGATCTCTCTTAGGTGCACGGCTTTCCTCAACCACAGGTGGCTGCTGCTTTGTTCTCAGCGTAAGGCCCATAGCGTATCTCCAGTTCTTCAGGCCTGGCATCAGACTTCATCAAAAGTACTTTGCTGGGGCGTGGTGGTGGTGGTCTCTCTTGGCTTTGCTGTTCCTTCCTTCACTATAGATGGATGCTGCCTTGTACTTAGTGTAGGGCTGAGAGTCCCTGCATATTTCTTTTGGTTCTCCTACTCTGTCTTCAGACTTCAGCAGGCCCCACTTGCTTGTACACCTGGGGGTTCTCTCCCAGCTCTTTGGACTCTATACCAGCTACAAGTGACCACTTCTTCATACTCATTGAGAGCCCACAGTACTTGAAGAATTTCTCTTAGTCTTTCTGCACTTTCTTTGATATCAGTAGATCCCTTATGCCTGGACTTCATAGTTTTTTCCCTCATATACTTTGGTCGATCTGTCCAGTCTTTCTTGTTAACACCTGGTGAAGGCTAACACACATGTTAGTGATCAGAAAGCACCCAATTGGTCTTCATAAGTTGGGTACAGACTCATTTTCTGGGGATATTAAGATTCTAAACCATCAATGTTCAAAGTTTATTAAAAGTTCAGCTGTTTTTTGTTTGACTTTTTTTTTTTTTTTGAGGGGTTTTTGCTATAGGGGC
>NW_006159564.1:2872467-2873143 GCF_000334495.1 Tupaia belangeri chinensis
GCGAGAAATCACCCCCCAGGGGGGATGGTCACGCCGCAATCCCTTCTCCTCCATTCTCCTCTTGGGATCTTGGGCACGCACGCACACGCGCCCGGCGTGAGTTCTAAGCCACCGGGTCCGAGTCGCAAACCGCGGTCGACTACATGGGAGTCCAGCGACATAGCCATTACGCTAACTGCTGGTTCCCTTGTTTGACTTTTTGAACCATGACAATGGCAGCTTCTCTCCTCTACTCTATCAAGGATGAGAGCAGTCATAGGTCTATTATTCCCTAGAAGTGAGTGGAAACAAAAGGTCAGACTGTCCAATCAGACTCACAGAAATCAGCGATAGTAGCTACTATCCAGTTTTACTGCTAGTTTCAGGTATTCAGGTAATGATGCTCAGACAAAATAGCAAGACATCTAAGTTGCTGAGGGAAACTCTCAGGTCCATCTTTTTATATGAGACACATGTGCTCTCCCTGTTTCAGAGTAGAGTAGATCCTTAGGTGAGGTGTTGAGTAATCTTGTGTAGTAGGAGTATTTCATCTGTGATACATTATCTTCGTTTTGTTTCCTAGTTTGTATGGCATTTTCTAACGAACCATGGCTCATCAACTAATATATTATGAGTTTGTTTTATTTTAAAATTTATTCATCTCTTCTATGAGCAAGAAAGAGACAAGAGGGAAAGA
>NW_006159564.1:2873153-2881146 GCF_000334495.1 Tupaia belangeri chinensis
AATTTGACTAGAAGAGAGAGAGAGAGAGACAGAGACAGAGAGAGAGAGAGATTGATTTCCTCCAGCAGGATCTTGAAGCTGTGATCCACTTCTAGCCTCATCCAGCCTGGATCATGTGCATGAGGATGCCTGCTATACTCAGGGAGGTCTTCAGATGCGAACCTCAAACTGTTCTATGTGAGTCAGCCTCAGGACATCATATCTTACCACTGCACCAACTGCGTGGTGTGTGACCCCATGAGTTCCTTTTGTATAGCCAATCATCTGCCAGCGATAAGAACATTCTACGCTAAGGATGTCTCACACATAAGAACCCTCTTTTGTCTAAATATAACTGGTCTATTTACTTGAAGATTTAGTATTCTTGTCAACAAGGAGATTAGACCAGGTCACTTGTCTTTATTATTTTAATTTTTAATTTTTTAAAATTTTTTTGAAGGATCCTTCTGACAAAGAGTGAGTGAATCACAAGTGAGTTGCTTTAAATTTTTCTACTCCAAGGGGCTCTTTCTGGAATATTCATTTTTTTTTCATCTTTAGACATTTGATGGGCTTAAAAATAACATTATTCGTAAGTAACTCGGCTTCTTGCAGTTGTTAGGGTGAGAGTGACATTCTTTTGGACTCTATATTTTAGTGATACTTTAATATAGAAATTGTTTAGATGAAGAAATTTTTCTGTAATTTATTTTATGATATCCTGTTTTCTCCAAGAGACTTTGAGCTGTATATGAAATTTGTTATATTAAATCTCTACTTTTCTTATCATTTATCTATTATTGTCTATCTCTTTTAATTTTTGTTTTTTCAAAAGTTTTTGGACTTAGTTGTTTAACCCTTTTACTGAATTTTTAACTTCAATCTAAAGTATTTAATTCCAGAGAGCTCTTTCTTGTTCTTTTACTGTTCTATTTTATAGCATAATTTTTGTGTTTTTAGGGCTACCTTACCTTCTCTATCTCTCTGAGAGATTAATGCACTTATTTATTATTTTAAAATTATTATTCTTATTATTTTATTATTTTTAAAAAATATTCAATCACTATACATCATTTGGCTTGTAAAGAGAATTTACCCAACATGAAATACACCTCAGACCAGTCCAGTTGAGAATACTATGCATGTTATCATCAACAGGTGATAAGTCATTTCTGTGTCTTACAAATGTCTTGCCTCTATTTTTTCTCCCTGATTTCCTTCCTTGTACTCTTACCTTCTCTCACCCTCCTTCCACACTGTCTCCAGTGTCCATAACTAATTTTACTGTTTTTTATGTCCTCTAATCTTTTAATCTCTACCATAGAGTATGGATAATCAGTATATATTAAGTGAAGACATACAATATCTCTCTTTTATAGCCTGGCTTGTTTCACTCAGCAATAAATCGTTCATATTCAATCATTTTCTATCAAATGCCAGGGTCTTGCTTTTTATGGCTGAATAGTATTCCATAGAGTATATGTGCCACACTTTTTTTAATCCATTCATCTGCTGGTGGACATTTAGGTTGGTTCCATGGCTTAGCCATCATGAATAATTCTGCAATAAACATTGATGTGCAAGTGCTTTTCCAACTGAGCATGCTCCTGGATTGGGATTGCTGGGTCATATGGTTATTCTATTTGCAGGTCTTTGAGGAAACTCCATATTGTTTTCCACAGTGTTTGGACAAATTTACATTCCCACGAACAGGGTAGGAGAGTTCCCCTTTCACCACATCCCCGCCAACACTTATCATTTTTTGTATTTAATCTTCACCATTCTGACTGGGATTAGGTGGTATCTCATTGTGGTTTTGATCTACATCTCCCTTATAATGAGGAATGTTGAGCATTTCCTCATATGCTTTTGGCTGTTCATATGTCTTCCTTAGAGAGTTTTTGTTCAGCTCATTTTCCCATTTTTAAATTGGGTTAATTTTTTTGGGGGGGGTAAACTTCTTGAGTTCTCTGTGTATTCTGGTTATCAGTCTCTTATCTGAATTGTAGTTTACAAAAATATTCTCCCAGTCCCAAGGTTGTTGATTCACACTAATTACCGTGTCCTTGGCAATGTAGAAACTTCTTAATCTGATGTAATCCCATTTGTCTAGTTTGGAGATTATTGCCTGTGCTTTGGGAGTCTTATTTACGAAGTCTTTGCCTAACCCACTGTCTCCCAGAGTTTCTCCAGTGTTTTCCACCAGTAGTTTTGTAGTTTGAGGTCTTAAGTCCAGATCTTCAGTCCATTTTGAGTTGATTTTTGTTAATGGTGAAAGATGGGGATCCAGTTTCATCTTTCTGCAGGTGGATACCCAGTTTTTCCAGCACCATTTACTAAAGAGGTTTTCTTGTTCCCACTGGATTGACTGGTATCCTTTGGCAAAAATAAGTTGGCTGTATGTTTTGGGGCTCATTTCTGGGGTCTCTATTCTATTCCATTGGTCTGTTTTGTAAATGCATTTATTTTAAAAATGTCTTCTCCCTGTATTATGTGTGTGTGTGTATATATATACATATATATATATAGTCTATGTTTATTTCTTTTTTCTTACTTGTTTCAGTTTCTTTCATAATTAAGATTTATTCAATGGTTTGGTGATCCTTTTTGCCCAGCAGTTAATGTACTGGGCTCCCACATGGCTGACCATGGTTTGAGTCTCAGGCCTGGTGGCTTAAAAATGATGCTGGGTGTGTGTGTGTGTGTGTGTGCATGTTTATATCTCAGAAGGAGAGTGGAGGAGAAGGAATTGTGGAGTGGCCATGGGGGAGGGATGGTGATTTCTCACTTTCCCTCTCACTATCTCTCTCTGTCTCTTTGGTGAGTGCATGTGCCCTGTAGCAAGAACCTTAAAAAAAGAAAAAAGAGACTAAACCAGTAATGAGCTGATTGGATTATATTTCAATGAACAAAGGATACGTCTTCTGGTGATCCTTTCTGAAGGATGATCAGTTATGAATAGTTTTTCTGTTAGAAGTCCCAAGCATAGTTATCTATACATCTTCTACTAAGTAGTCATTTTTTTCCAGAGAATAATGATTAACTTTTCTGTCTGGAAGTGAGACTTGGCTCCCATCATTGGAGTGGGATAGGAGATGGTGATTCTTACTGTTTAATTTCCATATTTTGTATACATTAAAGAATTTTCTCCCCATTCTCTGTGCCCTAAGTCTCAATTGCTTAGGTTAATTTTTCCAGCAAAAACTTCTTTCCTGTGAAATACTGAAGGGATAATTGCCTGGATTATTCAGTTTAATAAGAGAATATGGGATTCAAATAATCAATGTACTTTAAATCAATTCCTTCATTCATTTTCTATACTACCTCTTTGTCCCCAAACTTTTTTCTCTTTGCTCCCACACTACCAGAAGTGATCTCTAAATACCTGTAGTATATTCTAAACTAATTACTGCTCCTTTATTCATCTTCTATAGATCCATTGATAGCAAGTGATGGTCTTGTCACTTATCTTGTCCTTTACCTTTTGTCCTTGTGAAATTATAGTATTTATGTTTTTGTACCTTACTGATCCTGTATTTTATTTTCTTCTTCTTAAGAACCTGATATATTGGGCTGTCAGAAAAATCACGATATATTTTCTATGCAAAAATGTGTCATGAGGGTAGCAGATGGTGTAGTGTTGCTGGACTACCACATGGCTGACTGCGTTTCGAATCCCGAACCTGGTGACTTGAAATTCATGCGAGGCTGGGACCAGCAGTTAGCATAATGGCTATGTCACTGGACTCCCACGTAGTTGACCTCGGTTCGCGTCCTGGACCCGGTGGCTTAAAACTCACGCTGGGCGCATGTACGTGCGTGCCCAAGATCCCGAAAGGAGAATGGAGGAGAAGGGATTGCAGTGTGGCCAACCCCCCCGGGGGGGTAATTTCTCGCTTTCTGTCTCTCTGTCTCTCTCTGTCTGGCGAGCGCACGTGCCCTATAGCAAAAAACCTCTCCAAAAAAAAAAAAGAAATTCATGTGAGGCATTTGTGTGTGCCCAAGATTCCAGGAGAAAAAGGGATTATGGCATGGCTATTCCCCTGAGGGATGATTTCTCACTTTCTCATTGCCTCTGTCTTTCTATTTGGTGAGTGCGTGTACCCTAAGGCAAAAACCTCTTAAAAAGTGTCATGACTTTTCCAACAATCCTATAGTATAAATGACACTTTCTCTTTCTCTCTTTTTAAATCATGATTTCTGGCATACATACAATTGATATATAGCTTTGTGGGCTGCAATATAGTTTTTAAAGGCATGCATACAGTGTATAACAGTAAGATCAAAGATATATACATATTCATCTTGACATTGAGCATTACATTATGTTGTGTACATTTGTTAATAGTTCTTTTTTGAAATATATATTAAATTAACCATATTTTTTACGCTGTTGTGATATATCATCCAATGGCCTCTTTCCTTTATTTACATATATTCTTGTGTCCATTGTAAATTTTCTCACTAACTCTGCTTCTTACCAAAAGATCCCGGTATCTACCATTACCTTCTCTATTTTTATGCTTTTTATGGGGTGAGCTGTTGAGTTCTTTATATATTCTGGTTAGCACTCCTTTGCCTGAAGTATAGTTTGCAAATATTTTCTCTCATTCTATGGGTTGTCTCTTTATTTACGGTTCTTTTGCTGTGCAGAAGCTTTATAGCTTGGTATAATCTCACTTACGTATTTTCTATGTATTGCTCTTGTGTTAAGAGTCTTAGTCAAGAAATATTTGCCTGTTAAATACTATTTAACTACTGTTAAATAGTATTTCTCCAGTGTTTTCCTCAAGTAGGTTTATGGTTTTGGACTTTATGTTCAAGTGTTTAACCCATTTTCAATTAATTTTTGTAAATGGTGAGAGATGAAGGTGTAGTTTCATTTTCCTGCAGGTAGATATCCAGTTTTCTTACCATCATTTGTTGAAAAGTCTATCTATTCTCCAGAAACTTTCTTCTTTGGGACAAAATGAACAAAATAAAATTTTCTCTGTTTTGGTTCATTTTTCCCAGAGCTCACCATGTGATTTTAAGTTCTGGCAATGTGGTAACTTGAAGAAAATGTAATACTGGCAATTTTAGGTTATCCATGTCCCAGTGGGCAGTGAGCTTGGCATCAGTAGATAAAAGCTTATCACTTAGAAACTCTGATAGAGCAGCCATTAGTGTGGCATAGCCCAAACTAGCCTTACACAGTGTGATTTTTCCCCATATGGAGAGAGCTCATTATGGACTCACCAGAGAAAGAAAAAAAAGGTAGAATTTCCCATTTTGTGTTGAAATATAGTGTTTTAGAAATACTGCAAGACTATGTACCAAGTTTAAGAACGATTTTCTTTCATTTTTTTCTTAATTAGCAGAAAACATGTGTGCTCACGAGAGAGAGAGAGAGAGAGGAGAGAGAGAGAGAGAGAGAGAGAGAGAGAGAGAATAATAAGGTGTGGTCATACTACAATTCCGTCTCCATTTTCCATCCTGTTGGGATTTTGGGTATGCATTCACATGCGCCCAGCATCTCTTTTCAAGCTGCTGGGGCTAGATTTGAACTATGAATGGCCATGTTGACTCTGGCTTCTTTTACTAGGCAATAGTGCTGGTCTGTGAAAGAATTCTTAATTCTGGAATTTTTTTGAGGCTCTATTTCTCAAGGAGCTATTTTTTGCCACCTGCAAAATCTGGTAGAATCCAGATGGGCATTGCTAGCCCTCTTTCTAATGTTCCTATGAAATCTCTCTCTCTCTCTCAGCAGCATTAAAATTAGAAGACGTTTGACCAAAAATGATTATCTGTTCTTTTAGAGGAAAGAGGATATTGAATATGGAACTTGCCATTGCTACATTGCTGGTACATTTGATTTTCCACTTGATAGCTATGTCAGCTCTTTGGGCAGTCTCATCTGCCTCCTTTGAAAAATATAAGTATTATATGAGAGAAAGTATTTCTATTAATAGCAAACAACATTTAAAGAGGAAATGATGAAGGGAGAGAGGAAGTTGATGGATATCAAAAGAACAGTGTCAGCAGTTTCATTCGAGAGTAGTATAATAAATGTCTCAAGTATCTGAAGTCATAAAGAATCCAAGAGAGAAAATCCCTTATCTATTTTTCTTCCTCTTCCCCCAAAAGACAAAAAGTAATTCAGGCACATTACTTCATTGTTTGGGCTTAGGTTAGGGGTTTTGGGGGAGAATCTTAGTTCACTTACTGTAACCGTGTTTAGAAAAAAGTTCTCAACAGTGTTTCTTCCTGCAAAACTGCTAGACTTCCTAGGTTAAACAAAGTCTGAATATTCCAGGGCATTCTTAGAGTGGCAAATAGAAGAACACACCCATGAATAAAACAATTCTGGGCTATTTCTTCATGGAAAAGATGGTAAATAAATATTTGAATCACAAAGATCTCTTACTCTTTCAATGGGGGAGAAAGTCTTATTTGATGTGCTTTTGTTGAAGTAAAAATAAAAGTGCCTAGCTCCTTTTCCTTTTATAAAATAGTATATTTAAAAAATTCAATAAGCAACCAAACCAAACCAAAACAAAGCACAGATGAATCATAGGAAGAATTGAGATTGTAGCCCACATAGGATTTTTTTTTTTTTTGTCATTCTCATAACAATTTAGTCAGGAAAAAACCTAAAAGTGGGCATTTTTACTGAAATATGAAACTCCTGGGATCCGAAACGTGGCTATTCATTTTGGAATCCTTAAGTTCTTACAAAATGTTTGGAATACAGTAGGAGTTTAGAGTGTTTGGATAAGTAAATGGATGAAGAAACTGGAAACAGAATTGACCTTTATAAGACAGTGTGCTGTTATAGGAACCATGGAAGTTTAGGAAGACTTTCATAGTCAGCTTGGCCAAGAGAGCTTCTGGTCGTTTTGATGTTGACAAGGCCCAGGGTTCATTGTTCCCATCAATTGCCACCTGCCCCACTGACCAGGGGGACAAATCACAGAGTCTGTTCCTATCCCAAACTCCCAGGTTTTTCTCTCAGTATTGCCCACATGAACTCTCTTCTTTGTTCAAACTGTGTGCTCATTTCTGAATACTGTATGCTCTCTCGTCTCTGTTCAGATTGAGTTGGAAAAATATTCTTCAGCTTACAACCTCTTACCTATTCTTACAAGTCTATCTCAAACACAAGTCCTTCAAGAAGACACCCCTGACTCCAGAACGTCTTTCCTTTAAGGAAGACTGCCTTACAATACTACTTATTATGCCTTTTTCCACATAGTATTGTTCACACACTCCCTTTTAGAGACTAAGGAGTTCATCTTCACACGCTACTTTTTTCCCTTCAGATGCATTGAAACTTGATTAATTGACTGGTTAATTAATTCAGCATCGGGTACTTACTGATTACTTTTACCATGTGACATGCAGGAATCATAGACATGCAAAGGTAGTTTGAATATTACGAAGCTTACAGTCTGCCAAGGGAGACAAGACATGTAAAAATAGCTGCATTACAAAGTGTAGTTTCCCTTTGTCTGTGGTTTCGCTTTCTTTCTATTTCACATTCCGCGGTTTCAGTTACCCGCGGTACAGTACAATATGATGTTTTGAGAGAGAGGAGAGGGAGACCACATTCATAACACAACTTTTAAGTAGTGTATTGTTATAGTTTCCCCATTTTATTAGTGGTTATTAATCTCTTGCTTTGTCTAATTTGTAAATTTTAAAAAATGTATATAAGGGAAAAAAGTATATTTAGAGTTTGATACTGCCCATGGTTTCAAGCATCCACTGGGAGTCTTGGAGATACATGCAGACAAGGGAGAACTACTATAAACAGTTCAAAAAAAATGGCCCATAAAGACATTATGGGGTTAAGATTAAGTGATAATATATTTGCATGTTTGGGGATAACAGGAAAGCTTAATTAAGAATAACATTTTAGCTGTTTTTTTTTTTAAATTATCTCCTTGAATCTTTTTAATTTCTCAAATGCTTCTAATATTATCTATCACTTGTTAGTTTTTTAAATTTCATTTTCTCTTATACATTCAATCAC
>NW_006159564.1:2881191-2882379 GCF_000334495.1 Tupaia belangeri chinensis
TAGTCCAGTTGATAAAACTATAAATTATCTTCAACAGCTAACGCCATATTTCTTTATCCCATGAATGCTTTGCCTCTCTATTTTTCTTTTAAATGTCCTTCCTCAGACTCTACTCTTTCACACACACTCTATCTGGTATTCACATCCATTTACTGTGTTTCTATATCCTTTAGTCAATCTGGTTTTGAAAGAATAATAGGATTAAAAAGTGGAGGATGGCATCCCAAGAAAATGAAACTGTTAAACCAACTGGGGTCTGGGAAGGAGAGCACTTGATTTTTTGGGAACAGAGAATAATTCAATTTTGTTTAAATGTTGGGTGTATGACGAGGTGTTTTAAGAAACAGAGGTAGAAAGTTAGTCTGTAAATGCTGCTTCCATAGCCTAATGGTCAAGGGAGCCAGGTATCACATGACCAACCATGGTTCAAATCCTGGCCCTGGCAGTTTGAAAAATGCACTGCACACACATGCATGCCCCAAATCCCAACAAGGTGGAAAAATGAACAAAAGGGGATTGTGGCATGATTGTGAACCACTGAGGGTGATCTCTCTCTCTCTGTTTCTTTATTTCTTTAGTGATAGCACATGCTCTCTGACAATTACATAAAAAGACAAAGAGAAAGTTAAGACTATTTGGCTATTGAGGGCAAAGAGTTTTTAGAAGTTATATTTGATCAGAGTTGTGCATTCAAGTTAGATTAGCATAAGTGGAAATAGTTTTTGGAGAAAGGAAGAGACTGAAAGAAGAGTGGACTGCTTATACAGAAGTAATGGGACAGCGCAGTGGAAGGAAATTAAGAAAGGATAGGTACATATTAAATATAACCTAGGTCTGCTTAGCTGAATCAGGCAGCAGATTGTGAGGTGCCAAAGTGAGTTTATAATCTAAAGGACTTTGATCCTGAGTGAATGAGTACATAAATTTGTCATAAAATAAATGTCAAAATATGAAAGAGGATAAATTGGAAAAAGAAAAGTTTTTTTTAAAGAATGATTTATTTAATTTTATTTATCATCATCATTATTATTTTTAATTTGACCAGAGAGAGATAGAGAGACAGAGAGAGAAAGTGTGAAAGCAAGTTGCCAGGTCTGGGACTCAAGCCATGGTCAACCATATAGAAGTCCAGTGTCTTAACCACCATGCCACCTGGCACCACCCCTTTTTTATTTTTAAAGAGAAGTT
>NW_006159564.1:2882398-2884860 GCF_000334495.1 Tupaia belangeri chinensis
AGAATTTGTTTTTTTTTTTTTTTTTTTTGCTAAAGGGCACATGCACTCAGGAGAGAGAGAGAGAGAGAGAGAGAGAGAGAGAGAAACTGTAAAAGCAAGTTGCCAGATCTGAGACTCAAACCAAGGTCGACCATATGGGAGTCCAGCGCCTTAACCACATGCCACCTGGCGCACCCCCTCCCTTTTTTAAAAGAGTTTTTACTAAAGGGCACATGCACTTGGAGAGACAGAAAGCAAGAAATCACCCTTCCAGGGAGGATGGCCACCCTATAATCCCATCTCCTCCATTCTCCTCTCAGGATTTTGGGCACACATGTACATGTGCCCAGTGTGAGTCCAAGCCGCTGGGTCTGAGATTCGAACTGGGATAGACTATGTGGGAGTACAGTAATGCAACCACTGCGCCATCTGCTGGTCCCAGGAAAGAAAGGTCTTTAACTCCATCATTGACATAGTGACTGTGAGGTATACTGGAGAAACCTAGGTGGAGATGTCTCCCATCCCATAGAAAATGTGAGGCCTCAATTTATCAGGGCACAAAAAGCTGGAGACAGAAAGTTGGGAGCCATATTTCCAGAACTCATAATCGAAGCCATGATATTGGGTGAGGATGCCAAGGGAGAAAGTATGAACAAGAATGGAGAAGAGCTCCAAAGGTTTATCCTTGACGAAAGACTGACTCCTATCCTGAAACTCATTCTTAGGGTCAGGGACAGAAAGAGATGCCAGATAAGTAGACAGAGACTGTGTTATAGGTATAGAAGGCTCACCAGGAGAATGCTACGTCATAAATACCAACAGATGAGGAGACTTTCAAGAAAGGGAGACTTTAAAGAAAGTAGTAAAGGTGAAAGGGCATTTTTTTAAAAAAATTACATGATACGATAATGACCTCTGACGGCCTAACTTCAGTAAATTGGTAGAGTGTAAAAGTCAGATTGCAAGAACTGAAGAATAAGTGAGAAACAAAATTTTTAGGGAATTAATGTCTGTTTTAAAGTGCTTTTTGTCTGTTAAATAGCATGCAGAAGGTTTCATGAATGCTTCGTCAAATTATGAAAGTTCTAGTGCAATATCGTTTGAGGACTACAAATGATAGTGTATCTTGTTTCTAATTAAAAAAAAAATAAAGTAAACAATTGGGAAATGGGGCCAGCAGGAGGCGTGGTGGTTAAGGTGTTGGACTCCCCCATGGTTGACTGTGGTTTGAGTCCCAGACCTGGTGACTTGCTTTGTTGTTTTCTCTCTCTCTGTGTGTCTCTCTCTGGTGAGTGCACCGTTTCTACAGCAAGTTATAATAATAAGTAAAGTAAATAATTTTTAAAAAATTTAAAAAATGACAAAATTCCCTTTCCCTCAAACTATGGCCATTGCAGATGCTTTCAAAGTTGATCTGAAGGTCAAGCCTGCAAGGGCCTGTTTCCTAAAATACAAGGGGTGGGGGAGGGGGGGAGGGGGGGCAGCAGTGTAGGGTTTGAAACAAAGCTGAAGACATGGACCAACGACAAACGGCTGCACCATAGGGGAGATACCTGGGTCTCATTAGGCTCAAACTGGAGGAGCAAATTTACATGAAAATGAGAAATGGCCGAGAGCTTCGAGGTAGATTACATGCTCATAATATTGGAACATGTGGAAGAAACTGACTACTATAGAAATGGATGAAGGCCCCGCGCAGCCACATGCCGAAAGGCCAGCCCCCCTCCAGGGGCCCACGCAGCCGCGCACCGATCGGCTGGCCTCCCTCCAGGGGCCTGGCCTCCCTGGCCTCTCTGGCGCTGGATGGCCCGGAGGCCGAAAACAAGGTTGAAGAACTTGCAACTTGAGAAGAAGTTACCAGCCCTGCATTACCTCAGGGGAAAACAAGAACTACTCTGCCAGTCTTAAGGAAGCCAGATACCCAAGGACAACTCACACTGCAGATCCCCACAACACCATTCCTGGTAACTACAGGATGACTGGCAGTGCTGCATCAGCTGATAATCATCCCTGCATACCAGAACTGCTTTCCTGAAACTGCATTCCCTGGAGACTCACCTACACTTGTGGATCTGCAGGAGACCCTCCCTTAATCCAACCCTGAATAGAATCTATGCTCCCTATTGTCAAAAACTTTATGAGCTGATAATTGGAACTCGTGGCCTCTCTCCCTTTACTTGTATGTATCACTTTTTCAATAACTCTTCTGGAAGACAACTGTATATAGCAGAGATAGTGTAATGGGAGAGTGGGAAAGGGCAGAGGGACAAACATAGGGAAAAAAAAAAAGAGGAAGAGAAAAAAAACATATATATATACATAAGCATGAAAGTAGAAATGGAATATTATTGATGATAACATGCTTGATTAAGTCACTATGCAGTCTATTCTAGATGGGAAATTACATTTAGTACGTTGTGATGATGCTCAGGGAATGAATGTTAGGTAACAAAAAAAAACGGTAAAACTATTCGTACCATTTT
>NW_006159564.1:2885201-2900029 GCF_000334495.1 Tupaia belangeri chinensis
GAAAAAAATTATAATAAAAAATAAACTATAAAAAAAAAGAGAGAAGAGGATAGAGAAAGATAGCAAGTGAACAATAGGCAGGATGTTAGTGAGAAACAGATATGGTTGGGAAGTATTTCATGATGGGTGAAGTCTTTTAACAAGCAAAATGAGAAATAGTGATTGACTGTTTTAAAAAATTATAATAATAATAATAATAATTATTGGGAAAAACATAGAAAAGACATTGAATGATAAAATGGGGAGATTAATGTCTCTGTATTGACTGACATGCATGGCATTCCCTTTTGAAAAAGCAATGGAAGTCAATGTAAAGTTGTAATCCAATGTAATATAAAGAAGATTATGATGATAATGAAAAAAAAAAAAGAAAGAAATGGGTGAAGAGGGGCTGGGAGGTGATATGGTGGTTAAGGATGCTGGACTCCCACATGATTGACCATGGTTCGAGTCCCAGACCTGGAGGCTTGCTTTCTCATTTTCTCTCTCTCTCTCGTTCACTCTGACCCTCTCTGGTCAAATGAAAATAAATAAATAAATAAATAAATAAATAAAAAGTTACATAAAATAATAATTTTTTTTTTTAAAGAAATGGATGCAGAAACAGATGAAAAAATGTATGAAGCCACAAAACAGAATATTTCAGTATTCCAATGGTCTTCATCCGGGGAGATGGTGTCATAGCAGTTGCCCCTTCACTGAGAGTTGGCCAAAACAAAGAATTTATTCTGTAACAGAAAATAGGAGCGTTTGTACAGCTGTCTCTTTAATTGTACAAGACCTTCAAAGGGGAAAAATACCTACATTTTTACGTAATCTGAGGATTCTTTTCTTCTTAAAATTAGCTGATTTGCAGATAACTCACAACTTCTTAGGCCAATGACATTTTAATTTTTCTCACACTCTTCCAATAAATGCGATCACTAAGATGGAAAAATCTTTCTCAGGAGTTGCTTTTCTCCCTTGTTCTTGTAGACAATTTCTGATTTAAAAAAAATTAAAATTTTATGTTTCCTTTTTAAATTTTTAAATGTAGTCTTCTGTCTTTTGAATTCTGTAAAGGAAGTAGATATGTCAGTTCACTCAGTACACAGTCGCAAGACATTCGTGTTGGAAGGCACCGGGTGGAGCACTGGAAACTGGAGTTGGCTGCGGTACCTCCTGCCATCACATCCTGGGGGCCAGGCAGGGGTGAGGGCGAGGCAGTTGTTTAGATCAGCTTTGCAGGACAGAGAGATGAGTGCGGTGGAACACTGTGCATGAATGATGCTGTAAGAGCCTGGGGCAAAGCGCCCATATCAGATTGGGGGGCAGAATGAGCGAGTGATTGGACATTAACATTACAATAAAGACAAAGCACAATTAAAAAAAAAGAATTAGCATGGTTATAAGGGAAAGGATCAAGACTTTAAAAAAAAAGTATGAGTGGGGAATAAAGGAGTGGAGGCTGCAAATATTTGAAAAAGCGTGGTGGTGAGCCAAGGAGAAACATAGGACAATACCTCAGGGAAGGAGGAAGGTTCCCTTCAGCCTTTGTGTTGTTTTGTTTTGAGAAAGAAAATTATTGACAGGCTTAATTGAAGGTGAAGGTGCAAGAGACAAGAGCCAGTTTAACAGAATGCTCTTTGAGAGCCTCCCTCATAGAGGAGATTTCTATGACTGTCCACCACTAAAACAAAACACATCATAATAGCAAAAATCTGTCAGTCTCTTACATTATTCCACAGGACACGTAATGGTAACACCTGGACTTCTTATTTGTAAACATCAGTTAGAAGGCGAAATAACTTGCCATGTTTAGGATTAGAAAAGGGTTGCTGAGTTATCTGTAGTGTTAATTTCTCAAGTGTTTCTTTACAGATCATTACATGCTCAACAGTGTAAAAACCTAAAATCTACATATAGTCAATGCTGATTAAGTAGCACCAGAAATTAAGGAAAAACAAACTTACAGTGATAAAAAGGGACTGTCACATTTCTTTATTCTTTTTTTTTGGAGAGGTTTTTGCTATAGGGTGTGTGTGCTGGCCAGAAAGTGAGAGACAGAGAGTGAGAAAGCAAGAAATCACCCCCCAGGGGGGATGGCCACGCCACAATCCCTTCTCCTCCATTCTCCTATCAGGATCTTGGGCATGCACGCACACATGCCCGGCATGAGTTCAAGCCACTGAGTCTGGGACTAGAACTGTGGTCAGCTACATGGGAGTTCAGTGACATAGCCATTATGCTAACTACTGTGATTATAAAATTTTTTACTTTACCAACAAAGAAGTGAGTCAGGAGATAGCTGGAAAATGGAAACAGGTAAGGGGGCTGGAGCATTTTCCTGTGTGACTACATAGAAAAACTGATCAGGGCAGAACTGTTCTGCCCAAGTTATTGTAGGGAGATTAATGGAGGCTGTCTAGCTGATTAAGTCACATTTGATATAGCCGACATGATGAATCCGTGGACTCAGCTACATTTGCTAGAGCCAATGAGATGAAAACAATCAGTGGGCCCAGCCAATGATCAACCTACACGAACTAGATTAATTATAAACCTCACAGAGTGTAAGTGCTGGGACTTTGAGATACTCATTGTCCACTCAGGCCTGCTCCTACCTCTCAGGAGTGTACTTTTGCTTTTATTAATTATTAATAACTATCTTTTCCTTTTGTTACTAATGTGTTTTGTTTCATTCTCTGTCGGAAGCACCAAGAACCCGGATATCATCACAAAAGCCTTCCTGCAGCAGAAGAGAATTCACTTTTTGTCCTATTTAATGTAGGCTGTTTAGGACCGTGTTTATTCATTTTATGCCTTGTGTGAAGGCCCATATGAAAAGCAATTTGAACCACTGGAGTAGGCTGGAAGGTGGCAAGAAAATGAATTATCATTCTGAAAAGATGTCCATACCTTGATCCCTAGAGCTTGAGTTACCTTACTTGGTAAAAGGGACTTTGTGGATGTGGTTAAGATGACAGATTTTATAGGCAATCCTGGATTAGCCTAGTGCTCATGAGGGTTCTTATAAAAGGAGGCAGGAGGATCTGACTCAGTAGTGGAGGATGGGATCACAGAAGCTGGAGGTTAGAGTGTTGAGGAGCAGACCAGAAGCTGAAAAATGAAGGAAGCCTGGACATTAAGAAAGACAAACAGATTCTCCCTGAAGTCTCTCTAAAGAACATGACTGAGCAGTACTCTAATTTTCCTGCCCTCTAGAACAGTAAGGGATAAATTTATATTGTGTTATGCCTCTTAGTAGCAGAAACAGGATTGGAAGATTTTTAAAATGTTAAACATACATCTATAATTATCTCATTCCTTCCACTTTTAGTTATTTATGTAAGAGAAATGGGAGCATTTGCTTACTTAAAAACGTGTATATAAATGTTTGTGGCAGTTCTATGTGTAATTGCCAAAACCTGGAAACAAGCCAGATGTCATAGGTAAGTGAATAAACAAGTCATGTTATATTCATACAATGGAATGCTGCTAAGCAATAAAAGAAAATAAATAACTACTTATTGATAGTGAACAACAAGGGTGACTTGCATAATAATTACCCCGATTAAGGCAGGCAGAAAAAAGAGCACATATTGTATAGTTCCATTTTTTTAAAGTTTGAGAAAATGCAAATTTGTCTATGGGAACAGATCAGTATTTGCTGGGGAATGGGGGTGGGGGGAGGTGAGAACAGGGAGGAGTGGAAGGGAAGGGTTGCAAAAGGTCTTGAGGAAACTTTTGGAAAGTAGTGGATATGCTCATTATCTTGACTGTGGCGATTGTTTCATAGGAATACACAACGTTAAAACTTGTAAAATTATAAATTTAAAATGTGCATTCATTGTATATGAATTATTCTTAAAACAACAACAGCAAAGAGAATAGATCTCAGAGGGTTGTTGTGAGGGGACACTATGAATACAACACTTATTGAAATTGTGGGCACACAGTAAGCACTCAATACATTTTAGCTGTTATTATTTATTTTTTATTTCAGAAGAGGGAGTACTAGAACTAGAAGTAGTTGTGAATTACCGAGGGTCTTTGGAAAGAACTGGGAAGTCTAATTTTCTCACAGTAGATATTGAGGAACAATATGAGCAACAGAAATTAAATATAATATTTTATTAAATATACTGCACCAAGATATGATGTAATGAGGGTGTGGCGTAATTGTGTTCATTCTGTCTCAGAGTAAGAGCTGTGAAATTCTTTCTTGTTCTTGGTATATAAGTGACAAGAGTCCTGCTATATTCTTGGACATGGTAGCTGTTTAATAGATAGCTGACAGATTGGACTGAATTAATCATTCTCTGACTCTCTGTAATCAAGGAACCTGAAATTAATGGTCACGCATCTTTTGTAAATTAATTAACCTCAACTCAATTTTGGAGATTCCTTGCCTCAAGACACTTAGTACTCTGTGATGCAAAATGTTCAGGTAGTGACAAGCAGGAAGCAGTGACTTATGAAGAGGACATGCCTGGGGAACTCCAGAAACTGTAGGGAGAAGTGTCTAGGCGTGGTGAGGTTGGGATGGGCTGGGCCGACAAGACACTCTGATTTCCCATGGTTTCTACATGCCTTCCCTTGAGTGGAGTAGACGCTTCACCAACAATGGATATTTGTATTTTCTTCCCTAGTTCTTGTTCTTGCTGAGGGCGGCTGTTGGATACCGCTGTGTGGGATGAGAACTTTTTCTTCCATGTTGTACCTGTCCTTGAAGTTAGGCTGTCTCTGAACATGGCACTGAGGACCTCCATGCTGGTTGCATGATATGCCACTAAGGGTTTAATAACTTCTGTTAGTTTCTCATAAATACTAGTTCAGTTTTACAGAACATTATTACTTTTAGAGTGTATTACTGAATCAATCAAATACCAACATATAATGATTTGAAGCTGGTTTACCAGCTAAGTTAGAGTAGAATTGTAAATCTTTCATGTTCTTCAGGATCGACTGAAAAACTTTGCTATCCTGGCAGGATTGAGTTGTGGTATACATCTTAATTAAAACAAAATAGGCTTTCTGAATATAAAGACACTATAAGAAGATACCTTTCATACATAGTTAAAGGTGATAGATGGTCATTCTCATTAAAAATCTGGAAAATGGAAATAAACATCATAATGAAATATGGTAAAATTGATAGAAATGTCATATTCTCATCAATACTGATAATGTCAAGGATTAATGAGGATATGGAGCACCGAAGATTTTCATATACAGTGAGTGGGAGTGTAAACTGATGCAACCACTCTGAAAACAGTTTGGTATTACCTAGTAAGAATGACAGCAATTTTATTCCTGGTTTCATACCCTAAGGAAATTCTTCTTGCACGTGCATGCCAAGACATAAATAGGAAAGTCTAGAAGCACCCAAATATTGATTTCATAGAAAGTGGAAAAATAAATTGAAGTATGTTCATATACTAGAATACTAAAAGCAATGAAAATAAAGAAACCATAGCTATGTGCACCAAATGAGTAAATCTCCAAAATGTAAAGTTGAGGGAAATAAGGTCATGGAAGAATATATAATGTGAAATGTCAAATGTTTATTAGACATTTTTGTGGAAATATTTAGATGATAGGTGGAAACACAGATCTGAATGTCAGGACTCATGTAATAAATCTGGACAGCATTTATCAAAGTCAAAGTTGAAGTCACGGTGACAATGGCAAGGAGAGATGAGTAACCACTTCAGTGAATTTAATGAATGGAATGAATTTAGTGAATGGAATGAATTTAGTGAATGGAATGATGAAATAGAAAAGGAAGCATTAGCAAGGTAGGAAAAAGAGGTTGTAGGGTTGAAGGCTAAGGGTAGAGTCAGGAAGAACTACATAATTTGCAAGGCCTAGAACAAAATGAAAATGAGTGTGAAAAAATTTATTAAGAATTTCAAAACAGAGATGAGAGAATTCTATGCTAAACACAAAAACTTTTAAGTATGAGACCCAATGTGACTATATATATATATATCACATGTCTACAAAGCTGGTATGTAACTGGAAATGCAGAAGTGTTCAAGAAGGTACAGATGGAATGTGAAGGGGGCCCAAACAGATATCGAAATTAATAAGATGTTGCTGTGGAATGAGCTTGGAGAAGACCAAGCCAAGGGCCAAATTATCATAACTACTCAAGGGTCCATAGGTTGGTAGAAAACAGCAAAGACGGAATGGGGATCTGAAGGAAGATGTTTCAAAAAACTCAGCATTGGTGAAAGCTGGTGGTAGAATGGTGTATAGAAGTGGCTATGTAGAGATACGAGTATATTGTCTCGTAAGTAATGACAATTCGTTTTCAATCTTCCTTCCTTTCTTCCTTCTTCCTTTCTTTCTCTTTCCTTCTTTCTTTCCTTCCTCTCTTTCTCTCTCGCTCCTTCCCTTCATTCTTTCCTTTTTTTCCTTTGAGAGAGGTATTGTCCACAGGTGTCATGCTGCAATCCTCGCCCTAGCCTTGTTGGACTGCTAGAATCACAGGCATGCACATGTGTACCAGATGTGTATAGATCAACCCAGAAACTGAACCCTGATCTTCAGTATGACCTCCAGCATTACAGAGTGGTGCACTGTCTCTGTGCCACCACTGTTGGGCCTAAGTAATGGTAATTCTTAGAAGTGCAAAGATTAGACACTGCTGAGGAGTTTTGACCTCTGTTGGACCAAGGTCAGGGTTAGAAACACCCCAAGAGAAGGCTGAGGATATAGATAAGCTTGTTCCCAATAAAGTGGATTCCTCAGAGCATAATGTTGAATATTGGATCCCATTTACTCATATCGATCTTCAACCTCTGTCTTTATGGTACCCTTATTATATCAACATTAAATACCTTCATTTAATATTCTTCAAGTCTTAAAAATCTCCCAAGTTTTCACTACATTTATGTGGGTTTTATGAGTGACAGGAAAGTTCTTATGGAATCTGCCAGACAAGTTAAATGAGTTGGCCAGAATAATGGAGTAAGCCAGCATAGGAACTGGGAAAGGAATACCAGCAGGGATGGCAACATAAGAGAGACAGCATAGGAGTGGGTGAGTAAGGAGTGGGAGAAAGGGGATCAGGGAAAGGAAAAAAAAAGATCAGACACAAAAATGAAGTTCTCTGTTGATGTATATGGTAATATCTTTGGCTTTTGACTAACAATTACTGTATGCATGCTGACAAAAAACATTTTGCATGCTGTAAAGATGTACAGTGATTGAGTGTAATTTAAGAAAAAGAGAAATAGAAGACTCAAAGATGTAATGGTAGGGGGAACAATTGTAGGTACCAGGAACTGTATAGGAAGATGGTGATTACAAGGAGGTGTAAGGGAAGTGTGCAGGAAAAACCAAGAATAAAAGTTACCTGTTGAGGGTGATGTGTATGGTAATAACTTTGACTTGATTGACACGCACTGCAGGATGCTTCAAAAAACCACATTGTACATTATGAAGATGTGCAGTGATTAAATGTAAATAAGAAATCTACAATTAAAAAATGAGAAAAAAAATGTGCTGGGCACATGTGCATGTGTGCCCAAAATCCTAAGAGAATGGAGGAAAAGGAAATTGTGGCATGGCCAACTTTCTATCTCTATGTCTCTCTCTGTCTGTCTGGCGAGCACACGCTCCCTATAGCAAAAGAAAAAAAAATCCACGTTGAGTAATGCTTAATTATTTAGTGTCTTTCCCAGAACTTTGTCTCCTTTTGGGTCTTTGGTCCACCATGGGCATTAGACACCTCAGGCTGCTCTGGAAACACGGGTGCAGGAGGTGTGGAGTCACAAGCTTTGTGTTAGATTCTTTTTAAATTTCAACTGTGGGTATCCTATTTTATCCATTTTGTTTTCTGTGCTCTTTTTCTTGATAATGCCCTATCAAATTCTGTATTGAGGAAAAGGAATTGATTTTCCCTAGGCCCGCTTAATGGATTAGGGAAGGGCAGATTCTCTCAATTTTACTTTTATTGGTTTTAATCTCAGCTGTTGCTCATGGCCAGGCTTCAGGGAACTCTCATCTCACCTCATAGAAACAATCTCATTAATATTTAGAAAGCCACAGAAAAGACTTGCTGAGGCCTTGAAGAAATAGAGGCTCACCAGAGAAGCAGACAAAACTAGGAACCAAGAAAGAAAAGCAGATGAAAGATAGGAGATGGTGTTGCTAAAGAAGGCGAGGAATAACGCCCAGGAGAGTGATTCACCATGAGCATTTCAGAGTTCACTGTTTTTTTAATGTCAATCCCTATTTTCACTCTAGACCATGATAATTCATTCTATCTTAACTAGTTTTCACACATGCTTTTGAAAGAGAACGTGTGTAAAGTGTAAATAGTTTTATGTAGAGAAATTTGGTTTCATGTTATGTAAAGCAGTTCTTTTCATGTCATTTTACACTTCAATTTCTGTTTACCATCACTTTTATTAATATTTATATTAAGTTCTACAGGCAAGATCAGCATGGTCTGGTGATTAAGGGAGCAATATCCCACACTACTAAGGGCATGGTCTGAATCCAGGCCCTATGGCTTGGAAACAGGATGGGCACATGTTTTCTTTACAGAATGGAGAAATAGAGTAGAAAGAATTGTGGCATGACCATGGCTCATTGAGGGGTGATTTTCTCCACTTCTCTGTCTGTCTCATTTTACTGAGCATACTTGTCCTCTGATTAATACATTCTAAAAATAAAATAATTTCTGCAAGATTGCCTTTAAAAAACTGGAAAGGAAAATATCGGGGACAGTGAGGGACAAGAGCAATAACAACAAGGAACTCAAAACCAGTATCTAGTTAGTGAAGAGTATAGATGAGTCTACGCTTCTCACATGTCTTTGCTTCTCCCTTTAAAGTATCTGCAGTGTTGGCAACAGCCAATCTGAAAACAAGGTTTTCTCAAGCACTTTCTCGAATGTGTCTACCGACTTTCATGTTTATGAGAGATCAGGACCTTTAGTTTAGCAGTTGAAAGCCAGATAAAACAAAACAAGAAAAACAAAAATTTTTTGAATAGTTGCTCATATTTATGTAGGCTTCACCTTCAAGCACATACATTATTCATATATTTGAATTACAGTTTGTGTCTCTACTTATTTGTATTTTTACTTTAGGGTGCTTTTACTTTAGGGTGCTTTTAAGCATGGGTTTATGATTTTTATTTTCCCCCAAGCAATGCTATGCAGCCTAGGAACAAGGATGGAGAATTTAGATGCAGGAGTTAACAAGGCTTGGGAATTAATAAAGGCATGACTTCTTTCTATTTAAAAGATGGCAGGTTTGGATGAATTGTAAAATATGACATTTTATTTTTTATTTCCTCTTATTTATTTATATATTTTATTTTTTATATATTCAGTCACTGTATATCATTACAGCATGCAAAATGAATTTTCCCAGCATAAGTACACTGCACATTAGTCCAATTAAAGGCACTTAATTCTCTTCCTCTCAACCCCTTCCATAAAATATGACAGTTTTAACTCACACATTTTATTAGGACATAAAAGTATGTCACCAGATACAATGGCTTGAAATGTGGAACCACTAAAAGAATATGTGATATATGAAGCACAAATCAATTGTCAAATTCACAGGTACCAATGATTTGGCATAAATGCTAAACAAAATAAAGTTATTTGATGGTTTTCCCAGTAGAAGAGTAAACAACGGAGACTTTCCCTCCATCTACCAAATAAAAGTTAAACTGATCAATGCATTTAATAATGTTTTTTATAATGCTGGCACATAGGGTCCACAGAACTTAATAAAAGGCAGACTTGTTAGTTGGTAAGTCAGTGATCAGTCATCAAGTGTTTTTGATGGGCTATCATGTGATATTGAGCTAGAAGAAGATCTATTCCTTCTTTTTGAGAACTTGCAATCTAAGTAGAGGGGCAGAACACACACACACACACACACACACACACACACACATACACACACAAATCAAGATTGACTTGACAGTGGAAAAGGGACTCATTAGAGACTCCAAAATATTGGTCTATTTCCTCATGTGGGTTCTGAGAAACTGGAGCAATTGAATCTATCAGAAATTTCTGTTACATTCTGATAATCTATATAAGATGACTAATTTTATAAACTTACTTTGTGAACTTTAAAGTTGACCATTTTAACCTTTATATACTTAGGACACTTGTCATAGATTCTCAGAGTGTCAATGCTCTGGAGCCCACATAGTTCTAGAGATGAAGGCATTGAATCCAAGAGAGGTGACATGTATGGCTTGAGTCCTCAGAGCTCGACAAGGTAGTTACTGAGGCAAGGTTTCTCTAGGGGTCATTAGGAGATCCTAAGATGTTGGTCTCTAAGCTATACCAGATGCAGAGATTTGGGAAATTGTGCTTCTTCTTCCTCTTCTTCTTCTTCTTCTTCTTCTTCTTCTTCTTCTTCTTCTTCTTCTTCTTCTTCTTCTTCTTCTTCTGAGAAAGCAGGCCACCAGGTCTGAGACTCAAACCATGGTCAGTTATGTGGGAGTCCAGCACCTTAACCACCACACTACCTGCCAGCCCCAGGGAGTTGTGCTTCTGTATGTGTGGGGAGACAAGGGAAAAGGGGAAATAAAACTTTATTTTTTGGTTAACTAGAGTAGGGAAACTAGAATTTGATGAGAAGAACCACCATCAAAAAATGCTAAAAGGACATGAAACTCCAGAGTTTTGATTTGGTCATAATTTCAAGGAAGGGACTTCAATTAATATGTTGACAGGTTATCAGAATATAGTATTAAAAAATGCCATCAGTTAGGCACTAATGAAAAAGCTACAGTGTTGCTCTTTGATATTTATTTTCTTGTGTTTCAGAACATTAATTAGGAATCACCTTTGAAATGTGTACTCTGCATATTCATTACTTACTATAAAATAGAGCTCTGCTTTACTATACCAAATAACAAAAGCATACTTATTTTTATCTGAAGTAAACTACCTGAAACACAGTTAGTGGGCTGAATATTAAGAAAAATGTCAGGGAACTTTTGGTAGAAACTTTCTCTTTTTTTCTTTCTTTCTTTCTTTTTTTTTTTTTTTTAAAGAAAATTTTTTGCTATAGGGCGTGTATGCTCGTGAGAAAGACACAGAGATAGGAAGCTAGAAATAACCTTCCGGGGGAGGATGTCCACGCTGCAATCCTTTCTACTCCATTCTCTTCTCGGGATCTTGGGCACACATGCACATGTGTCTGGCATGATTTTAAGTCACCTTATCTGGGATTCGAACTGTGGTGGACTACATGGGTGTTCAGCAATGTAACCATTATGCCATCTGCTGGTCAGTAGAAATTTTCTTTAGTTTGGTAAAATGAAGAAAGGAGATGAGATCATTTCAAGCTCAGGCCTTATATAAGACATCAATATCCTCTTAGGGGCATCTTATTTAAATTGCATGTGCAGTGCACTAGGATATAAATAACCTTTTGAGTAATAATATAAATATTCAAAATAATAGCTATTATTTATTGAGCACTTGCCATATACAACATTTTTGCATGACTTATTTTTATACACATTTTATTTCTCTCTCTGTCTTTTTAAAATTTGGTACAGGGTGTGTGGACTCATCAGAGAGAGACAGAGAGAGTGGAAAAGTGAGAGAGCATTTCCCAGAGGGAATGACCATGCCTCAATCCCTTCTTCTTAATTTTCCTCTAGGGATTTTGGGCCTCCACACACATGCACCCAGCATGTTTTTCCAGCATCTGGGTCAGGGACTTGAACTGCTGTTCCCACATTTTCTTTTATATTTAAACCCTCTACCCTGTAAGGTGGATCTTGTTGCCACCACTTCACTTGGTGACCTCCAGTGATTTGTTCAAGGTCAAGCAGCTCAATGAGATCCACAGAAAACTTACTATTGTGTCACTGTTACAACATCAGATATGGAGTGACAACAGCAAATGCACACATCGTTAATCGTTTAAAATTCCTAATGTGTGGTTCTTTCGTTGGTAGTAGAAATAGTGTGCCATCGAATATACCAGAGTCACTCTCTAAGTTTATAAAGAGAGAGAAGAATATGTCTTTTTCTTTACTCCTTTCCAAGTTTTCAGGACTAAGGAAAACTCCCAAAAGGTTAAATAGAGTTAGTAAGATATATTTGTTAGTATGTGAATGTGGGGTCCTAAATATTTAAAGATGTGTAAGAAAACAGAGCGGCCTTTCTTATTTGATTTAAAAAAATAATATGATCAGTCTTTCTGTTGCCCTACAATAACTACACATTGATTAAAAGTATAAAGTTCAACACTTCAGGATAAACATACAATTTCCCACCATTGTACCATATGTTTCAACAACATAAATTACCTAATTTTCAAAATGGGTAATTTCTTCCATGCTTTAATGAGTTTTTTGAGACTTTTCCTTGATTCTTTCTCTACTTTTTCATTTATTCAGTCAGTGCTCAGACAGTATTATCTCACCCACTCAGCCTACTTCAGAGCCAATCTGTATTAGCCCAGAGAATGTAACCAGGCCAAATATAGCAATTCATATTGACTCATCTATCTATCTATCTATCTATCTATCTATCTATCTATCTATCTATCTATCTATCATCTATCTATCTATCTATCTAAACATAACTTTCAAGTCCCTGAGAGAGCTCCGGGTTTACCACTGCAAGGGGATGGGGACCTTATAGCTGAAGGCTGGCTGCTATGATAGACAAGTTGTAAAAAGAAAGAATTAATTTTTAGTGAGATGAATTCACTAACTCCACAAGTATATATTAACAGTGTATTTGGTGCCAAGCACTTTTCTAGTTGCTCATGATACAGCAGTGAGTAAGATAGATCAAAATGGAATACTTCTACCTTCATGGAGCTGAATGAAGGTAAGTTGGATAATTAATTTGTAGATGAAAAAATACAATGCTGGGTGAATTAATCTATTAGGGCTAGAAGAAAAGCTGGCTAAAAGGTTCCTCATATTGTAGTCAGTTAGAGATGAACAAGAAGTGGGATGCAGGCTGGCCTTGGTGGGGCAGTGGCAATGCATGCCTCAGGCTGCTAGTCCATATGGAACCTAGGGATTCAGTCCCTCAGTCAATCTTGCATGCCAGGCTTGCCCCTTCGTCCTGGCTGGATGGGAAGGCTGGGGGTGGGAATTGAGGCATGAGACCCCATTAGAGGTGCTTATCTTGTCTTGTATCTCATTGTCATTAAATAAATAAATTAATTAAAAAAGAAAAGAATTGGGATGTGAAAACTTGGAACTTAGGAGGCAGGAAATACTGATGGAGGGAGTGGGGTCCGTTTTTTTTTTTTTTTTTCCTTTGGAGAGGTTTTTGCTATAGGGTGCGTGCGCTCACCAGGTAGACAGAGAGAGACAGAGAGACAGAAAGTGAGAAATCACCCCCCAGGGGGAATGGTCACGCCGCAATCTCTTCTCCATTCTGCTCTCGGGATCTTGGGCACGCACGCACACGCGTCCGGCGTGAGTTTTAAGCCACCGGGTCCGGGACGCAAACCACGGTCGACTACGTGGGAGTCCAGCGACATAGCCATTACCTAACTGCTGGTCCCAGTAGGTGGGTCCTTCTTAGGGGACTTGAATGGGGGGAGGTGGTGGGAGTGGGGTGCTGGAATCCAGGGGAAAGGCTGAAGAGAGTTTCCTGAAGCAGAGTCTAAAATGGTCATGACAAGTAAGTGTAAATGCAAAGTTTTAGGACAGTGAACCTGGCCCAGGTAGAAAGAGCTTCCATTTCCAAATCTCTAAGGGTAGGGAAAAGAGCATCCAGGTTCTGTCTGAAAGAGTAGTAAAAGAATGGTGATCTCCTTAGCAAACAGGACATTTTTAAGCTATGCAAGTAACCATGGCTGTGTAATTGACCATGTAGCAGCCCCCTTCCTTTATCAGAAGACAGGCTGATCTTTGTCTTCAGTCAGGCCATCATCTGCAGGTGGGTTTTTCTCACTGCTAAGCGTCCACAGTGAGAAGGCTAATGATGCACTCTATGGTCATGATGAGGGAGTTAATGACTAGCCCTCCCTCAACTGAAACCAGACTGTTATGTGCTTGAACAAATTGTCTGCCAGATTTCAGAGAAAGGATTTGTGAAATGGAATCAGTGGGAAAGATTATGTGGACGGAATGTCTTGGGCCAGTCTTAAACCTTCTAGGTAGTTTCCACAGAAATTAACTTTGGGCAAACACTAGTCATAAAGGTGGCTGGGAAACCTCTGTGGCCATTAAACTATTTACCATCCTGTTTTGGCTGCTCTATTCACATACTCCTGGGCTCCCTCTGGAAAGGAGCAGTTGGCAGAGGAAGAGAGAGCCATTTTTTCTTGCTTACCTTTTATGTCCTCAGCATTGACAAATGCTATTCATATATTATTTCATCTGATTCTCAGAAGAGTTTGATAATATGGGCATTCTCTTATTTCATTTTATGGTGAGAAATTAGATGCTCAAAACCACCATAGTCAGGATTGGACAGGATCAGGGTTCAAATCAGATCTGAGTAACTGAGATGACAGTGGTCCCACCACTACTACTCCTCTGAGGGTATGTTCTGAAAGTGAGACAACACCCAGGCAGGGCTAGTAATCCCTTCTGGTTTCTGGACATTCCTCCAGTTATGTCATGATAACTGCTACTACCACAGTTTTCAAACTTGCTTTAAGAATATGTTTTCAGGTTCAAGAACAACTAGGGGAAATGTGGAAAAGGGAGAATAGTTTACCTGTTGAGCTGAACCTGAGGATAAAATTCTTGTAGAATTATACCATGTATTTAATCATGCTTTCCTCCTGCTCTCCTCAGTTCAGCTCTCCCACTTTCTTGTTTTCTAAATGTTAGAGAATACACACACCAGAGAGAAAGAGAAGAGG
>NW_006159564.1:2900060-2904765 GCF_000334495.1 Tupaia belangeri chinensis
GAAAGCCCCCCCAATGGACACTAGCCACCCTACAATAGTTTTCCCTCCAGTTCTCCATCCTGTCAGGATCCTGGGCATGAACGTATATGGCATGAAGCTGACAAGGCCAGGACTTAAACCCCATCCACCATACGGGATTCAGTTTCCTCTGTACAGTGCCTGACCACTAGGCTTTAGGACTGGCCCTTTCTCCTGTTTTTAATTTAAACTTTTAAAATACTTTTAGCAAAATATTGGGTTATCAGAAAATCATGATACATTTTTACATAGAAGAAGATAGAAAAAATATGTCATGACTTTTCAGGTAACCCCAACAATTAATAGACAGTCTCTAGGAGAAGCAAGAATGTAATAGATGATAAAGCATAACAAATTAAAGAGTGGGGGATAGACTGGTCTCTAAATAATAATGAAACTTGATTATTTAAAACAAAAATGTATGTGAAGCCTAACCTCATATGATACACAAGATAAATTAGAAATAGCTTGAAAAATTAGGACCAGCAGTTGGTGTAATGGCTGTGTCGCTGGACTCCCACGTAGTCAACTGCTGTTTGAGTCCTGGACCCGGTGGCTTAAACTCACACCAGGTGCGTGTACATGCATGGCCAAGATCCCAAAAGGAGAATGGAGGAGAAGGGATTGCGGTGTGGCCATCCCCCCTAGGGGGTGATTTCTCGCTCTCTGTCTGTCTGTCTCTCTCTTTCTGGTGAAAGTATGCGCCCTATAGCAAAAACCTCTTATAAAAAGAAATATCTTGAAAAATTAAATGTAAGATATAAACTATAAAAAAACTAGTAAAAAAATCAGGGAATTTATAAGTACATCTTAACTGAGCAAAGTCATTCTAAAAGCACTGAAAATATTGCTGAGGAAAAGTATTTAGATTTCATTATGCATCAAAATTTAAGACAAACAACCAGGAAAGTAATTACAGAGTAATGACACATTGGGAAAATATAAGACAAATATGATATGGAAGATTTAAAAACCCAAAGACGCCTCAGCTGTTATGAGAGAAACACTAAAGTAAAGACTTTATCTTTACTTTTGATATATATATGTTTTAAACTACGGCTCATTATTTCATATTGCTGACATCTTTTCAAAGATAATTATCAACTACTTTTATAATTTCAAGTTTTAAAATTTGATATTCATCATGTCAAATTATGAACTCTATATCTTCTCATGGGAGTTCTTGATAAAGTTAAGTAACAGAGAGATGAGAATGAGCTGTGTATCAAGCTGCTAAAATACTAACTCCGATGGGTATATGAAAGCACTTTTTTTTTTTTTTTGCTATAGGGTGTGTGCAATTGCCTTTTGCTATAGGGTGTGTGCAATTGCCTGAGAGACAGAGAAAGAGAGAGAAAGTGAGAAATCACTCCCCCCAGGGGAGATGGCCATACTGCAGTCCCTTCTCCATTTTCCTCTAGGGATATTGGGCTCACGTGCACACGTACCTGGTGTTAGTTTCAAGCTGCCAGGTCTGGGACTCAAGCATGGTCAGCCATCTGAATCCAGCACCTTAACCACTATACCACCTGCTGGCCCCTTGAAAACACATTTTCTAATATCTACATGTTTAGTAGTTATGGAGTTCTCCTGTTCTTATATTTGATTGAATTATCAAAAATTAAAAATGAGCTCAGTCTCATACAACTTGTTTTTAGTGTGTTTGTCATGTCTTCCAGTAAGCTTTTATTCCCCCTTCCTTCTTTTCTTTTTTATTTTAAGATTTTTGCCACAGGGTGTGTGTGTGCTCACTGGAGAGAAACAGAGAGATAGAGAGAAGGAAAGTGAGAAATCACGCCCCACCCCCTGCAAGGGAAATGGCCATGCCGCAATCCCTTCTCTTCCATTCTCCTCTTGGGATTTTGGGTACATACATACACATGACTGGCATGATTTTCAAGCTGCTAAGTCTGGGATTTGAGCCATGGTCAACCATGTGGAAATTCAGAGCCTTAACCACTATGCAATCTGCAGGCTTTGTCATTTCCCTTTTTAAGATTCCAAGCCATCTGTTTCTTAGTGTCTTTGATAATACTTTCAATATTTATCTAGAGTTTATGAAATCTAAATTCATTCTGGTTTTGAAAATAGAGACAGTCATTTGCTTTTCTTCAATTCTCTGGCACAACTCACTTCTGAATTTCCATAAAGGTTATTGAGATTCTTTCCCATTCCATTCTTTAAAAAAAGAGAAAAAGAAAGAAAGAAGAAAGAAAGAAAGAAAAGAAGAGAAATGAAAGAAAATGGGAAGCACAGTTAAACGACCAATTAGGAGCAAAGGACATTTTATTTCGATTTGCTTCTAATGGGATTTACTATTTCCAGAGGAATGACTTTGAGTCTTTGTGTTTGTGTATGCTGGAGAAAGGATCAGAGGAAGAAGGGAAGGGCAGAAGAAAGGAACTTGCTTATATTGTCCTGTAGTGTCTGGGGACTAGGAAAGCACTAGCTGAATAAGACTGTGAATGGAACATATGAAAGTTAGAGCTTCACTATGTTGCTTTTACTTTTTACTTTTTTTCTTCTCTAAATCTTTTTTGGGTAGGAAACAAGCATTTTTTCCCTTTATTTAATTTTTTTGTTTGTGTATGTGTTTGTAAAGTTTTAAATAGGGTCTCGCAGTGTTGTGATCCTCTTGACTCAGCCTCTCAAATGGCTTGTACTACACCTTTTCAGAGTGGGCTGGAAATCAAACCAGGGCCTCCCCTGTGGTCTCAGCCTACTGAAGAGTGGAAGTATGATGTACATAACTGTGGCTAGACTGGGCAGAGTATGGACTTTGAATGGGAGTTCATTGAACACCTTTCTGTATTAAACATCCTTTAGCATATTGACGTCAAGACTAATTCAAACAAAACCAAAGTAAACACAATAAGCAAACAAACAAAAGCAGCCACAAACAACCAATGGTTGTTCCAGATTACAGGGAGGATAAATAAAACCTTGAAAGCTTAAAACCTGTTTTTTGACAAAAAACAACACAACTGATGATGCTTTTGTTATAATTCGTAGTACTATAGGATGGGTCATTAACAATATGATTTTCCCCTGGTTAAAGATTTTATCTTTAAGTAACCTATGAATAGAAAAGACTGCATGGTTCATACATTTAGAAAATGCTGCCACATTAATTTTTAAAATTGCAGCGCATTTGTATTTTATAAGCTTGACATTGTAAGTGTTCTTCTAAATTAAGCTCTGGCATCCTGTTCAGCAAGCCCTGTACCTCGTGATATTACTTCTGCTCTGTTTACCAATAGTGTGAGTCAGAGCTGTGGTAGAGGCAACGTCAGATCCACAGAAGCTGAGAGAACTTCCCCTTTGACTTAAAGGAAGGCACGAATGGATTGGAAGGAGAATCTGGACGATCCAGTGGTCCTGAAACACATTATCTGTGCATGGAAATGTCTATCTTAATAAAATTAAGTTATAGGCTGGGTCATCCCTGGTTTCATTCCGAAAGAAGGTTGCTATTCACAAAGAATTTCTTTTAAGAAATGGCATACAGTTATTACTTCACAGCTGAATTTTGGTATTAGCTGCTTATACTTTCTCTTTTTTAAAAGTTTATTTGTGCTAGAGAACACCTATATGTGCATGAGAATAAGAGGGCTAGAGAGAAGCACTCTTGTTATGACAGGAAAAGGGTTTCCTAAGTCCTCCAGCTCATCAGAATCTTGGGCATAAATACATTTTCTTGGTGTATTGTTCAGGCTGACTGAGGAGCTAACTCACAGTTGGCCATATGGCTTCCAGCGCTATAGTTCAGTTTGCTACTGACTGTGCCATTAAGCTAAGCCTTAACTGCCTTTTTTGCTTGCAATCTTAAACCCAGTCCATCGAAATAATCATTTCAAATAATTTTTCTGATTGTCAGGCTAATGAATACCCCCAATACCTACCAAGAATCAAATTTACTTGCTATTTGAAAAAGTGAAGAGAAAAAAAATCATATGCATATTTTATAATCATTGAACATTTTCTTCATTGGAAAAAAGGCTTATAAGTAAGCATTATTTCTAGGTAAAAAAAGGCAGTTGCCTTTATAATAGGTCTTAGGATGAGAAATACATGAATAAATTCACAAGGTAATTGTAAATTTTATTGAGTTGACATTTGTTGAAATTATTTTAGTTTGTGTGTTCAGTGTTGGCACAGGATTTTTCAGTACGATCACAATTAAATGTACTACTAAATGAAGAATATATGCTAGAGAAATTTGCATTTTTTTGCATTTTTTGGGGGACGGAAGTTTTTGCTATAGGGCGCGTGTGCTCACCAGAAAGACAGAGAGAGACAGCGATAAATCACTCCCCAGGGGGGATGGCCATGTTGCAATCCCTTCTTCTCCATTCTCCTCTTGGGATCCTGGGTATGCACGCACACGTGTCTGGTGTGAGTTTAAGCCACCGGGTCTGGGACTTGAACCGTGATCGACTACATGAGAGTCCAGCGACATAGCCATTATGCTAACTGCTGGTCCCAGAAACTTGCATTGTTAACATTCCATAAAGTTATCCTCAGTGAACTATTTCTCTTTTTTTTTAGTGATCATTAAATAGGTATTTTAAATTCCCCCCTCCCTTTTTTTTTGGAGAGGTTTTTGCTGTAGGGTGTGTGTGCTCGCCGGAAAGTCGGAAAGTCAGAGAGAGACAGAGAGACAGAAAGCAAGAAATCCCCCCCCTGG
>NW_006159564.1:2904881-2981196 GCF_000334495.1 Tupaia belangeri chinensis
GTGGGAGTCAGTCAATTTAGCCATTACACCATCTGCTGGGCCCTATATTTTTTAATTTAAAGAAAGGCAGATTTAGTTTCCATAAATCAAAATAAAAAAAATGTTAAGAGAACTTTGCTTGAAACTTAATGCCTGGAAACAGGATTCTGTTCGAATAGTAGGTACATAAACGTGCTGACAACTCAAGAGAAGATAAAAATCCTTAACTCTGGAAAAGAAAGCATAGAAGATCAGTGAAGTTTTAGTCAAAAGTCATAAAGTTCTATTTCACCAGTTCAGTCTCACGTAGTTAACCTATCTTCTGTTGTGGCCTTATCTTTTTGTTTAAATTCTGGAAGATAACATTCAACCCTGGACTTGTCCCTACCATTAAACTGGCCATTTTCTTGGTTGTTTTTGAAGTCTTATTTCTGTGTGTCTGACTTTAGTTTTCCTGAGATAGCACTTCCTTAATGACTTCTTGGAGAACTGGTCTGGTGATGGTAAATTCTTTTAGGTTTTGTTCATCTGAGAATGTTCTTGTCTTCTCAGCCCACGTGAAGGATAATCTTGCCAGATACAGTATTTTTGGTTGAAATTGTTTTTCACTCAACACGAATATATCTTCCCATTCTTTCCTTGCTCATATTGTTTCCCATAAGAGGTCGCTGTTAGCCTGATGGGCTATCCTTTGTAAGTAACTTGACACTTCGCTCTTGCCAATCTTAGTATCTTGTCTTTGTGTTTTTGGTCAATCTGGCTATAATGTGTCTTGGAGAAGATCTTCTTGGGATTCTATTTGGGGTCGTTTGTATTTCTTGTGTCTGGATCTTTGAATGCCTCTCTAGGTTTGGGAAGTTTGGGAAGAATTGTGAAATCAATACCCTTATTAGTCCCTTCATCTTCTGGGATCCTGATTATCCGAATGTTTGGATGTTTAATAGTATCTAGTATTTCTCATATATTATTTTCATTTTGGGGGGCTATTTTCTCAGTCTTTGTGGTGGATTTTTCTAGTCCAGTCATTCTGTCTTCTACATCTAAAATTCAATTTTCTGTGTGATATAGTGTGCTTTTAATACTTTCAAGGGAGGTTTTGACTTCCTGTATTACAACCTTCATCTCTAACAGTTCTATTTGATTCTTTATTATGCTGTGTTTTTCCTCTTTAGGTCATGCAAGAACTTCCTCACCTCCTGGAACTCTTCGACTCTTTTTTCTGCCTCTTCTGGAGTTCATTGTCTCTCTTTTCTTCTACCTCTGTTAGCTTTATCACTATGAATATTCTAAATTTTTTATCAGACATTTCCATGAATTCCATTGTACTGCCTGTGGATGAAAAAGAGTTATTCTTTTCCCTTGGGGAGAGGTATTTTCTTGGTTTCTCATATCTCTCATGCTTCTGTGGTGATTTCTAGTCATCTAATGGGTTATTCATTTCTTCCTAATTTCTAGAAGTTCAATCTGAGTGTTCAGAGGCATGCAGGAGGAGGTGATCTGTAATCGTTTTACTTTTCTGTCTTTCTCCCTTTGTGTAGCAGATTCAGTGGGAATTGAGGAATATGCTGACCCTAATAGTATTCAGATGTTTGGCTTCGGTTCACTTAGAACTGTCTAGACACTCAGTGGGTGGAGGCTGAGCAGCAAAGTGATGAAGTAAAAGAAAAAGGATAAGGAAACAGAGAAAGAGAAAAGAAAAAAAAGGAGAGAGAGAACAAAAAGAGAAGAAAAAGAAAACAACAAAGATTTATTTATTGTTTTAAGAAACAAAAAATGAGCGTGAAAGCACTAGTTCTCATCTGCCATGGAGGTGTCAGTCTTATTTTGCCTTTTGCCTCTCTTAAATGGGGGCAGGTGGAAGGGGATTATTAGCAAGATAAAGGGGGACCTGAGAGCCAAGAAAATATTTTATCATAACAAATTTTTAAAAAGAAAAGAAAAAGACAGAGACAGAAAGAGACAGAGAGACACAGAGGAAAGGCTATAGGGGGCTATACCACTCGTGGATGGGTTCTAAAAAGTGAATTATCAGTAGAAAATCTTCATTTCTCTTAGTCCCTGAAAGCACTAGTTCTCCAAACTATTTCTTAAAAAAATTAAAATTACAAAATTTAATCAGTCATGATATAGAGAGTTATTGGTCACCAAATACTCTCAAGTGTTTCCCTTCATTAACCTCCTTTGCCATTAAGTTGGGGACCACATGACTAGTTATAGCCAATGGATAAATGAAACAAACAAACAAAACACAACAAAAAAAGTCTCGTTTGGCCAAGGCATACTGGAAGGACACATATTCTAGATGGTGCAAGGCACAAGATGGTGGAGCCTCTGTTAGCCTGGGGTCCTGGGATATGATGTGTTCTCTGGGGTACACTGTGTTCTCCTGACTAGTGTTGGGCATGGAAATTGAACAAGAAATAAACTTTTCAAGATTTGAGTGTTAATTTGTTATTTCATATAACTTACCTCTCTTAGCTAATAAAGAAGTTAAACAAGTACCAAGTGTCAGGACACTTGAAAGTGTATTGAAACAAATATGAATTCCTTTGTACTCCTCTAGTGGTTTTATTGTGCTGTGAAAGGTACCTGGTCATATTGACTGGCAGCTGAGACATCCTGGTGTTTCATCTTTAAGTCCAGATCAGGAATGTTTGTCTGAACTGAGATTGAGGATGTCCAAATGCTTCAATACCTTTACCTTCCTTGCCTAGCAGAATCTCTACAGATGTTCCGAGTGGCAAGCTCAGTGCTAGACTTCTACTTCTCCCCTTGCTTTATCTTGCCATGAATAAGCTACTAGCTCCTGGCACTTGATCATGTATACTAATAATCACTATTCTCTGTCTCTCTTTCAGAGGAGGAGATAGACAAAAAGACACATACAGAGAGAGAGAATGAGTGAGAGATAAAGCACCTTTCCCTCCCAAAGGGGTGTGATCACACTGAAATCCCTTCTCCATGTTCCCATCCTGTTGGGATCTGGGGCATGCACATACGTACACCTGGAGTGTTTTTCAAGCTGCAGGGGATTTGAACCATGGTTGGTCATGTGGGATACAGTTAGCTTAATGACCAGGCCCAGGGCAGGATCATGATTTTCTCTTTATTAAAAGTCATTTGTAATCTCTGAATACTTTCAACAAAAATTATTAAATTTAATCTGATCTTCTAAAATCTTATTCCAACCTAACTTTCAAGTCTCAGGTCTTACCACACCCTTCCTAACTGATTTACTTGCCATTTCCTACACATGTCTCTCTTCCTATATATCTCTTAGCCATGTCATTGCTTCTGACTAAATGTCTTCTTTGATATTCAAATCCTACACAGCCTTCAAGACTTGCTCTTTTAACTAACTTATTTCCTTTTGTATAATGTCTTCAAGGTTCTTGCATATTATATGTAGCATGTGTCAGAATATCCGTCTTTTCAAAGCTGATCAATATACTTTTGTATGTGTACATTGTTTCATTTATTTCCCTTTATCCCTCCATGGATATTTGGGTTGCTTCCACCTTTTGCTATTGTGAACCATGCTGCTATGAACATGGTGTACAAATGTATTTTCAAGTCTTTTCTTTTAATTCTTTTTGAGATCCATACCCAGAATTGGAAGTTTTGGAATGTGTGGTAATTCTATTTTTTAATCTTTTAAGTAACCTGATAAGATTTTTCACAGTGGCTACACCACTCTACCATCTTACATGCCTACCAACAGTACACAAGTATTCTAATTTCTCTATATCACGTCTAACATTGGTTAGTTTATTTTTATTTTTATTTTTTTTTTTTTGAGAGAGATTTTTGCTATAGGGCATGTATGAGCCAAAGAGAGAGAGAGAGAGAGAGAGAGAGAGAGAGAGAGAGAGAGAAATCTCCCCTCAGGGGGATGGCTATGCCACAATCTCTTCTCTTCCATTCTCCTCTCAGGGTCTTGGGCACACACACACACATATGCCCAGTGTGAGTTTTAAGCTGTCAGGTTCAGGACTTGAACTATGGTTGACTATGTGGGAGTCCAGTGACATAATTATTATGCCATCCACTGTTCCCATTATTTTTTATTTATTTTAAATAATAGCCATCCTTACAAATGTTCTAGTTGTGATTTTGAATCAATGGAAGCTCTCCATAAAGGATCAGATGGATCCTTTGTATTATGGACCTGACCCAAGAACTACTTATGAGATTATAATTATACTCAGACATTTTAATTAAAAAAATCAATGTTCATAGAAACATTACAGATGACTAGAAAAAATAAACTCAGATCTTTGTCCAAACCAGCACCACCTGTACAAAACCAGGTGGTCCAGCCATTAAACCAGTCTATAAACCACTCATAGTTGTAGTCACAGTGTCTAGGAGGAACTGAGCAGCTCTTAAGGTGTTAACCTTAGAAATCTCATTTTATAAAGTATTAAATATTATCACACTCCTCATCTAAACTAAGAGTTTCTGGACAGGAGTTGCTCCTGCAAATCTTGCCTGGCATTGTGAAAGACCCTTTGGAATACATTTGGTAACACATGTTTGGTAACTGCCATGTGCCAGTCACTCAGCACTGGGGATATGGTAGTGACCAAAACACACAAAAATCTCTGTCATCATGGACCTTGGAGTATAGTGGTGGAGACTAGCTATTGACAAATAGGTGGATACATAATAGGTGATGACAGCTGTAGAAAATTAAAGCAGGAAAGAAGCATAGTAAGTGGTGAGAGAAGATAGCTGCAATTCAAATGGGGTTCAAGAAAGTCTCATGAGGATGTAGCATTTGACCAAAGATCTAAAGGAAACAAAGGAGTAAGGCAGGCTGATGGGTTTCAAGGAAAGAGTTTTCTAGGTAGAGAGAACAGCAGTGCAAAACATCCGAGGTGAAAGTGTGTCTGATGTGTTGGAAAATAGCAAGAAAATCAGAGTGTTGAGAACAGAGGGGACAGGAGGTAGGAGAAGAGGTCAGATACATGATCGGAATCCAGAAGGCATAGGCTACTGTATTGAGAAAAGATTTTAGGGGTTAAGGGCAGAAGGAAATTCTCAAAAGATATGTTTTCACTGATGGGAGTAAAGTTAATAATGTTTGGACTTGAGGGTTATCTGAAGTTTGGGCAAGGTTGACAGCCTTCACAAAGTGGACCACACAGATATCAAAGATGCCAGGCCCTGGGCAAGGCATTTATGAATAACCTTGGTAACGACATCATGCTCCAGAGACTGCAACATGATGTCTGGTGAATACAGGTTTCAGGCCCGCAGGACAATGCCTGCTGTTTGCTTTGGGGTTAAGGCAGTCAGTCTGTCAGAGGACCTGTGATCAGAGCAACATGTTGAGGCTAGCAAGAAGGACAGCTGTACACAGAGGACCTCCTTCCTGAGCGAACAGGTCAGACTAATCTTTGAGAATTTTTCTGTAGGACACAGGTCTGAGAGAGTTTCAACAAAAGGTCAGTGGATTTTTAGCAGTGGCCATGAGCAGCAGACCACAGCTGGGTGGTTCCCACCAGAAAAATTCTGCTTCAGTTCTTTATTGGCACTAATGAAACTCACTCTGATGAAAGGAAATCACATGTTGAGACCACAGCTGTTTCACCGAAAGTGCTACTAACTTTAGCTGTAAAGCTCTTCATGACCTTAATTTCGGGCCTTGACTACAAGGAAGTAATCCTAAGAAACAACCAAAAAAGTAATTTATGTATCATATTTTGAATTTAAAACTGAGAATTCATAACAGACAATGATCCAAGAGTTAAAAAAATATAAATAGCTACATTAAAAAAAAGTTATGATAAGATGGAATGCTATAAACACATTAGAAATGAAAGTTTTGGGAGTTCTTTTCATGCACTTGTTAAACTGAACCAAGCTGGTGTAAACAAGGCATCTCTACTTGTGTTATAAATTTGGTCAAAACAGTTTACTTCTATACTGAACCACAACTTAGTCTTGTGTACAAGCAATTTGTAGTCTAACAAAAAGTATACCCTGGTAACCTAGCAGCTGAGCCTCAACCAATCATAGCAGCTGAGCTTTACTCAACCACAGGATGCCAATCAGACCATGACGGCATAGGTCAAATGCTAACTGTAGCCAATCAGGGTGGTTTTTGTATGTCACTTCTTTGGTTTGTATGCCACTTTCTTTTCTCTGCTATAAATACAACCCACACATGCCATAGGCTGGAGCATTCTGAACCAACTGACATCAGTTGGGATACCTGTTCTAGAACCTATCTTTTATTCAATTAAACTCTGCTAAATTAAAATAGCCTCAACTTTTTCTAGACACACTGGAGTTACATAAGAGATTATGTAGGTGAACAATGCACAGCATAAAACATAACCCTTGTACAATTGTACCTGTATCAAATATGTGTATTCACTGAGAAATGCACTTAGAGAAATAAAATTTGTAAATGAATTTAGAGAAATGAAAATTTAGTTTAAGTTCATTGGGTTCTTTTATGTCAAATGATCTGATCGTAATCACAAGTGTAAAAAATAAAATTCCCAAAGGGAGTAGGGAAGTGGGCCTTAAGGTGCATAATAAGGCTGCTGACATTTTGTCCTCACACCATTTAGATTTTTATCATTCTTCTATAGTATGCCTCATCATCTGCCCTTATATGGCCCATTTCCCATGTCCCAAGAAGATTGAAGAGCAGACGAGGTGGGAACCCTCAGTTATTAGCCTTCAGAGTCACTCTGCAGAGTAAGGGGGAAAGTCCCACGTTGCCTGTGTTATTGGTAATTGATGAGTCACCTGTGGCTCACTTGGTCAGCTCTCAGGATAGTTCTGCCACTTGATTTCAGAGTGAAGGATGCCTCTGCGTGCCTATTTTGTAAACAAGGCAGATATGTATATTGTGGTAGTTAAAAGTACCAAATGTTATCAATTCTTCTGTTAGGAAAACTATAGTGACATATAAGAATATATATCTAGTTTTCAGTTAGACACTACAGGTACATGTTAGTCGAAGCATAAATTGGTCAAATAGACTCGAGGTAACACCCATGTACTTTCTTTTTCTTTTTCAGTTTTTGCTATAGGACTTGTGTGCTTGACAGAGAGAGAGACAGACAGAGACAGAGAGAAATCACCCCTAGAAGGGATGACCATGCTGCAATTCCTTCTCTTCCAGTCTCCTCTCAGGATTTTAGGCATGCACATACACACATGTCTGGTGTGATTTTCAAGGTGCTGAATCTGGAACTTGAATCATGGAGTTAGCCATGTGGGATCCAGCTGCCCTAACCTCCATACCACCTACTGGCCCCTATGTAAATTTTAAATGAGAATATACTTTAATCAACACACTATACTTCTAAGGAATTTTCTAGGAAAGTAACCATAAACTTCGACACACGTGTGATGATTAGATTGTTTGCTGTAGAATTGCAATTTTATATAGCTATTAAAAATGGTATTGAGAGTTACAAAACTCAGTACCTCCAGGGTGGACACTTAAGGGAGAATAGGAAGTAGTAGGGCTCTGTGAGAACTTCAGTGAACATGGCAAGCCCAGAGGTTGTTGCTGCTCCTGTTCAGTGTATGCTCTTTGCCACTGAGGACTCAGTGTTGAGAGATCTTCCAATTTTTCTAGATAAGGCCCAAATTTTGAATTTTACATAACATTTTCCATATCTTAAAATAGGTATCACTGGGTCAGTCCAATAATGCAGTGGTTAAGGGCTGTGCATTGAGAGCTAGATCCACATGGCTGACCACAAACTTGAAAAGCATGCCAAGTGTGTGTACAGGCGTGTCCCAAATCTAGATGGAATGGAGAAATGGAGGAAAAAGGAAGGATTGTGTCATGGCCACACCCCATTGATAGATGCTTTCTTTCTCTCTCTCTCTTTTAAGAATGCACCTCCTTCTTGCAATAATAGTAAAAAAAGAATGCACCACTTATTCTAAACTTTTAAATCACCATATAGACAGATATTGGCTAACTTTTTCAATTCTTGACTTATGTCTATATTTTTATATATTTTTACTTCCAAAACTTGGGTAAAATATGTTTAGAAAGGTAAAAATAACATGTATGTAGTGTTTAAAAAATAATAAAAGAAACCTCAGTCATGTTACTATGACCCACCTTGAGAAACAGAATATTAACCAAACCTGTGGGTCTTACTGCCAACACATTTGACTAATATACAGTTACAGTTAATCACTGCCTTGAATTTTGTTTTAAATCTCTGTTTTTCTTTTCTTTTGTTTTCTTCCCACCATAGATTTTTGCCCTAGAGTGTGTGTGCTTGCCAGAGAGACAGAGAGAGGGAATGAGAAAAATCACTACTCAGGGGGAATGGCCATGCCCAAATCCCTTCTCCTCCATCGCGCGCACACACACACACACACACACACACACACACACACGTGCCTGGCATGATTTGCAAGCTGCTGGATCAGGAACTTGAACTGCATTTGACCATGTTGACTTCCAACCCTTTAACCCCCATGCCACCTGCTGACCTATATATATATATACAGTCAGCAACTATATCTCTAAAGTCAATATTGCTCAGTTTTTTAATTTTCAACTTAAAAAAAGGAATTGGGGGGGGCCAGCAGGTGCATGATGTTTAGGGCGCTAGACTCCCACATGGCTGATTGTGGTTCAAGTCTTGGATCTGGAAGCTTGCTGTTTTTACTACCCCCTCTACCCTCTCTGCTGAATCTCCCTGGTGAGCATTTATTTATTTAAAAACTGAATAAATAAGTTTTATTTTAGCATTACCTTTTCTAAAGAAAAGAAATGAGGCTATAGTATAGGCTTCTGAAACTTTTGAGATTCGTTCATTTTTCTTTGGTCTGAATAAATCATACTTCAGATTTCATATAATACAATCATCCCTTAGTATCTACAGGGGATTGGTTCCAGGACCCTCTTGGATACCAAATCCCTTATAAAAATATATTTGCATGTGATAGGAACATTCTCCCATAAATTTTACATCATCTCTAATTTACTTATAAAATATTACACAATGGAAATGTATTATAATAAATAGTTGTTATACTGCCTTACTTAGAAAATAATGACAAGAAAAAGGTCTGTACCATTCAGTCTAGGTATAGGCCTAACACCATTATAGGCCTAACTACACAGTATGCATAGTAAAATGGGACTTTTTTTTTCTTCTTTAAAAAATTTTTCATGCCAGAAGGCATTTGTGCATACATCAATGAGAGAGAGAGAGAGAGAGAGAGAGAGAGAAGGAGAAACACTTCTCAATGGGGCCATGTCACATGGCAATCTTTTTTCCTCCAATTCTCCATTCCACAGGATCCTGGGCCCACATGCATACTCAGCATGTTTTTCAAGTCACTGGGGCTGGGACTCAAACTCTGATTGACTATATGGGATCTGGATCTGGCTTTTTTCATTCAGCACTTAACTGCTGTGCTGTGGGCCAGCCCAACAATGGGACATTTTCTGCTTGAGGTTGATTGAATCCCTAGTTGTGAAACCCACTGATATGAAGGAAAGACTCATACTCTTAATATGGGACTCAGGAAAAAACAAAACAAAACAACACTGAATAGACCCAAGAATGAAAAGTACCTGTTGAGGATGATGTGTATGCTAATGAATAATATTTTTGACTTGTTTTAAAAGCCATATTATATACTATAAAGATGTACAATGATTAAATGCAAACTAAAAAGAAAGTTTAATATGCAAACTAAATTAAATTATTTTAGAGCCTTAAGAAAAATTGTGTGCAGGATGCAGTGGATGGACCTCAAGTTCAACATGACAGGTGTACTTGTAAAAAGAAGGCCATGTAAAGAGGTAGAAACACAGAGGAAAGACTATGTGAAGGCACAGGGAGAGCAACATCTGCAAGCCAAAGAATGTCTGAGGCCACCCAGAGCTATGAGAGACATGTGGAATAGATTATCCCTCACAGAGCTCAGAAAGAATAAATCCTGCTAACACCTTGATCTTGGACTTCTGGCTTCCAGAACTGTAAGACAATAAATTCCGTTAATTAACCCAGTTTATGGTACTTGGTTATAGTAGCCTTAGCAAACTGATACAGTGGGGAAATCCAGTGAGAAGGAAATGTGCTCTTTGAAAACCAAGAGTGGACAAGAGAGAATGCGTGGAGGCAAATGATGGCAGATAGACCTCATAGTCTTTGAATAAATAAAAGAGGACACATTTTCATGAATAGAGGCTAGAGTATAAGATCTTCTTGAGTCTTCAGTTCTTGTTTTCTCTTCGGTTCTTCCTAATGTCTTTCTAACTGCCTCCTTCACTTCCTTTCTTGGCTGCATGTATACAGTGTATTTAATAAAATGCACCAAGTCCCTCTTATGTGCCAGACTGAGCTGGTCAATGAGGCAGACATAGCCTCAGCTCTCATGCAGCACCCAGTCAAGAGGGTAATGGCCATAAGCTCTGACTTTTAAGGATGGTGTGATGAGGTTATAGCAGAGTAACTGCCTAGGGAGTTAAGGCTGTGCTCAAGGAAAACACTTATTCTGATTTTTATTAGCCGTAGGGATCTTCCTGTAGGACTCGACTCTCGGGTTTGTTGAGACTTAGACATCAGAGGCATAGTGATGGAGGAGAGTGTTCTATGCAGAGTGAACAACACATGAAAAAGGAGGTGGAGTTCAGAGTTGTGCCTTAGAGTGTAAGTTAGGGAACAGTGAACTATGAGTCTAAGGAGGTTGAGAGAAGTCAAACCACATAATAAACCCTGAGGTCTTTTGACTTATTATAAAAGCATATGAGAGGGCCGGCCCCTTGGTACAGTGGTTAAAGGACCAGGATCCCACACAGCAGGTTGTGGTCTCAATTCTGACCACAGAGGCTTAAAAGACACAGTAGGCATGTGTTCATGTGTGCCCAGGATCCTAGTGAAAATGAGAAAGGGAGAGGAAATTATAGTGTGACCATGTCTCATTTGGGAGTGCTTTCTTTCTCTTTGTCTGTGGTGAGTACAGGTACCCTCTGGCAATTAAAAAAAAGCATATGAAAGCAGTGAAAGGACTTATACTCCAAAGAGCAGTCATATTTGTGTTTAAGTTGCTGATCGTACCTATGTGAAGATAGTTAAGATGACACTTTTTTCTTATGTGCATCTTATCACCATTAAAACAAAATTATGGACACTTCTCTTGATACACCTTGGAGAATGGCTTAATAGGAGGGCAAACACAGGATGGAAAGAGGCCAACTGGAAAATGTTTCTGCAAATCAGGGAAGAGATCCCTGTGATTCCATTCAGGTAGTATAATAGAACTGAAGTCAGAGGAAAGGACTGAGAAATAATGAGAAGATAGGGACAAAAGGATTCAGTGACTGGATGTGAAGAGGACGGGAGAGAGAAGTCACTCTGGTACATAGTTTCAGGCTTGGACAACTGGGTAGATGTTCAAGTCATATAGTGACAAGAAGAGGAACAAGACTTGGGGAGCAAGACGACTTTAGCTTTGACTGAGGTGATTTTGAGAAGTATGAGACATCTAAGAGACCAATATCTCTTTTTAACCTCATTACTTTCTCATTCCTCCTATTTCAAGCACACACATTTGGCTTTCTTTCTATGTACACTTTACACAAGGAAACAAAGTTTTATTCACTTCAGGAGTGTTACTGAATCATTGCAGTACAGAACTCAGGTGGATCTTGGGATTACTCAAATATGTACTTGTCTCAAGCAGTATTTATGTCCCTAAGGTCAAAGAATGTTTAATGCGATGGAACAGATTGTGTTTCCAATGGACACAAGAATCCAAGATGCAGAGAACTGACAAGTGCTTGCATAGGCACAAAGCCAAGTTCATTTCATTCTCATTCACTGTAATGCATCTCTCCCAGAAATCTGCCGATGGTGTAGATAAGAACATTCACAGCTGTCACTGGGAACTGCCAACTGTTCTCTTTTGCATTATTTTCTTTCCTGCAGTTAAAAAATGTTTTTGTAAAAATAACATAATAGGTTCTCTAAGTTTGGTTTGTTTATATTTAGTGATGAGTGGTGATGCTAAAAGCATATTCAGGACATAATACTTAATGTAGAATGGTGGGGAATCAATCACGTTTGATGTTATTCATTTGGTTGCAGTCATTGTGGAAGATGTTTTCCCTAAACACAAGTGCAAGTTTAATGACAAAAGCAAAGGTTCTGGATTTGGGTCAACTGTGCAATTCTGGCTGACTCTGATACTGAGCAGGTAATGTAAGCAGACCAAACCTTGTTATTTATTTATTTTTCACATTTAGTTAAAGGAGGATAAACACACCTGATTTGTAGAATTGTCGTAAAGATTAAAGGAGACATGCGAGAATGCACTATCACAGTACCTAGCAAATAGTAGGCATTTAACAAACATTCATTTCTCATTTTTGATGAACTCCTTTATGATTAAATATCACATTTTTCCCCAGTCCATCCTAGTCTGAAGGCAAAGAGGCTCCAAGACAGTGGAATAAATATCCCCAACATTTTAGGAGGGGCCTTACAAGTTCTCTTCAAAGAAATCCTCCCCAGTTTGTAAAGTCCCCAGGATTCTCTCACACATGCTAATGAGCAGTGTTCTCGGTTCACACACAGTTTACCATGTTGTTCTGTGCTTTGGCTGTGCATGATCATTCACTTCAGGGACTGTGAATCCCGGAAGCAAATGCAAAGGTGCCAAGAACCTTCCGGTGGTTCTGCTTTGGGAAGATGTTGGGAAATTCCCTTCTTCCACTGCCAGCTTCTACCTCCTGTCGTGGAGGCAAGAGATTGTGTAGTGCCAATGCCATGCATTGGCCAATGATACCAAAATTGATTCCATAGTGTGTCCAAACCACTTCATTTTCTTCCCTCATATGGCAAGAAAGAAATTCTTCTGTCTTTGTGTTAACTTTACTTTTTCTTTTCAGCTGCCTTCTTTTGGGGGACTTACTAATGAATCCATAGGGCCTGGCCAGAGGGAAATTTAATTCTGATATGGTTTCACAGGTGGAAAGATTTTTAAAAGACTTTCCTATAAAGCAGAGGAGGAAGACTAGAAAGAAGAGTAAAGAACATTATGAAATAATCATGTTAAATTTGGACATAAGACTGTGGGGGGGTTGGGTATCTGGGCTTGGGTAATGGTGATAGAAAAAAGGGGCAGATGTGAGAGGCCTGATGAAAAAGTAGACAAATGTAACCAGTGACCAGACCAGAGAAAGAGGCTCTGAGGGTTATCATGGGCGGTTCTGAATTTTCAGGGATTTATGCCTCCAAATATGATTTGCTTGCATAGTAAAAACCGAAATTTCAGATTCTTAATGGAGATACTTGGAGTCCTATACCCCTCACCTTTTCAACCAGTTCCCTTAAATTCTTCAGTATCTACACTGGAAACTCTCTTTCTTTGGCGTTAAGTGGCAGGCTCGTGAGCTGATTGTTACAACTTGCCTGATTCACTCAACGTAGGCTGGGGGCAGAGACATGGCAGTCCTGATGGCAGTCAATTTTAGTGAACTGGATTCCTAGGTCAATCCATATCTGTTCAGTTTCAGCAGTATTCCCAGTCTTAGAGATGAAAGGAAGAACCCTGGGATTCCTCTAGGGCTGAAGATTGATGTTGTTCTTACCAGTCAACTTTCTTTTGAAGGAGCATGTTTCACATGTCCATGGTCAGGAACAACTTAAGGGGTGTTAGGAATGAAAAAGTTGATTGGATATTCCTCTACTGTTTTCACGGTCTGTATTTAGGCTCCAGCCTAACAAAGCTTTTTTAAGGGGAGTATTTAGCACATTTACGAAATATTAATCTGAACGTTGGAGCAGCCGAAGAATAGCAGGGACAGATGTGGACGATGGTCTTCAGCTCCTTAGTTGGTCCTTTCCTCTTGTCCTCATCCTAGCGTTTAGTTGCTCAAAGCTCTTCATAGTGGACTTCTCTAGGACTGGCCTTTGCAATCCCTGTGGCTAAGGCTTTGCTTCTGTAGATCTAATGTCAGATTGTCATGTTCTTAGAGGACTAAAGAAAATGTTCTAATGAATAATGAAAGATATGGTTTATTCAGTGCTTGGCATTGTGCTTTTCACATATTATTTCATTTAGCCCTTACAACAATTTTAGGAGACAAGAATTATTGTCTGTCTTTACAAATGAGTAGGGACCAATGCCCCAAGAGTATAAATAAATTGGCCAAAGGTCAGAGATAGAACAGGACTGGAGGTTTCTCTCATAATATCCAGCCATGGAAATAACAATCTTAGTTCCAAAGATAAATTTGGGATTTCAGGAATTAAGGTAAATTCTGAGGCTCTATCACTGATGAGGATTTTATTCTACTACTGCCCTGTTCTCTTAAACTTACATTTTAATGAAGTAGTCTCTTTGAAAAGCTCTCTTTATCAGAGAAAAACCACATGTCCTAGTTTAAAATGTTCTTTGAAATCTCATAATCTGTGTTGTTTTCAGAGCATGGGGGCAGGTGAGCTGTTTATCTTTAAAAAATTAACCCCCATACCTTAAAAAAAAAAAGTCAGCTCTTTGCCTCCCCTCAAAAAAATTAATATCGTTGTGTTAAGAAAAATGAAGTAGAAGTGTGGTCTATAATTTTTGGCTTTTTGGTTTCCTGATTCTGAGGAACTCAGAGTGGTTGTTTGTCAAACTCGTCTGCACTTGCACAGAGAACACAAACTCCCCTTTGCTGGGCTGGGCTGGGGCCCAGCAAAATGAAGGGGCTGAAGTTTGAAAACAAGCACAATTCAGTGTTTCCAGCTTTCTCCTCTCCAGAGTCTCCCTGTGTCACTGTATTTTTCTAAAAGTACGATAAAATGCCAAAAAAAAAAAAAAAGCTACTCTTTTTCCTCTCAACCAAGAAAGAATCATCAGACAGATTTTTGTGTGGTTTAAAATAAATGTGATTTTTAATCCCAGGATACAGGAATTTTTATTTATATCTTTAATCAAAGAACCAAATATTTTCTTTCTCTTTCTCTTTCTTTCTTCTCTTTCTTTCTTTCTTTTTCTTTCTTTCTCTTCTTTCTCTTGCTTCCTTTCTTCTTTCTTTCTTTTTTTTTTCTGGTTAGAGGAATTTCAGGTTGAGGAGACTTGGGCATGAACAGATGGAGGATGACTGAGGAAGGAATTTAGGTAGGATGAGCATGATATTCCTGTTCTTATTCCACTCTCCGGAGAAAATAGGCTCTTAATGAGAGAAGACTTGACCATTTCCTTAGTGATTTTTTTGCCCTTGGTGGATTTTGGCAACTTTGCTCTGTCAGATGATACTTAGCCTGATTTTAACTCTGGTAGTAAAAAAAAAAAAAAAAGAAAAAAGAAAAAGAAAAAAGAAAAAGAAGTTCCAAGGAAATAGAGTTACTTTCTGCTTCAGGCTTGTTGATCTGGGCAAGCTCTTTACCACAGGTGCCCTCAAGGGATGGAGGAAGGAATTTCTGTAACAGTTCTGATAAAGGTTTGGAGAATGAATCAAAGTTTATAAATGCAGTAATTGAACAGTCAAGTTGGAAAGCTTTTTGCAAATACAAAATATTATTAAAACTGTGTGCAGGTTCTGTGTAGTAGTTTTGTTTTGAGATAAGGTTCTCAAAAATTGAAAAATCTTCTTTTCCTCTGGTTATTAAAATACTTAATTGCAATGCAGAATTTCTTTCTTTCTTCTATACCCCCGTCCTCATTGCACAGGGGCAGCAGAGAATACTCTCAAAGTGGCAGTAATACTCATAGCATGGTGTGGATGAAGTACCATGAAATGCTTGCAGTTTGAAGCTGCCTACTCTATGGCTGCTGCATCAGGAAAGACCACTCTAGGTTCTTGCCTACTTATGTCCACCACCTCCTACTTTCTGGCAGGACTAGGAGTTTTATGCTAGTTTGAAGCTTCTCAACTCTTTGGAGAATGAGAAAAAACAAACTCACACCATTGCTGTTGAGCCTTTCTTCATGTTCATGGAGACCCAAGGTCCCCCATTACAGCAGACCATCACAGCAAGTCTACCATGATTTCAGCTGTGCACTATGATCAGAGCTCCTTGCTCATCACTCATTTCCTTAATGTGCTCTTTCTCTTGAATTAGCAGAATAAGCTGGCTTATAGCCCGATTGCCCTAGTGAAGTCCACAATCATGTCTTACCCATTTGCACAGAAAGTCTAACCAGTTTTTTAGTGTCTTAAAAAAAGTTCGTCCACAATATGTCTAGATATTTGAGGACAAACTTCAACACAAAATGATCTCAGAGGAAGAAAACACAATGTGAGAAGGTGGGGAACCAAACTAAGATAGTCAGACAGGTAAGAAAAGTTAATGAACTCACACATGTGAACAGAATAAAAAAGAGCTCCAAATATAAAAATGATGACAGAAATTAAAAATTAAAAAAATACTGATAGAAAAGTCAAGTAAGTATTATAGACTGAACTGTATTCCTTCCAAACCCATATGTCGACATTCTAATCTCCAGTACCTCGGAATATGACTATTTGGAGATGAGACATTAAAGAGGTACTTAAAATAAGGCTCTTAGCATAGGCTTTCATCCACTATGGCTGGTGTCCATACAAAAAGAGATTAGGACACACAGAGAGACATCAGGAAAACATACGCACAGAGGAACAACCACATAAAAAGGCAGTAAGAGGGTGGCCATCTACAAACTGAGGAAAGAGACCTCAGAGGAAACCAACTCAGCACCTTAATCTTGAAATTCTAACCTCCAGAACTCTGAGAAAATAAATTTCTGTTATTTAAACCACCCACTCTGTGGTATTTTGTTATGGCTTTCCTAACATACTAGTACAATATACTTCTCAGAAAACAGGATAATAACAAAAAACAATGAAACAAACCTAAATTAGAAGTTGGAAAGTAAGGGACAAAAAAAATTAGACAAGCAGTCCAAGTGGAACAAGATCTCATAAAGAGAAAACAGACCAATAGAAGGAATTATATATATATATCAAATTTTGCCAAGTTCTTCATATAGCAACAGAATAAAACACCTACCAAATAGACTGTAAAATTTCAAGCACTGAGAATGAAGAATGTGTCTTATGATCATACGGAGAGAATGAGAAAGAGAAAGAAAGAACAAAATTGGTCACACACACAAAGAATCAGAAAGTATTATAGAATTTTATAGAATTGTATTTAATTTTTCAAGAAGAGGAAGTATACATGAATAACTCTGGGTGAGTGACTGTAAGCCAATTTTACTAACTGAATTAGTTTCTATGACCATATTTTAGGAAACTTCATGGAATTTTTCTATAATGTAAAAATGATATATTCTGTACCTAACTCACATTATTAACCATCTTAACATTTATTAAGATGAAGTATCTTTTGCATCAATAAAAGTTTAAGGGAAATGAGAGGGTGAACTAAATGTGACAAATGGTGGGGTTTGCTGCCATCAAATATTTATACTATTGTACTGGTCAGATGACATTTGGATCGCAGGATTCTATTATAATCTACATATCTGAAAGGGGCTTTTTCAGAAGACAATGAATTGGAAAGTGAATCCAGTCAAAGTCTCATCACATGGAAAAAGAATGAGGAAATTAAAGATGCAAAAGCTGAAAAAGAAATGTTTCAGTGAGGCCAAGATTTTGGTCTTTAAAACAGTGAAGACTCTCCTATGGAAAGGGATTCAATTTATTCAGTTTGTACCAGGGACCAGTGCCTGGAAACCTCAGAGAAAAGATGCTCAGTAAAGTTCGATACTATGGTGCTCTGCCTCCTTGTGCTGATTGTGGAACCAAACTAACTTGTTATCAGTGATACACATGGGGTGGGGGGCTTTTAACTCAGTAGAAGGTAAGTGGAGATCTCAAAAAGTTCATGAAAAACTAGAAGTAAAACATAAGATTATTTGTTGCAAAAAACACAAAATATACACACAGTTATTTATTTATTTATTTATTTATTTATTTATTTATTTTTGAGAGATTTTTGCTATAGGGTGCGTGTGCTTGCCAGAAAGACAGAGAGAGACAGAGAGACAGACAGAAAGTGAGAAATCACCCCCCAGGGGGGATGGCCACGCCGCAATCCCTTCTCCTCCATTCTCCTCTTAGGATCTTGGGCACGCACACACATTTGCCTGGCGTGAGTTTAAGTCACTGGGTCCAGAATTCGAACAGCGGTGGACTGCATGGGAGTTTAGCGACATAGCCATTATGCTAACTGCTGGTCCCATTATATGTACACTTTTTTCACAATACAAATTTTTCATGACTTCTTTGAAGACTCCTTGTATAATAGTTTCCTTTTGTTGCTGTAACAATTCAACACAAACTTAGTGGCCAAAAACAAGACAGACTTGTCATCTTACATTTCTGGAGATCTGAAGTCTGAAGTGATGTCTTACCAGACTAAAATCAAGACGTTGACAGGGCTGTGTTCCTTCTGGAGGTTCTCAGGGAGAATCTGGCTCTTTGCTTTATCTGGATTTTCAAGACTGCCTGTATTTCAGGACTCCTTCATCCATCTTCAAAGCCAGTAGTGTAGCATCTCTAGTCTCCGATTGTGATGCTTGATCTTCTTATGTTGTGGTAGGCACATCCAGATAACCTAGGATAATCTCCCCATTTCAAGATCGTAATCATATCTACAAAGTTCATGTGGCCATACAAAGTAACTTAGTACCAGGTTTGAGACTTAGAATGTGAACTTTTTGGGGAGGGCCATTATTCTGCTTATCAGAGTAGGTTGGAACTTACAACTGCCATGGTGGTTTAGAGATGCCTGGGTTGCCTTGGGTGAAAAATTAAGTCTGAGAATGCATGCTAAGGTAGCTGGATGAAAAAACAAATCAATTAATACTATTATAACCTGATACTTGAATGGAATTTGAACATTTTGCTCCTGTTTTGGAATTATGTACACACAGTCTAACAGTTAAACCATGTTTGATGTTGTACTAGGTAGAATCAACATGTGGATTATAGCAACAGAACACAAGCAGTATCTCCCTTTAGTCAACTTTAATTATAAGAAAGCCTTTTAAAATATGTTTCTTTGTTACTTCACCTCATTAGTTTTATCTTGCTTTGTGGAGCCACATTGATTAACTCTAATCCTTTCTACATAAAAATAGCCCTTTAGATATAAGAAGAGATCTGTCACTTCATGTAAGTCTATTATTTGGTCTAATCATCTGATCTGTTACATAATTTTATATTAAATTATGGTTTTAACACGCCTTTTCAATTTAGTCTCATTATCTTAGGTCTGTTATTCTGGGCAATCAGTACATTCTAAAAAATTTTATTCATTCAAAGTTAAAACTTTTTTTTTTTTTTTGAGATCCTAATATTTGCCAGGCACTTTTCCATGAGAAAATACTATTTTCATGACACTTGTAGTTGAGTGGTGATTGTATTTGCTGTAGCAAGGATTCAGTTCTGCATTGAGTAGAATGTTTTAGTAAATGATGCTAGACGCAAACTATTAAGTAAACTTTACTAGGCCTTGATAGGGGTAAAGCACTTCAGGGAGATATGAAGACATAGCCTCTGCTCTCCCAAAAACAGCTCTGGTATTCTGAGATGCTATGGTGCTTTGCCTCCTGGTTGGGCTGATTTTGGAACCAAACTTACTTTTTATCAATTATACACATGGGGAGCTGCTGGCCACCAATACAACCAAAAACAACTGAACTCTATTGGTTGGATGCTATTCAATGATGGAACGAACCCAAGACAGCTGAACTCTGTTGGTTGGTGTATTCTGCTATTGCTCATAATGAAAAGAAAATGAGGAAAACCTTCTGCATATTCTAAAGAATTTTGACCCTTCAAAACCGAATATTTCCCTCCTTATAATCCCTGATACACAAGGGATGCCTAAAGAATCAAGAATAAGCTAAGGCAAAAGGAGATCAGGCGTGCTGGCCTGCTCCCGCTATTGGACATTTTATTATTTATGATTCATTCCTTTATGCTTTTTTTAATTTTAGAATTTATTTATTTATTTTTATAATCAATACCAAACACACAGTACAGGGAGAATGGAGTAAGAAAAAACATCTCATTTTATTTCCCTGTCAACACTAGGCCATATTATTATTTAATTTTTTTTTTTTTGGAGAGGTTTTTGCTATAGGTATTTCAGTTTTTTTTTTTTGGAGAGGTTTTTGCTATAGGGCACGTGCACTCGCCAGAAAGATAGAGTGAGACAGAGAGATAGAAAGTGGGAAGTCACCCCCAGGGGGATGGCCATGCCCTTCTCCTCCATTCTCTCTCAGGATCTTGGACACACGAGCACATGCACCGGGCGTGAGTTTAAGCCACCGGGTCCTGGACTTGAACCATGGTCGGCTACATGGGAGTTCGGCGACATAGCCATTACACTAACTGCTGGTCCCAGACATATTATTCAAAATGTGTTTCAAAATACTTATCCAGGACACCAAACCCAGTCACTACCTTAGTTCCAATGTTCACTAAGAAAATAGTCAAACAACAGAAATCCATTGTTAGGTATTGTCTAGAAAGAACAGCTCCATTGCTATATATATATTAACTTTGTAGTTTAGTTTCTCAATATTTAGCAAGTTCACTTAAAAATTACTATTTCCTTTGGTTTATAGTGACATTAACATAAATGCATAATTTCAAAGTCAACATTCCTTTCACTATGAACATAAAATTTCTTAAAAAATAATTATGGATTGGGTTATAGTAATATAACTCTGGCTACTGGGATAGCACTGTTCAAAGTAAAAAAGATTGGCAGGCTTGGAAGAGAATAACATATTATATATATATATACATATATATGTATATATATGTGTGTGTGTATTATATATATATATAAAAGAATATATATGTATGATATATATATAAAGAATAACATATTATATACATGTACATATATATGTATATATATGTGTGTGTGTATTATATACATATAAAAGAATATATATGTATGATATATATATAAAGAATAACATATTATATATGTGTATTTTATATGTATATAACATATATATATATACACTTTATCATATGCTTCTATTTCCCACATTTTTGCTGTACATACTTGTCTTATAATGTCATAAATTATTTCCTCAAATTTGAAAAACAATCAAGATGAATACATTTTTATCTTGATTTCAAAATAAACCTTTTAAATAGAAAAAATTCTTCACATTTAAATCTGTTCAAGAAATGAATTTAAATCACTATATGTGCAATTTCTTTTATCCTTTCTTAGTGCCTCTTTATAACCAGTTTGGTAGTAAGACCTGCAGTGCTTTATTAAAAACTGTATTCAATAGATTATAAGACTGTTAAATCTATGCTTGACTCCTTAAAACACTCAATTACAACAAAGTCCAAAAAAATGTATGATTATTTATCAACATCTTGAGATCTTGTGAATTATTGCAAATAACAATCTCACATGGGCATATAGTCCAAACAAACTGTGTGGGGAAGGGGCATAAAATAAATACCACACTATTTTTTTCGGTTCTATATAAAGCTGCCTAAATGGTTAGATGAAAAGATTAATATTATTAATAAGAGGAGCAAAACTATTTTAAGTACTTGTTTCTAAGTAGTTATCAATAGAACAATTTTGCAAAAACAAAGAAAAGCAAGCGCCTACGCTAATACATTTTTTTTGTATTGTAATGTAATTGCTAATATGAAGTAAATCTGCAAGCAATTAACACAGTTATAAATAGGCACAAGACACCACTAAGTCAGTCTGGCAAAAGTTTCTCTGATAAAATAGTTTGGGAGGAAGGTTAAGAGAAATGAGGAGAAGGGGCAGACAGGGTAGATTTCAAGTGGGAAGATCACATACATGCTTTTCATTATTATCACCTTCTACATCACAGTCCATGGTTGCAGAAAGGTAAATTGTTTCCAAATATGCTAGCCTTTGTGTAGTATGGTATATTATTGTGTAGTATGTAATATTATTTAAATATTACTAATGCTTAACTTGCATCTATATTTGGATAGACACATAATCATATATGCATATCAAAAAGTATAAGCAGAATTTTTAACACTTTTTATATCTTTTTGAAAAAGTTAACAGTTATGATGTAACTATGCACTATAGAATTTTCTAGAATATCTAAACTCATGGCTAAAACCAATGGAAAACATTACAATCTCTTTAGTAAATGGTTTGTGTGAAACCTCAAGTTCACTCCTCTTTCTATACTGAGTTTATTTGATGAGGATTGTGATCCAATGATGGTTTAGCATCCATTTTACCAAACTGTAAATTCTTTTATTAACAACATTATAAGCAGATAATACTAATTTTATTTAAAAACCATGAATGCCAAACTGATAAATATGCAACTCATAAATAACCTTAAATAACTTAAAAAGCACTTCCCATTTTAAAAGACAACACCCAACATACAAAAACCTATACTAAACAAAGAAACTATAATATGGACACATGATTGATGTGTCTAAAATGATATACAGCACATAATTAATGTTCATTTTGTGGTCAGTACATTTTTCTATATGATTTCATTCATGCTTCACTTTCCTCAGAAACTGAATTCTGAACTTCCTCTTCTAAAATTGGGTACAATGAAGTTATTCTTGGACATCAAGTTAAATTTCATCACAAATTTAGTAAACCAATGACACAAAAATGTTTCATTTTCATATCCATCAAGTATCTGCCGGTGATGAAAATAAGCATGTGAAAATATTTTGTCAGTCCTATGGCATACTGATCCTAGTTTTGCTATAGATGATTCCTTTATGCTAATCCTGCTGGGAAAATATTTACTGCTGTTTGGAAGACATGCAGCACCATCAAGTGTGTTTAGTATAATTTTTTTTAATTTTACTAGCATGTTTTATTTAGTTCAATATATCCAAATTATTTCAACATATAAACAATATAAAAGTTAACACACTAAAAATACAGTGAGAGTTATTACAGACTCATGAGAATAATTGTATTAAAATTACATTTAAATTTATTATTTTTTTCAGAGAGATTTTTTGTTCTTCTTCGTCTTCTTTTGTTGCTCTAAGGGCATGCACTCTCCAGAGAGACAGAGAGACAGAAAATGAGAAATCACTCCCGTGGAGTATGGCCACACCACAATCCCTTCTCTATTCTCTTCTCAGAATTTTGGGCACATGTGCATGTGTACGCAGTGTGAGTTTCAAGCCACCGAGTCCAGGACTCAAACTGCGTTTGGCCATGTGGGAATTTGGCAATGTAACCATTATGTCATCTGCTGATCCCTACATTTAAGTTTATTACATATTCAATATAATATACACCATAAAATGTATTCATTTTAGGTATAAAATTCAATGATTATTAACAAATTTACAGAGTTGTACAACCATTATCACAATCTAATTTATTTTTTTCCATTTGCCAGAGTGCACATGCACTTGCTGGAGAGAAAAAGAAAGTGAGAGAGAGAGAGAAAGTGAGTAAGCACACCCCATGGGGAATGGTCGCATCACAGTCCCTTCTCAATTTCTCTCTCCTTTCAGGATTTTGGGCATGTAAGCACACACACCGAACGTGTTTCTTACACTGCTAGGTCTGGGACTTGAACTGTGCAGTTGGCCATGTGTGATCTAGCCACCTTAACCATGGGCTGGCCCCACCACAATCTAATTTTAAAATAGTTCCATCAGGACAAGCAGGTGGCGTAATGGCTGTGTCACTGGCTCTCTCATGGTCAACCATGGTCTGAGTCCCGGACCCAGTGGCTTAAAACTCATGTCAGGTACGTGTGCATGTGCATGTGTGTGTGTGCCCAGGATCCCAAGAGGAGAATGGAGAAGAAGAGATTTTGGTGTGGCATCCCCAGGGGGGTGATTTCTCGCTTTCTGTCTCTGTCTCTCCACAGAGCAATAATCTCTTTATCTATATAAAAAAAAAAAAATCAAAAAACAGTTCCATCACTCTAAAGAGAAGATTTTAGCCCAATCCTCAGCCCCAAACAACCACAAATCTGTTTATTGTCTTTATAACTATAAAAGCATTCATAAAATATGTGATCGCTTATGTCTAACTTCTTTCGTTCATTTCATCTATTCTTATTGCAGCACATACCAGTCCTTTAGCAGGACACTCTATTGGAGTTTTATGAGCTGCACAAAGAAACATCCGTTGTTCAGTTGCTGTCATTTGGGTACAAGTATCTGGATGGCATATTCACTCTGAAGTCTGACAGCAAGTCCATTTAGCTCGAGGCAGAATTGCCTTAAGTGTTCATACTTCCATACACCTTCATCTTGACCTTCAGGTGGTGCAAGAATTTTACCGATACTGGAGCAGCCTGCGCTTATGTTCTGTTGAATTTATTGCTGAATAGGTAGTGTGCTATCCAGTTCATCAAAGAATTCATCAGGCCAGTTACAAAAACCTTGTGCTTTGATGCCCAACCTCAGCATTGCTGTTCCCTCCACCATGACCATACTGCCAGAGTCCTTCCTTCATACTTAGCATAATCCACTTCCAGTAATCTCCTTTGGAATGCAGTTACTTCCAGCCATCTCATTCAGCTTGAGTGAGTTTAATAAGGAAAATTTATTCTCTAAGTTTTAATTAAACTCTATTAGATAATCAAGAAAGGTCTTGAGCAGACACTTTAAAAGGGAGATTTGAATAAAGTGATCTGGAAAGTCCCAATATCAGCCTATTTTACATTTTGCCTACTCTCTAGGATGGTTTGGACTTTAAACTCCCTGCCTCAGGCAAAGCTTGGCAACAAGAGATGGTAGCTAAGTGAAGTTTTCTTTTCATGATAGTGTGGATGTGTGCATGTGTGAATGAGCCAGAGAGAGAGAGAGAGAGAGAGAGAGAGAGAGAGAGAGAGAGAACCCTCACAGGATCTCATCATGTTGAGATCCCCCTTTTTCCCGTCCTCCAGTTCCTCAGGAAGGGTCCTAGGTGATTGTTTTGCCTGGCATGTTTTCAGACTGACCCAGGGATCTGAATCTGTGGTTGGCTGTAAGGCTTACACTACAGTGGCTGAGCCTCTAAGTGAAGTTTTCTTTCTTTCTTTTTCTTTTTCTTTTTCCTTCACTTTCTTCTTTCTCTCTCTCCCTTTCTTTTTTCTTTTTCTCTCTTTCTTCTTTCCTTTCTTTCCTTCCTTTCATTTTCTTTCTTCTCTCTCTCTCTTTTCTTTCTTCTTTCTCTTTTTCTTCTCTTTCTTTTCTTTCTTTCTTCACTCTTCCTTTCTTTTTTCTTTCTTTATACCAGATGGTGCATGCCTGCCCAAGAGAAAGGTAGGAAAGGAGAAAGCACTCCCAAACATGATCTGAAAGAAAAAATAGACATCTTAAAAAAGAATCAGATGGAATTGTTAGAGATGAAGAATGTGATTTGTGAAATTAAAGCCTCTCTCAAGAATATTAAAAGTAGATTATATCATGCAGAAGATCAAATCTTGAATGTAAAAGACAAAAACTCTGACCTAGAAAAAAGTATCAAGATTGAGAAAACAACCAAGAAATGAGGATAATATATGAGGAATACTAGATACCATCAAGTGCCCCAACATTCAGATAATTGGTATCCCCAGAAGAGAAAGAAAATAGTAAGTGCATTGATAATTTATTTCATGAAATTTTGGAAGAAAACTTTCTAAACCTAGAAAGGCATTCAAATATCCAGACCCAATAAATACATAGGACCCTAAATATAATCAACCCAACAAGATCCTCTCCAAGGCACATCATAGCCAGACTGGCAAAAACAACAAAGACAAGATACTAAAATTGGCAAGAGGGAAATGTCAAGTTGGTTACAAAGGTCACCCCATCAAGCTAATGTTGGACCTCTTGTTGGAAACAATGTAGGCAAGGGAAGACCGGGGAAATAAAGTAAAGTATTGAATGAAAAACAATTTCAACCAAGAATATTATACCCGACAAGATTATCTTTCATATAGGAAAAAGGGATAAAAACATTCTCAGATAAACAAAACCTGAAAGAACTTACCAACTATAGACCAGCTCTCTGAGAGGTTCTGAAGGGAGTGCTATGCCAGGAAAACTGAGACGTCAGATGGACTATTATAAGAGAACAAAAACAACCAAGAAAATGGCTCACTTAATGATAGGAACAAGTCCTGAAATATTGATAATAACATCAAATGTTAAAGGACAAAATATTTCAATTAAGAGACACATACTAGCTGAATGAATTATAACAAAACAAAACAAACAGAAAACCAAAAAAATCCCCCAAAACAAAAACAAAAAACAGAAACCCTCTATCTATTGCCTACAAGAAATGCACCTGATGGATAAAGACATACATAGACTAAAAGTGAAGGGCTGGATAAAAATATGCCATGCAAATGGAAATCAAAAAAGGGCTGGAGTTGTGATATTGATTTCAGAAAAAGTAGGCTTCAAGACAAAGATTGTAAGAAGAGACAAAGAAGGGCACTATAAAATAGTAAATGGATTAATTTAGAAAGAAGACATAACACTTATTAATATTTATGCACCCAACACAGGAGCACCTAAATAAGTGAAGGAAAGACTGCTGTTGCTAAAAGGAGAGATAGGGAGCAACACTATAATTGTTGGGGATCTCAACACCTCATTATCTCCTTTAGACAGATCTTCTAGACAAAAAATAGAGAGGTACAGGACCTAAATGATACCATAAATCAAATGGGATTGATAGATATCTATAGAATTGTCCACCCTAAGACCACAAAATATACATTTTTTCTCACCCCAGCATGGAAACTTTTCAAAGACTGACTTTATGATAGGACACGAATCAAGCCTTTGCAGATTCAAAGTCATAGAAACTATATCCAGCATCTTCTCTGACCATGATGGAATTAAACTCAATATTAACTTCAAGAAACACCCTCAAAAATACACAAACACGTGAAAACTGAACAATCTATTTTAAATGACTTTTTAACTACAGAAGAAACTAAGTCTGAAATAAAAAAAAAATTATGGAAACAAATGATAATGAATACACAAGTTTCCATAATCTATGGGACACAGCAAAAGCAGTCATAAGAGGGAAATTTACAGCAATTAGTGCACATAAGAAAAAGATGGAAAGGAGGCAAATAGATAACCTAACATGATGCCTCAGGGAATTTGGAAAAACAGCAACAGAAATACCTAAAAAATGCCAGGTGAAAATAAATAATAAAGACTCGAGCAGAAACAAATAAAATAGAAAATAAATGAACCATATAGAAAATAAATGAAAGCAAAAGGTAGCTCTTTGAAAAGATGAACAAGATCGACACACCATTGGTTAGACTGATTAAGAAGAAAGAAAGAAACCGGATAAATCAAATATGTGATAAAACAGGCAACATTACAAAAGACATAATAGAAATACAAAATATCATTAGAGGATACTATGAGCGACTATATGCCAACAAACAAGAGAACATGGAGGAGATGGACAAATTCTTGGATGCATATAATCTACCAAGATTGAATCAGGAAGACAGAAAACCTGAATAGACCTATAACAAGTCATGAGATTGAATCAATAATAAATAACCTCCCAACAAAGAAAAGCTTACGTCTAGATGGCTTCACTTCTGAATTCTACAAAATCTTTAAGGAAGAGTTAACCCCTTTCTTACTCAAATTATTTCTAAAGATTCAAAATGAGAAAGTAGAAATGGAATATTATTGGTGATAACATGCTTGATTAAGACACTATGCAGTTTATCCTAGATGGGAAACTACATTTAGTGTGTTGTGATGATGCTCAGGGAATGAGTGTTAGGTAATATAATATAATAAAAAAAAAGTTGCAGGAGAAAAAAAAATGCACATTTGATGACTGCAGCGAGCTGTATGGGCATAGCTGGGTACTACTTTATAGTATGTTCATTCTACTCACTGGGGTTTATGCCTAGGGTCAGATTTGGGTACATGTATAGGTATGTGTCAGCTGTGCTAGCTATTTAATATATTTAGACTAATTAAGTTCATTGGCAGAACAATTGAATGGGGGGGGGGCGGAAGGCATGGAGGGCAACCATGGATGCCAGGGACAATGGAGGAGGAAGATGGGACATAGCAGAGGGTGGGGGATGGGGAATCAGGGATGGCAAGACAAAGGGCAAGGTATGCAGGATGTAAGAATTGGAAAATTATTTGCTGAGAACATGTATGTTGATGTGCTTGATTGAACCAATGCACAGTGTATTTTGGATGGAAAATTCATTGGTGTGTTGTGATGGTGTATAGTGAATTAATGTAGAAAATAAAAATAAAAAATAATGAATGAATAAATAAAAAAATTTAAAAAAAAGATTCAAAATGAAGGAAATCTTCCATATTCATTCTATGAAGCCTCCATCATCCTCATTCCCAAAACAGATGAGGACAAAAAAGGAAAACTATCAACCAATATTGATGATGAATATAGATGCAAAAATTCTCAACAAGATACTTGCAAATCGTATCTAACAACACATAACAAATATCATTCATCACGACCAGGTAGGCTTTATTCCAGGGATGCAAGGCTGGTTCAACATATGCAAGACCATAAATATAATACATCATATTAACAGAAAGTGAGATAAAAACCATATGATCATTTCAATTGATGCAGAGAAAGCATTTGATAAAATACAACATCCTTTCATGATTAAGACTCTCAGTAGGATTGGTATAGAAGGGTTATTTCGCAACACAATAAAAACTGTATATGAAAAACCTATAGCTAACATTATACTGAATGGGGAAAAGCTAAAAGCATTCCCACTAAAAACTGATATGAGACAAGGCTGCCCACTTTGTCCATTGCTTTTTAATATAGTGCTGGAAGACTTAGCTAATGCATTCAGAAAAGAGCATAATATAAAAGACATTTGAATAGGCAAAGAAGAGTTGAAAATATCTTTGTTTGCAGATGACATGATGATATACTTAGAAGACCCAAAGGTTTCCATGAAAAAACTTCTCAAAGTAATAAGTGAATACAGTGAAGTGGCAGGATACAAAATCAACATTCAAAAATCTGTAACATTTCTATATACAAACAACAAATTGAACAAAGTAGAGCTGAAGAAAGGAATCCTTTTTACCGTTACCACAAAATGTGTAAGATACCTATGGGTAGGGACCAGCAGTTGGCGTAATGGCTATATCGCTGGACTCCCATGTAGTTGACTGCAGTTCTAGTCCTGGACCCGGTGGCTTAAACTCATGCCAGGCACATGTGCATGCATGCCCAAGAACTCGAGAGGAGAATGGAGGAGAAGAGATTGAGGCATGGCCATCCCCTCTTGGGGGTGATTACTTATATATATATATATCTTAAAAAAGTGTTGAAAATTACATAAAAAAGTAGAAGCACATCAGAATGGCTAAGATTAAAAATATAAAAAGTGATAAGTGTTGGTGGGGATGTGGTGAAAGGGGAATTCTCCTACACTGTTGTTGGGAATATAAACTGATTCAGCCACCGTGGAGAACAGTATGGAGGTTCCTCAAAGATCTACAAATAGAATGACCATTTGATTCAGCAATCCCACTTCTGGGTTTCTACCCAAAGAACAGGAGAATGCTCAGTTGGAAATGCGCTTGCCCATCAATGTTTATTGCAGTATTATTCACAATCACTAAGACATGGATCCAACTAATATGTCCACAAACAGATGAAGGGATCGAAAAATTGTGGCAAATATACTCTATGGAATATTACACTGCCATAATAAACAAGACCCTGGCATTTGATCAAAAGTGGTCAGATATGAAATATTGCTGAGCGAAGCAAGCCAGGATATGAAAGAAAGATATTGTATGTATGCACTTAATATATACCAACTATCCACAGTTTATGGTAGAGATTGAAATATTGGAGGGCATAAAAACAGTGTAAATAGTTAGGGATGTTGAAGACAGTGTGGAATGGGGGGGGTGATGAGAAGAGGATAGAGAAAGACAGCAAGAGAACAAATAGAGAGACATGACATTAGTGGAACACAGAAATGGTTTATTACCTGTTGATGATAACATGTATAGTATTCTTAACCGGGTTGGTCTGAGAAGTATTTCATGTTGGGTGAGTGCTTTTTTACAAGCAAAATGATATATAGTGATTGAATGTCTGAAAAAAAAATAATAATCTGGAAAAAAATGATAAAAAGCTATTTGGTGATGGTGATGTGAATAGTAATGTCTTTGTCTTGACTGATATGCATGGTATTCCTTCTGGAAAAAGAAATGTAATTCACTGTAAAGATATATGTGATTCAATGTAATAAAAACCAGATTATGATAATTAATAAAATTTAAAAAAAGCAATGACAATTTTATAAAACTTTTGGTTTATAATTCATGATATTGCACAAAAATGTAATGAATAAATATTTATGTAGTTTTCATAGACTTTCCTAATGACTTAGAGGCCTTAGAAAGAGTCACATCATATATGACAATCCATTATTTATTACTATTATTATTATTATTTGCTCTTTTTCTTTCCCTTTATTTGTTATCCACCATTATTTTCTGATCTTCCCTTGGCACTTCCAAAACTTTTTTTCTCAGTTATGCAGAGCAATTTCTATCTTTTTATGTAGTTTTCTCACCACCCAATGCCAGGCCAGTAAGGCTTAACTCATGCCCCATTTGGAAGGATTCTTAATCAGAAAAGTGGTTGCACATCGATGTTTATTGTGGCACTATTCACAAATGCTAAGACACGGAACCAAGCCAAATGCCCATGAACAGATGAATGGATTGAAAAACTGGTACATATACTCTATGGAATACTAGTTAGCCATAAAAAACACCAAAACCCTGGCTTTTGACAGAAAGTAGAAGAATATGGAAGATTTACTGCTGAGTGAAGCAAGCCAGGTTATGAAGGAGAGACATTGTATGTCCCCACTCAATGTATACCAAGTGTCCTCACTCTATGACTGAAACTGATTAAAAAATATAGAAACACAGTAAATGGATGTGAATACCTTATAGAGTGTGTGTAAGAGTAAAGGCTTAGGACGGACATTTAGAAGAAAAATAGAGAGGCAGAGCATTAATGGGATAAAGAAATGTGGTATTATCAGTTGAAGATAATTTTATAGTTTTATCAACTGGACTATGAGAAATGTTCACATGTTGAAATATTTACTTTGTAAGCTAAATAATGTGATTAAATATATAAAAGAAAATGCAATAAAAATAAAAAAATTTTTTCAACAAAACCAACTATTCTCATAAGAGGAATTCTTATGCTAGCAGTTATGAACACTACAAAAATTATATTTTACTGTTGATGTAAAAAAACCCTTTGAAAAACAGGAAATAATAAATGATTTTACATTTAATTCATAGCTTTCTTTAGTCACCATAAAAATGATTAATCTTTTAGATTTATTGTTAGATTTTAGTCAGTGAATTATTATGCATATTATAAAGTTGACCTGTTATTCCAAGTTTTTATTTAATCCCATTACAAAGAATTGAGCAACATGGCTAGTTTGAATATTTGAATTCCAGTGATATTAAGCAATGAGTTTCATCCAGAAAAAGCCACAGATTAAATCATGAAGAAATCAATATATGATTTCCTTGTTAGAAATTATGGTTGAAAAATACATCACATGATGTCTTAACAAATTTTTAAATGTGAGTAAAATATTGTTAACCATGAGCATTGTTGTTCAGATCTCTAGAACTCTTTCATTTTGTAAAACTGAGACTTTATTTTCATTGAACAGCAGTCTCCATTTCCTCTTTACCCAGCTCCTACCAACCAGCATTCTGTTTTCTGCTTCTATGAATCCACCTCATATAAGTGGAATAATGCAGTATTTGTCCTTCTGTGACTGGCTTAGTTTACTTAGTGTAGTATGTTTCAGTTTCATCCAAGATGTTACAAACGGCAGGATTTCCTTCTTTCCGAAGGCTTAATAATATTCCATTGTATGTATATAGCACATGTAAAAAATCTGCCCAGCAGGTGGTGTATTGGTTAAGCCATGGATACTCCCTCTCTCATCAAATTAAAATAAATAAATGAAGATAAAATAAAATAATTTTTAAAAAATATTAAATCAATTGACACACAAAAAAGTTTTTTTTTATATTAGCACTATTCAATAAAAATAAAATTCAAACTACATATATGAGTTTAAACGTTCTAGTAGCTACATTAAAAAGGTAAAAAGAGGAACCAGCAGTTAGCATAATGGCTATGTCGCTGGACTCCCACGTAGTCGACCGCGGTTCGCATCCTGGACCCGGTGGCTTAAAACTCACGCCAGGCACGTGTGTGTGCGTGCCCAAGATCCCGAGAGGAGAATGGAGGAGAAGGGATTGCGGTGTGACCATCCCCCCTGGGGGGTGATTTCTCGCTTTCTGTCTCTATGTGTCTCTCTGTCTGTCTGGCGAGCGCACGCGCCCTATAGTGAAAACCTCTCAAAAAAAAAAAAAAAGGTAAAAAGGAACTAGGGAAAATTAATGTATTTTTTCTTAACTTCATGTAATTGAAAAATCATGTCAACATATAATCAATCTAAAATTATTAATGAGATATTTATATTCTCTTTTTCCTTTCTACTCTCTATGTGTGAATCAACAAATATTAACAATTTGATATGTATCCTCCAGACTTTGGTCTGTATTCATACAAAAATAGACAAATACACACATATATTATTTTTAATTTTAAAAAGTAAGATCTGAAATAAAAGTTGTTCTACAGGTTACTTTTCTTTACTTGGTAATATGGTATTGACATCTTTTTAGGTCAATACATATGTTTCCCCCATTTTTTTTTAATGAGAGAGGAAAAAGGAGAGAGTGAGGAGAGATTTTTTTTGACATGATCTTGCCACTGCTGTCCTATGCCCCAGCTGCCCTGATCTGTTCAGGTTGTCCCAGGATCTGAACCCGGGCCTTCTTCAGGGCCTCGCTCTCATGCAACAGTGTTCTACCTCTTGTGCTGCTGAAGCTGGACAGGTCTATGTGAGCTGAGCTGACAGCATCTTACCTCGAGCATGTGCCTTGAATCTTTTGCTGTTTTAATTTCCCCCTAGAACTTCACTAATGATTGTGCTCCTACCTCCTAACTCTCAGGTGGACAATTGTGTAAATAATTCAACTGGCAAAATAAAATCCTATTGCCCTTAGGGATGACCAGATTTCTTTTATTATTATTATTTATGCTGGGGGGGGGATGAAAGATGAGAGAGAAAGAGAGAGAGAGAGGAAAGAGAGAGAAAAAGTGAGAGAGAGTGAGAGAGAACCCCTTAATAGGATCTGGTCACACTGTAATTATTTTTCTTCCATTTCTCAGTCCTTCCAGGATCTTGGGCACCTGAGCATTTTTTTTCAGCCAATGGGGCAAATGGGCTATGTGGGAACTCCAGATCAACCATTTAGGATCTGGTTTACTATGAGTAGCTGTGCTAGGGAGTTGTTTAAATTTTATTTTGGTTTGTCTCTTCACCCTTTCTTCCTTTTTTTTTTTTTTTTTTTTTTTTTTGAGAGATTTTCGCTATAAGGCGCATGCACTCGCCAGACAGACAGAGAGACACATAGAGACAGAAAGCGAGAAATCACCCCCCAGGGGGGATGGTCATGCCGCAATCCCTTCTCCTCCATTCTCCTCTCGGGATCTTGGGCACGCACGCACACGCGCCCGGCGTGAGATTTAAGCCACCGGGTCCGGGACGCGAACTGCGGTCAACTATGTGGGAGTCCAGCGACATAGCCATTATGCTAACTGCTGGTTCCCTCTTCACCCTTTCTTATCTCTCTTTTTTGCTCCACATTTCCACCCCTAAAGCCCCATTCAAATAAACTGTCTCCATATGAGTTTTTCTTCCAGAATGCAGACATGCAGATAATTTTTAATATGAATAAACAACACTACATTAAACTTTAAACAAATTTTATACATCAGTATTTTGTTACTTTAAAAAATGGCTTAGGTTTCTAAATTAAAACCATTGTCAGATTACATCTTGAAAAGGCTGTAGCAAACCACAATCCAAGCAGCAGTACATAGAAATGGTTGTTTATATACATGCTAACTAGCTTGTTTATATACATGCTGTATAATATGCTGCACTGATTTTAAAACGGTGTGTCAATTGCTGTAATTTTCCTTTCAGTGATGTTAGTGAGAAGACCATCTTTTCATATTCTTAGAGGTTTATTTATATCTACCCATGCAAAAGAAAAATCTCAGATATATTAAAGATTAAAAAGTAAAGTCATAATGAGATAATAACGATAGTTTAAGAGAAGGCTTGTTTCATCTTGTGTGAAGGAAGGTATTATTAAACATAAAGCCAAGACATTCTAAGAGGGAGAAAGAGAGAGAGAGAGTGAGAAATAAAGCTGCCCGATCCAGGACTCGAACCGCACTCAGCCATGGGGGAGTCCAGCATCTTAACCACCACACCACCTGCTCGCCTTTAGCCAGGACATTCTTAACCATAAATAAAAATGGACACATTTGGCTTTATTAAAATCATGTTATTTTAGCCTACATTGAGTAAATGATACCATAAACAAAATCAAAAGACAAATGACAGACTGGATAAAACATATACAAAACATATAACAGATACCATGAATTGATATGAGAAAGTCAAACTATCTTATAGAAACACAGGCATAGGATAAAACAAAGAACACCAATCTTTTCAAGAGAATTGTCCAGTGAGAGCTTACTTTGATCTGGGGAATACAGGTCAGCCACTCTGGAATTTGAAGATCATGTCTATGTAACAAATGGAAGTTAGACATGATCTAATACAATTTGTCTACCTAGACCTGAGAGTAATTTCCCTGGATTATCTGGATTATCATTCACATATCTAAATTCACCTGGCCTGTGTAATTCATCTGAGTGCTCCCAATATATCAGATTAGGCAACTGCTAAACTTTATAAATCAATTTTACTGTGTGTGTAGTTCCTTCTTCTTCACCCCCATGTGGAATAGTCACACTGAAATCCCCTCTTCTCCATTTCTCCCTCCTTTTGGGATTTTGGGTGGATACAACATATACCCTGAATGTTTTTCAAGCCTCTTGGTCAGGGTCTCAAATGGCAAAGTTGGCCAAGTGGGATCTAGCTGCTTTGATCCCTAGGGCACAGCCAGTCCTAAGTTTAAGATTTTAATAGGCCAGGTAAATACCAAAGTTGGGGCCTGGTTTTTCTTTTCTATTGAAACAACCTCTTTTAGCATGGAGCCTATTTATTTTAAATGTAACAAAAATTAAAAACAAACAAACATAAAGGCAAGTCATTACTAGGAAAAGAGAAAATCAATCCCTCCTTTCGTAGTTGTTGAATTTCAGATGAAAAGATGATTAGCAACAATAAGCTGTAAAAACTTACTTGGAGTAATTTTTTTAGAGCTTTTCATAAACATAAATATGACACAGCTAACTAGATGCCACGATTCACCTCTAGCTTTTGCCAGTCTGGATCGTGGACAAGTGTGTGCCTAGCATACCCTGGAACGTCTTCAGACTTGAACCTGGAACCTTCCCATGTGGGGAAATTGCCTGGAAGAGCATCAGATTTTACTGCTTCACCACATCTGGCCCTGGTTTGTTTTGTTAGGGTCTTGAGATGACATAAATTGTCCGTGGGTGGTCATGTGACTCATAGTTTACAAGGACTTAGGGTGCTGTGTAGTTAATGAGTGACTGCCCTGAAGTCCAGGAAAGCATTTTTATGGTACTTACATAAGCAGTTTCACTTCTGAGGTAGTTGTGGAAAGGTTATAAAATGACCCCAATTGACTACTGTGTCTTCCATTGATGTCAAGACCATTTCATACTTTGGTGTTTGGAATATTTTTAGATTATAAAGGCATGGTTTATATATTTAATAGCATTGATCTTTGACTCATAGATTTATTATTAACCCTTATCACTTGTTCTTAGTAGAGATGCAGCCATGGGCTGGCAAAATTCTTCCACTATTTCAAGTGATCTTTTTACCCAGAAAAGAGGCTATTAAACATCTCATTCGCATATTACGAAATTATATAGCTTCAGTACTTATTTTAGAGAGGAAGTGGGACTGGGAGACAGACCAGACAACTTGGAGCCTTACAGTACAAGTGAAATTTATTAGCCAGGCACCACTGAGGAAGGGACTTAGGGGCTGTAAATACCACTCTTCCCCTCTGCGAGGTGGAGATAGTAATGCTCACCTGTATCATTTGGAATGCTCTCTGTGTTATAAAGCCCAGCCCAAGAACCTCTGTATCAGAAAACTCCGTTTCAAATGGGCTTAAGCAATAGGGAAATTTAGTATCTCATGAAATTAATAGAAAGTTCAGAATAGGGTAGCTCAAAGAGCATGATGGTCAGTGGCTCAGAGATGCCGTAGGATATTTCCACATCTGTCAGATGTTATCTCTAGCTGCTTCCCTTTGTAATTACAAGATGGTTGCCAGTGGCAACAAGGGATGCTTCCTTGTATTCTTGTCAAGCTGAAACATCGAGGATGGAATATAATATAGAAAGAAACTTTTTTTTTCTTTATCAGAGGTTTTTGCTATAGGGCACATGCGCTCACCAGAAAGACAGAGAGAGACAGAAAGTGAGAAATCACCCCCCAGGGGAGATGGCCATGCCACAACCCCTTCTCCTCCATTCTCCCCTTGGGATCTTTGGCATGCACATGTGCCCAGTGTGAGTTTCAGCCACCAGGTCCAGGGCTTGAACCACGGTCGACTACATGGGAGTCCAGCAACATAGACGTTATGTCAACTGCTGGCCCTGATAGAAAGAAACTTCTAATCTTCCACTACGGAATATAAGTCTGTGTGTGATACCTGGCCATTAGTTACTTATTAACTATCTGGTTTATCAACAAACTCTTGGCATCACAGTGCTTTTGTTCAAGTAACCCTTGTTTTACTTTATAATGATCCCAAAACACAAGAGTAGTGATGCTGCCACATTGTTATAATTGTTAAATCTTATCACTAGATATTATTGTTAGTTTTTTACTGTACCTAATTTATAACTTAAACTTTATTGTATGTATGTATGTACAGAGAAATACAGTGTATTCAAGAGGCCTTCAAAATTTCATGGAAAATCAGGACCAGCAGTTAGTGTAATGGCTATGCCACTGGACTCCCAGGTAGTAGTCTGCAGTTAGAGTCCTGGATCCAGTGGCTTAAATTCACCCTGGATGTGTGTGCATGCGTGCCCAAGATCCTGAGAGGAGCATGGAGGAGAGTGGATTGCGGCGTGGCCATCCCCCCAGAGGGTGATTTCTCACTTTCTGTGTCTCTCACTGTCTTTTTGGCGAGCACGTGCACCCTAAAGCAAAATAAATAAATAAATAAAAAGAAAGAAACCCAAAAAATTCAAAAACGTATGTAAAATGTACATTATTAAAAAAATGAATTTCAAACATTTTTATACCAAAACCAAGTAGTACTTTTAAAAAATTTTTAACCTTTTAAAAATTTCTTTTTAAAAAATTTGCCACAGGGTTCATGCACTCATTGGAGAGAGAGAGACTACAGAGATGGAGAGCAAGAAAGCAACTCCCATGGGGAATGGCCATGCTGCAATCTCTTCTACATTTTTCCTCCTTTCATGATTCTGGGCATACATGCACATGTACCTGGCATGTTTTTCAAGCCACTGAATCCAGGACTCAAACCCTGTAGTCAGACGTGGGATCCAGCTTCCTTAATTACCAGATCATACACTGGTTTCCAGTTTGTAGTTTGAGTACATTGTACATAAACTTTTTGAAATACCCTTGTATGTACTGTTTGGTACTATGCAGTTATAGGCATTTACTGGGTTCTTCAAACATAACACTTGTGGATAAGTTGGGGGGTAGGGAGTGGGGAGAATCTTGTACTTTTGTTTCCTTCAACATGCCCAAGGAGGATCAAGTGGTCTTACCACCATTTATTACACTGTGGCACTTAAAGAACTTGAGGTAGTTTGGGGGACCAGTTAGGAATCTTAAATCTGATGTCTTTTCTATGTGTTCACATGGATTTGGGACTTGGCTCAAACTCTGAGATATGGTGAATATAAAGCTCCTATAAGTGACTCTTAATGGAAGCATTTGCCTGGAGACTTCCTGTCTAATGATTCTATGAATTTGGAATTATGTTCAATCTTAAAAGTTTCAAGATTACTAATGAACATTTTCTCAAGATAGCTCCAAGTACCTGAAACATCAAGGATGGAATATAACATTGACAGATAGACTATTTTGTTTTATTCCATAAACACAATTATTTTTCCTAAGATATGTTTTTTTCAGTCTATTCTGTTGTATGTCACACATAACACTGATTTAAATAGATCAAGTTTGCTCACTTAACTTGTTGCATCAATGCAGAATGGAATTATCACATTTCTAAGTGGATGACAGGGAAGTGGCCAAAAATGGTAGACTTTGGTGACTTCAGATACCTCAGGAAAACTGTAAAGCACTTGTGTAAACTGTAGTTCTAAGGTGTCAATCCATCTCAAGCATGACCTTGAGCGTATCATTTAGTTCCTAGGACAGAACTAGAAAAAATAATGCTTACCCCTGGGAAATGCCATGCATTTCTTTGATAGTCACAGAGGAAAGGTTCTATGTAAAGATAGGTTACAGTATTTGTCTTCTTAAGAATTTACATGGCTAGTTTCTTGTGAAGTAGGTGGGTAGATAGTTATCAGCTGAAAATGATCTCCCTGTATTATTTTCGCTTTGTTCATTTCGAAATTTCACAACCATTTCTAAGACACAAGATAATAAAGATTTAACAGTATTACCACTGCAAGAAGCTCTAGGCCTGGAGATGGAAGGAAGCTAAGTAATGGGCTGGGTACCTTGCTTTATAGGTGTAAGGTTGAGAAAAGTTACTTCGTTACTGAAATACCGTTTTTATTTGCTTTAGGAGAATCTGGACCTTAGTGTGTCAAACCTAATTGCTAGTACATTCAAGTTAATCCCTGATTAACCCAGCACTGACTTCTGGTAAACAAGTAATGCTGCCCACGTAACATGGATTGTAGATAACCAGACTTATGCAATAACTCTCACATAAAGTACAGAAAATTGTATGTTTATCAAAACTGATTGGTTATATTTTAGTAAAAGGCTATTCTGTTACATACACTAAACTGATCATTTAATTTATCTTAAGTCTGTCTTATATTTCTCATATCTGGTTATGTATACATATACACGCATGCTCTAATTCAATAATATTTTAAGAAATAAATAGCTGCAGTAAAAAAAATAAACTTCTACAGGATAAAAATACTAGTAGCTATTACTTATAGAGTGATTACCTTGTGATAGTCTCTGTTAAACATTTTACTCATTTATTTCATTTTACTCCTCAATAAATCTATGAGGTGTGCTCTATTGTTACTACCCCACGTTTGCAGGTAGAAGAGTAGGCTTTGAGAAGTTAATTTACACAAGGTCACACAGTGCTAGTATGTGGCAGAACAGGGTCAAAACTTAATGTATGACTTTAAATCATTCTTTCATGAAGTATGTACATCCTAATAACTATACCATACAAAGTAGTAATTTATAAACCGTGATTAAAGGATGAAGTCTGTAATTTCATTTATACTATGCCAAATTTCCTCCAGACCTTGATTTTCAGTGGTCAGTTAGCATAATTGTCAGCCAAGGCCAGTCTGGCCAATGGCTGACCCAGGATGGGCTTTGCAAACTAGTGACCTTCAAGTTCTTCTTCGCCTGTGGGCCTGCAAAGTCTGAAAGTGATTAAGCCTGATCACTCTGGCCTGTAATCCTCAGAGAGTATGACCAGGTGTATTAGAGAACTGTTGTCCTCTCAGTCTAAAGACTTTCTCTCCTAGGGAGCCCAGATGGTTCTTTGTATCTGAAGTCATTTTCTCAGGATAAGTCTTTTGTCCTTAGTTAAAATGGCAGCAGACTGCTTAAAGGACAAGTCACTCATTTATTATATAATCCTAAACCCTGCCATCAAAAATGCTCATAAGAATGTGAGCTTTGTGGTATAAGTAATACTAAATTATGCTTCCCAGAATGCCTGTGAAGGGCAGGCTCTGAACCTTCCATTACTGCTTTGACTCTGTAACACCTCTAAAAATGCTTTGACTCTGTAACAACTCTCCCTTGTAAATAATGCTGACCCTGGGATTTTATGAGAGATTTTATATGCAGAACACATTCCTGATAAAATACATTTGTAGTCATTAGTGTGAATTGGAGGCAATTAATTATTTCATTGGATCTGATATGCTCTCAGATCCAAGTGATGTAATTATTACTGCATCCTTTCAGAGGTTCTTAGAAGCATCACGTGAGGGATACAATTAATAAGATATTAAAAGGTGGCATTGCTGCAACTGACAGATCTTAACTTTACACCTTTTTCTTGTTAAGAGAGTAAGTATAACAAGACTTCGAAGAGAAGGCATTTAGAATGATTTTTTAAAAAATCCTTTAAGGGAAAAGGAAACCCTTTCATAACTTGATGCAAATGGAAAAATTTTGGCTTTTATTCCGGAAAAAGAATCATACATGGAAAACCCCCAATTAAAAGGTCACTTTTAACTGAAACTGAAATAAGAAAAAACAAGTTCAGAGGGTAAAACCAGAGAGAAAGGGACAGGCAAATATTCCTCAAGCTGAAAAGAAATGTGATACTTTTCTAAAGTGTGATCTCTGGGAAAGCTATGAAGTCATTTGTCATTTTTCTTTTTCGTTTTCTAGTGTGAACCTTTTATTTTGGCAAAATGGAGTTTAGAAAGAGATGTTCCATTCTCAAACTCTTAAACTTGCATTTATTAAAAAAAAGAGAGAGAGACAAGACATTCAAGACTCTAAGCTTTCAAGCATGAATAAAATAGTACCAGATTTACAAGTTACAGAAGCTAGCTACATTTTATAAACCATGAAAGTGAAGAGAATTATGGCAAAACTTCACTGGTTCAACGTGTACCTGTAAGAGACACGTGGGTAAGCTTGGGTCTTTTAGTCACGCAGTCTCATATCACTAAAAACCTAAGAAGCTGACATATATATTTCCATTAATGGTAGGCACAACTCTAGGAATATCAAATTATACAAATCATTTGCTTTGTATAGACTCCATTTGGAAACTAAAAAAGAAGAGGAATGTAGAATTAAGTAGCTGAAAATGCTACAGCTAGTGCACACAAACACATCCTGATAAGGAATGTTAGAAGTAGTTCCCTTCAGGGATGATTTTTTAAATGTCAAGTATTATCAGAAAAGCAAGTTACGTGATGTATCAACTCATTCTCCAAGGATCTAGCAAATTATAGATTTTATGCTATTAGTTACCAACATACACATTTATGAGCTTAAAACTATTCAATGGAATCTTTAGATAACTTCTTTTACAGTTAACTTTAGCTGTACACGTCTATGAAATTTAAGGTTCCTCGGTGGGAAGTTATAGCTTACTCCGCACTAGATATAGGTAACATGTTCGAATTTAGAACAAACGACTGCTTTTCACCTTCAAGGAACTTATTTTTTATTTATAAAAAACTAGATTGGCTTTGCCCCTACACATATGAATAAAAGTTTTTCTCGGGACCAGCAGTTAGCGTAATGGCTATGTCGCTGGACTCCCACGTAGTCAACCGCGGTTCGCGTCCCGGACCCGGTGGCTTAAAAACTCATGCCGGGCACGTGTGCATGCGTGCCCAAGATCCCGAGAGGAGAATGGAGGAGAAGGGATTGCAGCATGGCCATCCCCCCTGGGGGGTGATTTCTCGCTTTCTGTCTCTATGTCTCTCTCTGTCTGGTGAGCGCACGCGCCCTATAGTGAAAACCTCTCAAAAAAAAAAGTTTTTCTCAAATGTACATGGCCAATTTCCATAATTATAAAATGAAAGTAAAGGCACGTGAATGCACAATAGTTTACATATTCTACGTGAATATTTCCCATTCATCTTTAGTGAAATTCAGCTGCCCACTAGAGAGCAGTGACAAACTTGTTAAAGTACTTATGACTTGGAAAATGGAACACCTAAGAACTCTAAATGCCACTGCTTTGCAATTCATACATGGGTTCAATTCTTTCTGCAGGCTAACTCACCCTGAACCCTGTAGGCTGTCGGTACTTAGGTTTCCAGATTAGGTAAGGGAAGAGGACTCGTTCAAAGTAGTCCCCCACAACATTTCTTCTACTCTTGTTACAAATTAATATGCTTGTAAGTTAAATTGTAGAGTAATTGTAAAGCCATTTACTATAACATAAATGGATAAAATGTTATGAAAAACCATACTTAAATCTTTATTTACTTATTTTTTTCTGAGAGATTTTTGCTATAGGACATGTGTGCTTGCTGGAGAGACAGAGAAAGACAGAGACAAAAAGTGAGAAATCTCTGCCCCACAGGGGATAGCCATGTTATCATCCCTTCTCTTCCAGGCTCCTCTCAGGATTTGGGTCATGCATGCATACATGTCTGGTGTGTTTCAAGCTACCGGATCTGGGACTCAGACTGTGGTCAGCCCCATGGGAGTTCGGCACCTTACCTGCTATGCCACTTGCTAGCCTACAAGTCTGTAATCTTAATAAACGGGATTGTTCATAAACAAAGGAATTTCATAATCAGCATCATTTAAATGCGGAAACGGTCCCAACGCTTCTCTTTTCTATAAAGTGCTATATTTAACTGGATAGATTTGTTACCCAGCTTTTCAGTGACATTGGTCATTTTTCTTTATTCTAATTATTTGATCATCTGTGCAGAAAAAATGTTACATATTACTTAAGAATTTTGGCTAGAATGAATCTAGCCTTATAAGGAGGGACTCTTCTTTTCTTTTTTGATGTTACTTGAAGGGGAGTTTTTCTTGTTGAAGGAAATGTTCCATTGACATTTTACATGAAGTTCCCTTCATAGTGGGTCTCAGTGGTGGAGGTTACATAATGTTAATATTGGCTTTGAGCATTTTTTTTCTGGAACTTGTCAGTAAGGCTTATTTCATCTCTGGGGTCACAGAAGACCTGGAGAGGTGATGTCTATGTAGTTGAAAGGCCATTTATGTGTCTCAGCAACAAAAGGGCCATTTTCCTGGATTCTCTAGTCATAAGGATGGGTTTGGCCTTCTGAAATAATTCTGGTATCAGAATTTTCTGCTAACACTCTTCCACCCCTTATGAACAATCCCTTGTATTGCTGAAGCCAGAAACTTGGGGACCACGTTTCTTGGACTCACTGCTTAGTAGCTTTCCAAATTGGCAAGGCTCAGTCACTGGTGTGAATGGTTGACTAGACTTCCCAGATGTGAGTGGTTGTCATTTCACCCATTCCAGAACTAGGAGAAGCTGAGAAGTTGGTATTAGCATGGTCCTGATTATGGGGGGGGCAGCAGTTTTTTTTCTTTTTATGGCCACAATCCTGAAACATATGCAAGCTCTTCCTAACATTTGCTCCTCCAGTCTTTTTTTATTTATTTATTTTTTAAGAGAGATTTTTGCTATAGGGCGTGTGCACTCGCCAGAAAGACAGAGAGAGACAGAAAGTGAGAAATCACCCCCCGGGGGGGATGGCCATGCCACAACCTCTTTTCCTCCATTCTCCTCTTGGGATCTTGGGCATGCACGCACATGCGCCCGGCATGAGTTTAAGCCACCAGGCTCAGGACTTGAGCTGCAGTCGGCTACATGAGAGTCCAGTGACATAGCCATTATGCTAACTGCTGGTCCCGCTCCTCCAGTCTTTCTGACAGTTCTAAATGCATCTATTTCTTTACACTGAATCTATTCCTGTTTAAAATAGTCAGTATGGTTCCTGATACCCTGGCTGGATCTTGATTGGGGATTTTCTCCACATTTATGCTTTTCCAGTGAAGACTTTCATTCTTGATTACTAAAACCCACTACGCTTTAGAAGGTAATTTTTAAAAAGTTTACCCATTAATTGAGGGAGAGAGACCACCTATAGAGTCTTCACACTGAGATCCACTTTCAGCCTCGGCTAGTCCGGTTCATGGGCAGCGTGTGCCTGCCCCGTAGTGGCCAAGGCAGTTATCCCAGGACCTTCCCATATAAGTCCAGTTACATCATCACTGTGCCACCATCTGGTCCCACGGAAAAGACATTTTTCTATGGGTCTCATCTTTAGAAAGACTGAGATTTGGTTTCATTTTATTTTTCTAAAGTCAGCTCGGGAGATTAACACAGTTTTTAATAAAAGTGACACATGTACTCTATGGAATACTAGTCAGCCACAAAACACAATGAAACCCTGACATTTGATATAAAGTGGATGAATATGGAAGACTGCATGCCGAGTGAAGCAAGTCAGATTATGAAAGACAGGCATTATATGTCCCCACTTAATATATGCTCAGTGTCTGCATTCTACAGCAGACATGGAAAGACTACAAGGTATAAATAATAGCAGAGAGACCAACTGTAGATACTAGAAACAGTATTGTTGGATGTAGAGAGTAATTTCACTGAGAGGATGAAAACCAGAGTTCTGCTCTCACTTCCTCTCAGAGGACCTGGGGAAGTTACACGTCTCTGGCTCTAGTGGCATCACGTATGAAATGCTTTTGCTAGTGGGAGACTGAACAGAAGATCTGAAAGATTTATTCTGGCTCAGGATCTCTCATTTCGTGATATCATAAACATTTGGTTGTATATGTAAGGTCTTCCATCTTATTCCTAGTTGTGTCACCTTAGACTAAATGAGTTAGCATGTAGGAAGGGTTTAGAAGTGGTCCTGGCACATAGGAATTGCTACATGAATGTGTGCTTTTTACATAGGTTCTGACTTGATTCAGGCAAGGAAACTGATAATCTCTGCCTCGTTCCTATTTTTCCCAAATGATATTTTGACCATTGCTAGCCTTTTGATTGAACACAGGAGATGCTAAGCTTCTCCCTTGGAAAGAACACATGACTGTCTCTTCTGGGTCAGACACCGGTGGCCTTGGGCTCCAGCAGGGTGCCAGGGGAAATGCTTCTTTTATTGTTTCAGCCATAGCTGTTAATCGGTACATGTTGAAAGGGAAACTTGGAGTTTCCTGCTTAATTAGCAGTTCCAGCCACAGTAAGTCAACCAACGCCCTTCTTTTTCTTTCTCTTAAATCAGTGCAGAGGTCTTTTGTCTCATTACTGTCAGGGACATCGATGAGAACCGGAAAGGAAGGAAACAGAATCTGAGTAACCCAAATGGAATTTGCAAAGTTATTCCATTTTTTCCTACATAATTTTTATGAGTAGGGGCTCCTGAGATGCTTTCAGAGCCCATTTTCTCTAATTTTACTTACAAATTGAATGAACATTACTGCCTTTATAATCTATAGCAGATTAAAAGTAGCACAATAGAAAGGTAGGGCCAGAGGCAAGCATGCTGAAAACAAGAGTTACAAATGATGATAGGCCAGGAGAAGATGAATTGATCAAAGTAGATGAAATAACTTTAATAATGACAGTATGGAATTATTTACTAGGGGGAACACACAGAGGTCATGGGTTAAGTATGGCCACAGTGGGAATTCTGAATCATCAAATAAGGTTTAAAATGTTTTCAGGATGGTGCATAGAAGTCAGGCAAGTATGCCATGAGTTCTCAAACATCTTCATTAAAAAGAACTGTACAAGAAACTTTGATGATAATGGTCCATTTTTTATTTTACTAGAAAACTCATGTTAACACTTTATTTCTTGAGGATGCCAACAAGTTAACTACTACTGTGTTTCATGTTGGGAATTAGGGTTTCCCCATATGAAATTCTGGGGGACTCAAATATTCAGCCGATAACATCAGATCTAAGGCAATAAGATTAGGTCCAGGCCTTTGAAGTGGAAGGAACAGGATGGCTAAAACGCCTGTCTTTATCAGGCATGTCTCAGACACTGTGCACTGCTGAACTCCAAAGTAGAGGGTGTAGGTGACTCCTGATCAAAAAGGTTGAGGCAGATGGAGATTTTTTTCAATAGAAATTTTTTACACTTCTGATCATAGAGAATTTGGATCACAATATGTTGCAGAGATGTCATTTTTAAATTTCTTTATTAATTATAGAATCATCGTGTTATGATTCTTTGTAATGATATGATTTAAGGAGATCTGAATGTAGTGGAAAGATGAACTGAATTCAGGTCAAGAGAATAGATGGTAGGTATGATAGTAATTGCATGAGGAAATATTAGTTCTTTTTAACCCCCGTATGAGAAGGTCTATTGCACTCTAGGAAATCAAATATAGGAAGACTGTAATGCTTGTGAGAGGATCCAGAGAAAGATAGCAGAAACACAGAATGTTATGTGACTCATGTTAAAGGCTTAAAATATTTTATTTCAGGAGAGAATTTAGGTGGTTGACGATTTTATGCATTTATAGAACAGGTTGAAGTATAAAAAGTTGTATCTAAAAAGGTCTCAGAAAAATTACTACTATGTTTCCAAACCATATTTCTGATTCTTGTACTTTGAAATAACCTTCAAACTGTTTTTAGAACACCTTTCTGTAATTCATTTTTCTTCTCTATTTAGAATTTTATCAAAAAAAGCTCACATTCGAGAAGATAGAAAGAAAATTCCCTAATACTATACATAATTATTCCAATTTTTGGTATGAAGCCCTGTTTTTAAAAGAAAGGAATAATTTTACTTTATATTTATAGTTAATTTTTGGTAAAAGTTTTGTTAAAAATTTTAAACCCTTTGCATGTTATTAATTTTTTAAAATACAAAGAGAATAAGACATTAACAAGACAGTTTTCATTTCTAAGCTTGACCTATTCAAGCTCAGTATATAAGACCATGATAATACAATAAATACTCAACTTCCCTGTGGCTGATTACTTTAAGTGAAAGTAGTCCCATATTGAATTAAGACTGGGAAAAATAGTGTACTTTGAGAGAAAATAGAATTCCATTTTAAAAAAAGGTTTTTAACAATTTTAATTGATTTTATTTCATTTATTATTATTATTTATATTTAATCACTGTATATCATTACAGCATACATAAAGAGTTTTCCGGCATGAATACAGTGTATATTAGTCCAGTCAAAAATATTACCATACACATTATCATTAACATATACTTTTCCAATTTTGTATCCCTTAAGTGTTTAGCTTCTTTCTTCCCCTCCTTGATTCCTTTCCTATCACCCTTCTCCCACACTGTCTCTGGTATCCACAGTGGCTCTCCATGTTTTTATACCTTCTAATCTTTCAGTTTCTGTCATAGAGGGCAAATATTCCATATATATTACGTGGAGATATACAATGCCTCTCTTTCATAGTCTGACTTGCTTCACTTAGCATTAAAGCTTCCATTTTTATCCACTTTATATCAAATGCCAAGGTCTCATACCAGAGAGAGACAAAGAGAGACCGAAAGTAAGAAAGCAAGCCACCGGGTCTGAGACTTGAACTGCAGTTAGCTGTGTGGGAGTCCAGCACCTTAGCCACCACATCAACTGCTGGTCCAGAAGAAAGGTTTTAAGTGTGTTAGAGATTATAGGCAATCTAGATTGTGAAGATGTAGCTCTGTAGCTTATCAGCCTGTGATAAGACTATTGGAAATCTTTTATATAAAAGCCAGATGAGGGCATCTAATGAACTGAAAACCAAAATGGACTTTGACCAACAGATCAATCAAGTTAAAGTGTCAATGTTCATCATTAGATTTGAGGTGAAACAATTGAGCTGGTTTGGTGAGGTCTCCCTGAATATTATTTTAGTAAAGACAAGGAGGGATAGATAACTGCATATAAAAATACTTTACTGTCCAAATATGATAGTGAAGGAGAGGATTGGAAAAGGAAAAATGGAAACAAGGTGGCGATGGGTTCTCCAATGAAATGGGTAAAAAACAGATTCTTTCGTTAAATCAGAAGAATTAGGCTTAGCATTCAAAATGCCAGTGAGAATCCCTATGAGGAGGACCAACCAGGACAGCTGGGCAGAGAGACAAGAGCGTCTTTACATTGAACACTGCCTGGCTTGTGAAGCCCTGAGCTATTGTTATCATTATTCCAGTGGCATAGAACCACTGCCCACCAAGGGAGGGAGGATATTTGTAGCAGGGGATTAGATTTAGCAGGTCACAGAATCAGTAGTGTTGTGGAATCTTCAGGACCTGCGATAAGTAAGGTCTACACAGTCAACAGGTTTGCCCCACCCTGATGGTATATGACTCAAAATAGAAAAAGGAAAAAAAGTGATTAAATCATACAACTTCTCAGGGCTACTTGGAATTCTCCCAGAATTCCTTCTTTTAATACCAAGTTATATGATATAATACCACATTATGTTCATTTAAGTAGGATTGGTCAACAAAATACAGATTTTTGAGGTGGGAAAATGGTAAACTACTTGATGGAATTTTATTTAATTGAATAGCCTGTAAGACTTTCTATAGGATCCCTTGTTTAACAAAAAAGTAAAAAAAAAAGTATACCACAAATATTATATTTGCTTTCATGTACTAAAGCAGCTCTATTCCCTACTAAATTCTTTTTAAAAATCTGATTGTATCTATTCAATATACTATTGTTTTTTAGAACATATCTACATTTGGGGTATTCTTTTGGGGACTGTGGATTTTATTTTATTATTTTTTTAAGAGGTTTTTGCTGTAGGGCGTGTGTGCTCGCCAGACAGAGAGAGAGACAGAGAGACAGAAAGCGAGAAATCACCCCCCAGGGGGGATGGCCACGCCGCAATCCCTTCTCTTCTTTTTTCCTCTCGGGATCTTGGGCATGCATGCACACGTGCCCGGTGTGAGTTTAAGCCACCAGGTCCGGGACGCGAACCACCGTCAACTATATGGAAGTCCATCGACATAGCCATTACGCTAACTGCTGGCCCCTGGATTTTATTTTTTATTAATTTTTTTTCAGTTTTTGCTACAGGGCATGTGCATGTGTGCGTGCGTGCATGCGTGTGTGTGAGAGAGAGAGAGAGACAGAGACAGAGAGAGAGAGAGAGAGAGAGAGAAGGTGAGAAATCCTTGATGTTGTACTCTCTTCTCCTCCGTTCTCCTCTAGGGATTTTAGACCAATATGCACACATGCCTTACGTGATTTCCAAGCCTCTGGGTCCAAAATACAAACTATGCAGTCGGCCCTGTGAGATCCAGCTGCTGAGCCTCCATGCCACCTGCTGATCCCTGGATTTTTACTTCTTATTTTATTCTTTTACTTTAAAATTTTTTTTCTCGTACATTTATGAGGCTTGTTTTGTTTTGTTTTGTTTGGACAGGATCCACCTCCATCTCCTCAGCTGGAGCTACAGGTGCTCACCCCTGTGCCCAGATGTGTGGAATGTGTGGATGGACTGGGATTCTCACTCGGCTGTGCTACCTGCTGCCTGGCGGCAGTATGCTGAAGGGGAATGCAGATGTGAATTGTACATGGAAGGCCTGATGTTAGTGCCCTATGTGTAACCATACTTTTGGGTACAATATTCTCTATCCATTCAACAAATTTTTATTGAACACTACTATGTGTTTGGGTATGAAATTCTTTATGAAGCTTTCAGGTAATCTCCGGGCGTGAGATGAGCAGGCATGTGTGGCCACTAAGAGCTCTCACAATGAGAGTTATGAAGGCAGAAAAGAAATAGGGCTAATGAGTAAAAATTTCTATATTGGGCACAAAACCCAGAGCTTTGGATTACATTTAATTTGTGTGTTTCATAGTTACAGTGACATTCTATATCAGAAACTTCTAGTGCATTCAGTTATCAGTGGATATAAAGTAGTTATTATGCATTCATTTCAACTGCTGATTTCTTTTCTACGCCATTTTGCTGATGTACCCCTCTCTCCCTATTTTTCTTGCCTACCAACTCTCCCTTCAACTGATCACCTGGATTCTGTTCTCTTAGCAGAGACTTTTGCTGGAAACATCTACCTAGGGCAGCACCGTCTGATAGAAAGATAATGTGGGTTACCTATGTAATTTAAAGTTTAAGTAGTCACCATTAAAGAATACGAAGAAACAAGTGAAAATAATTTCAATAATTCATTTTATTTTACCTATGATATTTCAAATATTTCTTTGGCATGTCATTTCTCAAAGGCAATGAATCAATAAAACATGTATTCACAAAATATTTTATATCTTCCTTCTTCCTTTTGGCACCAAGTCTTGGAAATTTTGTGTATTTTACAAATGAAGTACAGTTTAAACTTACAGTGGGGAACCAGCAGTTAGTGTAATGGCTATGTCGCTGGACTCCCATGTAGTCGACTACGGTTCGCGTCCCGGATCCGGTGGCTTAAAACTCACGCCGGGCGCGTGTGCGTGCGTGCCCAAGATCCCGAGAGGAGAACGGAGGAGAAGGGATTGTGGCGTGACAATCCCCCCTGGAGGGTGATTTCTCGCTTTCTGTCTCTATGTCTCTCTGTGTCTGTCTGGAGAGCCCATGCGCCCTATAGCGAAAATCTCTCAAAAAAAAAAAAAAAGAACCCCCAAAAACAAACTTACAGTGTATCTCAGTTTGGATAAGATGTGTTTCAGGCCTTGTGGCTTGTAGCTTTTGTCCTGGGCAGTGCGGATCTTGAACATCATTTCTAGCCTTCCTACTCCCAATGAATAAATGACAATAAGGTGTCATGCATTAAAATTCCTCCCTTTTCAACAGTCTCTGGCCATTCACTAGCTTTATTTCTTTTGGAGTTTTGCTCCTAGTAAAGTGAATCTGCTTGCTCTGTCTTTAAAATGACTTTCCCTTTTCTGCTTTTCCCAGTTTTCACAAAAAGCCCTCATCTGCCAATCTATCAACCTTACCTGGTTCAGGATCTCAACGCCTTTCCTCAAGAAGTCCTTACTGGATCTTGCTGTCTGATCTTTGTACTGAAGTTGTTATCAGGCTACCAGTGGATATTCACATGTGCATCTGTTATCTCTCACCTAGTCTACATCATTTCTTTTGAGGACATTCATCTTCTCAACTAGAACTTTTTGATTTTTTTTTTTAATAGTCTTTCTTCTCAAGAGGGCAAAATGAATGTTCATAAATTGGCTGACAGATTTTTTTTTTCTTTTTTTAGTGAGAGATTTTTGCTATAAGGCTCATGTGCTCACCAGAGACACAGAGAGATAGAAAGTGAGAAATTACTGCCCAAGGGGGATGACGACACCACAATGCCTTCTCTTTCATTTTTGCTGAATTTTGGGCACACACACACAGCATGAGTTTAAGCTGCCAGGTTCAAGACTCGAACCATAGTCGACTATGTGGGAGTCCAGCAACATAACCATTATGCCATCTGCTGGTCCCAGACCAAGATTTTTTTTTATGGTAATTATTTATCGATGCACATGTATAAATTGAACTGTTGGGCCTTATATATTTGTTCTGTATAATTTCACTGGTTAATTGATTTATTTATCTACCAAATGTTAAATTGAGCATTTATTAGGAGTCAAAGACTGTGCTTTGCAATGGTGATACAGTATTCCCAGTACGTCATAGGCATCTTTCAATGTCAATACATAGTTTTTTTGTGAGTTTGAAACTTATTTTGTTCTGTTATTTATTTATTTATTTATTTATTTTTAGAATTATGGAACTGGAAAGAATACTATAGGCTATCTGGTATTCATACTGTGATTTTTACAAATGTGGAAGCTGAAATTTAGAGAGTTTAAGTGACTTATGTATGGTTGCAGAGCTTACTGGTGGTGGAGGTGGGACTACAAATCTGGTCTCCTTTTTTCCCAGTACTTTATATTTCCTTTACTTTGTTATCATTTGAACAATTATATGAGTTTACAGACTCTGTAATAAGCCTTGGTTTTATGACAAACAGCACTGCTATTACTGTTGCATACTGGGGCCAATTTTCCATCTAAACAATTTCAATTGTCTTAAGCATTTTCCTTCTCCTTGCTGTGGCAGATTTTCCAAAGTGCTGCAGTTTTCACGCACAGATCTTAACTTGTGTATTAGAAGCAGTTAGAAGGAACACAACGTGTTCCCAGAAGCTATTTACAAATTTCATTTTTCTATAGCTTTCTGCTGTCAGGATTCTGATTCACCAATCAATAAAACTTTAGGTGTTCCTGTCACTCCTGTGGACATCTGCCAGGAAATCTGATGCACTTCACTTTCATAGATACATTTCAGTTTAGCTTAGAGCTAGAACTCAGATGATAAAAATCCAATTTCACTTTCCAGAAGTTCCTCAATGGGGTTATATCCTGATAAACTCATAGTAAATTGAAAATATTACAGGTCAAAAATGGTTATTCTGGGGAACCAGCAGTTAGTGTAATGGCTATGTCGCTGGACTCCCATGTAGTCAACCGCGGTTCGCGTCCCAGACCCGGTGGCTTAAAACTCACGCCGGGCACGGGTGCGTGCGTGCCCAAGATCCCGAGAGGAGAATGGAGGAGAAGGGATTGCGGCGTGACCATCCCCTCTGGGGGGTGATTTCTCACTTTCTGTCTCTCTGTCTCTCTCTGTCTGGCGAGCGCACACACCCTATAGCAAAACAAAACAAAACAAAACAAAACAAACAAACAAACAAAAAAAGGTTATAACCTCTCCAAAAAAAAAAAAAAAGGTTATTCTGTAGACAAAGTGGGATGTAAAAACACAAAACTATATCCAAAAAATGCTGGCAACACAGCACACTATAAAGTATTGCTTGTTTTCCCTCACGATCACATGACTGATGGTGAGTTATGGAAAGAGATGATCATATCACATATTGCTAGCCCGGGAAAAGAGAGAAATTCAAAATTCAAAGTATGATTTCTACTAAATACATATAGCTTTTACATTGTAGTAAAGTAAAAAAAAATAGAAGACAAACCATTGTCAGTTGGGGACTGTGATTTTCATCGTAAGTGACAGAGTAAACAGAGTCTGTAATGCTGGCAGATGTAAGCAGTGTATACCATATTCTTTAATTAATATCCGACTCTGTATGTACAATGATGACGCTGACTTTTTTCTATTAATTTTTTTTCCATAGGATACATGTGTTCACCAGAGAGACAGAGTGAGAAATCACTCCCCAGGGGGAATGACCATGCTGCAATTCCTTCTCTTCCATTCTCCTTCTGGGATTTTGGGGATGCATGAACACAAACCCAGTGTGATTTTCAAGTTGCCAGATCCAGGACTTGAACCATGTTTGGCCATGTGGGAATCCAGTGCCTTAACTTCCAAGCCAATTGCTGGCCCTGATGATGACATTTCTTAAACAGAAAATGTATTTGATCTTTTTGGCCATGAGTCTTTTGTGTAAGTATTTTAAGTATTGTGTTTTTTTAAAAATAATTATTTCATTTGACTTGATTTATTTGCTTTCATTTGACCAGAGAGAGACAGAATGAGAGAGAGGGGGGTGGGGCAAGCCGCCAGGTCGGGGACTCGAACCGCTGCTTTTGGCCACGTGGGAGTCTAGCATCCCTAACCACCACATCACTTGCTGGTCTCAAGTATTGTGCTTTTTTTAAAGCTGTCATTGTGATACCATTAGTTGCACAAATGCTATTTATTCAATTATTTAAGGTGACTTATTTTTAAGGTGTAGTCTTTGTATTACTACATCTGAATAACCTTGGCTGCTTATTCTTAGGACTCACTCCTGACCTACTGGATTTGCAATTTTAATAAATCTTTTAGATTATTTTCATGTACATAACATTTTGGGAACTTCTTACTTGAAGGTAGAGAAGAATTTGAGTTTAAAAATATTCTTGTTCCTCAAGATGCACTGATGTTTTCTTTGACAATTGTTTTTCCATGTTAAGAGAAATAAAATCAGTTGTGTGTTTGTTTTGGCAGCACATATACTAAAATTGGAATGATACAGAGAAGATTAGCATGGCCCTCACGAAAGGATGACATGAAAATTCGTGAAATATAATCAGTTGTTCTCTCTTAAGTTGATTAACATGGCCAGATATTTGGAAGATTCTAGCTGACTCATTTGTTCAGTTAAATGGAGGCATTAATTTAGTTTATCTGAATGTCAATCAATTAGCAATCAACTACTGTTTTCTCAATATCTACTTCAACAAGGTTCTGACAAAAACAGCGAATGTATAACCGAGCTGAGTTTCCAGAGCACTTTGTTAAGTCTGCCTCGTGAAGTCTCCCCATGGCGTTTATCATGTTCTGTCACCGTGTGAGGCTCCCTGCTTGCATTGCATTGCCACGATGATGAGGCACCAAATCGTACTCGTTTTCCTGTTCCAGAACCCAGTTCTTACTTTTATATAACTGTCTTTGGGTTGAAAAATAAACAGGTATAACACTGGGATCTGCTTCAGGAAGTAGGATAGAATGATCAAGTAATTAGATTTGACTGTCAGGTGCATTCAGAAGCCAAATAACTCTAGAGAAACATTCAAGAAAGAAAGCATAGGTAGGTTTCAATTTAGTCTTATTATTTTAATTAAATACAGTGAAAACAAACTTACATTTTATATTATACTTTTCCACACATTATTGCATAAGCATTTGGCAATGTTGTTAAAAACTCTATAAGTCGCATGAATATTGTGTAGTATTTTGTTGAATGAATTTACCCGTTTTGCACTATTCCCCTTCAGGCTTTTTTTGTAATGTTTTCTTTCTTTTCTTTCCTCTTGGAGAGAATGCTTCACTGAATGTCATTTTATACAAAGTCCTTCTTGTGTTTTGAATTATATAGGATAAAATCATATTCAAATATGTTTGATGTTACTTAAATGTGAGGTCAAATAACTCTAAAAGGTGACATACACACACACACACACACACACACACACACACACATACATAGGCATATCTCATATGAACACAAAAATACAAATATTTTTATATTTCTTAAATAAATTTGCTTGGCATTTAGAGATTTCCCATAGATATTTCCCATTCTAAATTGCAGCTGGATTCTCAGGCTGCTTTCTGAATTTTATTTTATTCCTAGAACTGGCTGAAATATCACTTATAGTCTCAAATCCCAGTTCCCTCTAAGATAATGTCATACTGAACCTTGAACCTGGTTGCAGAGTCCAAGTTGAATTCAGAGGCCTCACAATCTCGGTCATATAAGACCTAAATGTCTTTGGATCTTTACTACCTCTGAGCACCAACAGAGGAAAAGGGGAGAAGACGTTGTTAGTGGGAGGCTTCCAAGTGTCCAGTCCCGTGGCAGCATTTGGAGAGAAACTGGTAGGAGCGTATGTGTGAGGTGTGTCTAGTGGCAGATGGAAGAATGGTAATGTCTACAAAGAGGCCACTCAAGCTGGTGACCACATACCCTCTGAATATTACCCCAATTCATTTGGGTTTTGCCTTGTAATGAGATGTTACTGAAAGTATTTTCTTGTTCTAATATTTAGGTATGGTCCATACATAGGACTGAAATGAAATGGAAAAGGAAATTATGCACCGTGCCGATTCTAGTAATGCTCGTTCCACATTCGTTTGTTCCTTTGTGTGGTTTCAGTGCATCCTTCCTCCAGCTTCTGTGAACTTTTGCTTCTGACACTTGCACCTGCCCCTGTCTTTAGAGGATGACCTCAGTGCCACATGACCTACTTTGTCTCAGGCACTGGAAGCTTGGTGTGCTTGTGAGTTCTTCCCCAGCCATGGGGCGGCTGCTTGCTGATGACTGACTGGTGCCAGGGTATGAAAGCTTGGCACTCTTGTCTTGAGAAAAAACTGTGAAGTGCAATGTACATTTCAGAATTCCCTCTCAGTGTCAGGCAGAATCTTCCCTGTGAGACTTAGTCAAGTCCATGTAGCTTGGTCCCTCTACCCTTGACAGCTTCTCCTACTCCCTTGCCACTGTCTGCTGTGAGCGTGTCCTCAGCGACTTATTCACATGTAATCCTTGTTCTGTTCCAGGGTCTGCTGTGAGGGGATCAGACCTAAGAAACACTGGTGTCAAGTGAGGGCAGGTTTTTCTTCTCTCTCCTATGCTTTTAATTTCTATAAACATCATCACATAGTTAGAATCATATCATACACATAGACAATTCACTTTCATCTCACTTAGTATAATTTCAACCATTTCATTAATGACTGGCTACATGATCTTCCACTGTGGTGTAAGTTTAATAAACATTTTTGCGTTGGTGAATATTTATGTTGTTGCTATAATTTGATAAGTAATTACATGATTAATAACTCAATCTTTATTTTATTATCCTAGGATACATACCGTCACAAAGTATATACAAACATATTTCCTTATTTATTTAAAATGAACAAAATTGTATGTATTTAGCATGTACGACATGGTATTTTATAATATGTATTCTTTGTGAAATGGCTAAGTCAAACTAATTTAACAAATGCATTACCACAAATACATTTTTTTTTTATAATGGCGTTTACTCTCTTAGCAGTTTTCAAGAATAAAACAATATTACTATTGGGGTCAGCGGGTGATATAGTGGTGAAGGTATTGGACTTCCACATGGCTGACCATGTTTCGAGTCCTGGATCTGGTGGCTTGAAAAATCACACCTGAAGTGTGAGTGCCCAAAATCCCAGGAAAAGAATGGAGGAGAAGGAATTAAAGGGTGGCCATCTCCTCTGGGGAGTGATTTGTCATTTTCTCTTTCTCTGTCTCTCTGGCAAAAACATATGCCCTATGACAAAACCTTAAAATATTATTACCTATAGTTCCCTTTTGTGAAATTGATCTCTTGAACTTACTCTTCCTAACTCAAATTTTGTATCCTTTGACCAACATTTCCCAATACCTCCGACTACCCCACCTCCTAGGAACCACCTTTCTATTCTCTGTTTCTATGAGTTTAACTTGTTTAGGTTACATACAAGTGAGATAATTCATTATGTGTCTATCTGTGTCTGGCTTATTTCATTTAACATAATGACCTGCAGGTTCATCCATGCTGTCACAAACAGCAGAATTTTCTTCTTTTTAAAGATTCACTAGTATTCACTGTGTTTATATGCCACATTTTCTTTAGTATTCATTCTTGGTGGACACCTAGGCCAAATCTATATTTTGGCTACTGTAAATAATGCTACAGTGAACAGGGTAATGAAGATATCTTTGACATACTGATTTTATTTCTTTAGGACTGCTGGATTGTATGATAGTTCTATTTTTAATTTCTTGAGGAATCTCCACACAAGACTGCACTCATTTATATTTCCACCAGAGGGATAATAGGATCCTCTTTCTTCCACATTTCCTCCAACATTTATTTATTTATTTATTTATTTATTTATGAGAATTTTTTAATAGGGTGTGTGAGAAATTATCCCCTTGGAGGATGGCCATGCTGCAACCGGTTCTTCTCCTCCATTCTCCTGTTGGGATTTTGGGCACACATGCATATGCACTTGGCATGAGTTTTAAGCCACTGGGTCCAGGACTCAAACCATGGTCAACTATGAGGGAGTCCAGTGACATAACCATTACACTACCAGAATAACTATTCTTTTTTTTCTTTTTTTTGGAGTGGTTTTTGCTATAGGGTGTGTGCTCTCATCAGACAAAAAGAGAGAGATAGAGAGATAGAAAGGAAGAAATCACCCCCCAGGGGAGATGGCCACACCACAATCCCTTCTCCTTCGTACTCCTCTCGGGATCTTGGGCACGCATGCACACGCGCCCGGTGTGAGTTTAAGCCACTGGGTCCGGGACTCAAACCGCGATTGACTACGTGGGAATCCAGTGACATAGCCATTATGCTAACTGCTGGTCCCACTATCAGAATAACTATTCTAAGAGGTGTGAAGTTATATTTCATTGTGATTTTAATTTGCACTTCTTTTGATTATTAGTATTTTTCATATGCCTGTTGACAATTTATCTCCTTTTAAGAAATTTCTGCTCAGAGTTTTTGTTCTTTTAAAAATTTATTTTATTATTATTTTTTTAAAAATTTAGGTTTTCACCATGTGAGTTTTCCAGGGAGAGATACAGAAAGGGAAGTGAGAAGTCATCCCCTAGGTGTATGGCCATGTGAAATCCCTTTTCCTCCATTCTCCTCTGGGATTTTGGGCACACATAAACATGTGCCTAGAGTGATTTTTACGTCACCAGGTCTGGGACTTGATCCATGGCTGACCAGAGCCTTAACCACCATGCCACCTGCAGGCCTTGCTTTGTTCATTTTTAAATTAAGTTATTTGTTTTCTTACTATTGAGTTGTTTGAGTTCCTTATAAGTTTTGGATATTATCCTTGTATTAGTGATGTATGAGTTGCAAATATTTTCTCCCAACATATTAATATTTTTATAACTTGTGCTTTGGACAAAAGTAGACAAAAAAGCACTATTAATGAGTGGGTACACTTATTGTATCACCACCTTAAAAATATTTAAAGAGAAGATTTCAAGTGCTGTGTTAACTTCTTAGGTATTACATGGTAATAATAATGGTAGCAATAATCATTTGAGAACAATTCACTGTGCATTTACCTTGTATTAGGTACTGTATTAGGTGCTCACCAAGATTACTTAATCCTTCAAATGATCACGTAAGTTAACCTTTGTTGCAGGATGGCTATCCAAGTACTTGGTGTTTTGGACACATAGTTCAATGAAACATGCCAATAGTGAAAGTAAAGGATAGTTTATTATGTAAAAGTGAAAGCACATTCCCGAGAGGTAGGAGCAGGCCCTAGCATGATAAAGAGTGGTTTAGGACCCAATAATTGCCTTCAGTGGGGTTTATAGTTCTCCAGTCAAGGTTGGGTCGGTTGATCATTGGCTGGCCCACTGATTCATCTTACTAGCTATATCAAGTGTGGCTGGGCCTATTAATTTAACTTATTACCTATACTGAGTGTGGCTGGGCCCACCAATTTATCTCATTGGCTATCAACTAAACATCCCTTACTGAAAATCTCCCACCTACATTATCCCAAGCAGAGAATTTTCTGCCCTGATCCTTTTTTCTACCTAGCTACATAGGCAGATTCTCTAGCCCCTTTACCTGCTTCCATTTTCTGGCTTTCTTCCTGTCTCATTTCCCCTACAAGAGGCATGATCTCTATATATCTTTTGGAGGAGTTGAAGGTGGATGGTCCATCTTCTAAAACTGCTTCATGCTGGAAGTGGTGTTGGCCTTACCTATTGCAGATCACAGAACTATTGCCTTATCTAATCTAGGTAGGAGAGCAGGGCTAGAGGCAAATCGTTGAAATATTCTTGATTTGTGTCATTGAGAGGGTTGATGTTAGTGTTGAATGACTCACAGCAGAATTCAGCAAAGGTTCCAAGCTTCCTGTTGTGTGGTTATTTGCGATTTTATAATCTCTAAGGGAGGAGACATAAACTTGGTTAGAAAGTTTAAGAGACAGCCACCCCCCATCCCTCAAAAAACAAAACAAAACAAAAACAAGAATGAGAATTAGTGTTAACAGGGGTCCCAAGAAAGGCAACAGCCAGTTCCATATTTTTGACCAGGATTCCCATGAATCCAACGACTGTTGGATTCATGAAGCCCTATCAGCCAATTTCTTAGCAGCGTCTCTTACTAGACCAGATTGGTTTACATAGAAACAGCTTACACATCTATGTTTATTGCGGCATTATTCACAATTGCTAAGACATAGAACCAACCCAAATGTTCACATACAGAAGAATGGATTGAAAAAAATATGGCACATATACTCCATGGACTACTACTCAGTCATAAAAAACAAGACCCTGGCTTTTGATAGAAGGTGGATGAATATGGAAGATTTACTGCTGAGTGAAGAAAGCGAGGCTATGAAGTGTACGTCTTCACTTAATATATACTGTCCACACTCTATGGCTGAGACTAACAGATTAGAGGATATAGAAACACAGAAAATGGTTACAAACACCAGATACAGTGTGGGAAGAGGGTGGGAGAACAAGGAGAATCTGAGGAAAGACATTAAGGAGAAAAATAGAGAGGCAAGACATTTATGGGACACAGAAATGGATTATTATCTGCTGATGATAACATGTATAGTATCTCCAACTAGACTGGTGAGAAATGCATTCATGTTGGAACATTCACTTTAGAAGTTAGGTGAGGTATGGTGATTGAATGTATAAAAGACATTAAAATAAAATGAAATGTATTAAATTTTAGAAAAGGAAAGAAAAGGCATATCTCTTCAAGAAACAGACCAAGCCCATTCTTTTCTGCAATCAGAAAGTCTAATCCCCTTCTCCTTCCAGTGAATCTATTTGATTTTGGAGAATTAAGATATTTTGAGCTATTTTATCGAAACTGTCTCTTTGGATAACCTTTGATAATAAGTCAGGGAGGTAGACAAATTGGCAATTCCTGTACTTTTCCTGGTGGTGAAACCTTGCCTCGCTAGAAAAGGAATGAATAGTATGGTTCTTTTTGTTGTCACTGAGTTGTGGGGGGCACGAATAGTGACTGATTACTGGGTGTGATGATGATCTCAGGTGATAAATAATTTTTTTTGAGAGGTTTTTGCTATAGGGCGCATGCGCTCGCCAGACAGAGAGACAGAGAGAGAGACAGAAAGCGAGAAATCACCCCCCAGGGGAGATGGTCACGCTGCAATCCCTTCTCCTCCATTCTCCTCTCGGGATCTTGGGCACGCACACACACGCACCCGGTGTGAGTTTTAAGCCAGCGGGTCTGGGACGTGAACCGTGGGCGACTACGTGGGAGTCCAGCGACATAACCATTACACTAACTGCTGGTTCCCATCAGGTAATAAATAAACCAGCATACAAATTCCTGTCCAACTGACAGGGAGGTGCAAATAAGAAGTGCTCCAAAGAAAGAAAATTTCAGAAATCTCAAGTCAAAATCCAGGGTCAATAGTAAAGAGATGAGTTAATTTGTTACTTTGATTTTCCCAGGTGGAAAACCTTCCTGCCAAGGTTGGCTCATGGGAGATACCCTTTTTGGGACCCTGAGTTTTGTTTCCCAGTGTAAATAATACCTTAATATGTCTATATAAACCCAGGTGGTTAAGTTTTCGTACTTAGGAACAAGAAAACATTCCTTGGTCTGTGCCAAGGAAAGATTTTAGTACATTGGTCATGTCTCCCTTAGTAATATACAAAAAATTTGTTCAATAGGGTAGAAGTCGAAGCTTCCTTGAGAATCCTATTGGCTTTTTGAATAGTGCAAATTGAGTTACCTGGTAATTAATGCAGTCCTTAGGAGCCTGCGGTATTATGATTACAGAGAGACTAGTCTAATGTACCTAGTGGTCATCCTTGAGTTGTATCATGAAGTTTTTTTTTTTTTTTTTTTTTTAGAGTTTTTTTGTTACAGGGCACATGTGCTCTCTGGAGAGACACAGAGAGACAAAAATCAAGAAATAAATCCCCAGAGGGGATGACTACACTGAAATCCCTTCTCCCCCATTCTCTTCTTGGCATTTTGGGCATGCACCTGGCATGTTTTAAACTGCTGGGTTCGGGACTTGAACCACGGTCAACTACATTTGAGTCTAGCAACATAGCCATTATACAATCTGCTGGTTCCTGTATTATGAGTTCTTCTAACACAGATGGGAGCTTGGAGTTTTAAGGGAGTAGTCACCATGATAGCCTCAAACTGGGACTCTCATTGAGGCCTCGGTGGCTAACTTTTGTTGAAAGGTTAACTGCCTTTCCTTCCAGCATATTCTTAGTCCATTCAATTATTTTAAAATCCCGCAAATCCTGTATATTCATTAACTAGAAAGGTGGAGCTCCCCTATATTTAGGATGAGAAGTCATTGTGCTAGTGGCCTGCAGCTGAGTAGGAATAGGGACTGCCGTGTATTGAGCTGAAGCTGAGGATAAACAAAGCCAGGAGTCCTTAGCCAAATTTAGGTTGGAGGAATTTAAGAGGTGGTTCCGTTCTAAGGTTTTATATAAATACTGGTGTCTAACAGTTTTTCAATAGGTGATCCTTTTTTTCCTATAATATTGTTCTTGTATAAACAAAAGAGTGGCGCTAGCAGGTGGTATGTTGGTTAGGGGTGCTGGATTGTCATATGGGTGATTACAGTTTGGGTCCTGGAACTGGTGGCTTACTTTCTTGCTTTCCCTTTCTCTCTCTGTCTCTGTCTGATCAAACTGAAAAATTATAATAACAAACAGAATTAAATAAATAAATCTTTGGGGGAAAAAACAAAAGAGTATGAGAAATGCTATGGAGTTTCCCATGTCAATACTTAACCACACCTGGGTGTCTATTTCTTTTTGAAAAGAAGTCTCGAATTCTGCAGTGGCTTACAGGTGTAAGTTATTTCTTCCAGGAGGAGTTTGTCATTGTCGTTTTCACTTTCCTGTAATGAGAAGGATGCAAGCTTCACCCTGGAGAGATGAATCCAGTCATCTAATTCTGCTATTTCTACTGATGCTGGGGTTGTTAGAAGATTGAAAAAGGGTCCTTCCATTTAAGGTTCAATTGATCATTGAGATTTTCTTCTTTACACATTTCAATCAGAACTCAGTCTCCTGGCTTTATTGCCAGGAAAAGGTAGAATATAGATATATTCTCTTAGGGCTGTTTGAAATTGGCTCAGATTGGCGATGTGTTTTATGAGACCTGCCATTTCAGAGTCTATAAGCAAATAAGTCAGGAGAAAGGGTCGCCATGTTACGTTATATAGGGCTAGAATTGAGCTTGGCATTAGGAGCGTTATGTATTCTCATGAGGGTAAAAGTGAGCATAGGGATCCAGCGTTTAGATGTCTCCACAGTTTGGCAAGAGTACGTTACGGTCTGATTGGCCCTTTCTACTTTTCCTGAAGGTTGTGGTCTCCAGGCAGAATGCAAAACATATTTTATCCCCCAAAGCCTTGGCCACTTCTTGTGTAATTTGTGATATAAAAGAAGAGCTGTTACCATTTTATAGACTACAAAGTAACCTGAATTTTGGGCTACTTTAAAAGGGATTTCTTTTAAAAGGGACTTAACCACTTCTATTGCTTTTTCAGTACAGGTAAGGAGAGCTTCTATTCAGTCTGTGAAGATATCAATGAAAACCATTCTTGGAAGACTGGCATATGGGTAAAGTCTGTCAATCTTCTCGTGTACAAAAGCCTCGTTGTTACACTGGTTCTGGTAAGGGCAGCGTCTTAGGCTCTGTGTTAGCATGTGTACATCTTAGAGCAGGCTCTACAAACCTCTTTTACCATCTTAGTAAGTCCTTGTCCTTTGAATAACAGATTCGTCAAAGCCAGAGTTGCTTCCCTCCCCAGGTGAAAAGCATCATGTAAAGCCTTAATGTCCTTCCATTGTGTGACCTGGGGAAGTAGGATTTTATGTTGTATTACCTACCATAATCTCTCTTTAATCCTTCCTGTTTTGACTCTCAAATTTTCTTCCTGAGAATATTTGGGGTTTATTGACTCTCTTGAGAAAAGAAAAACAGCCAAGATGGAGTGAACTAAGGGCTACTGGACAGCTAAGTTAACTTCCATGCCAGCTTTGGTAGGTCTTTCGGCCACAGGGAAGTTGTCCTTTTGGTGGTCCTTGCAATGCAGGGCAGCTATCTCCTCTGGCAGCTTAATCATATCTAAGAGTGGGAGAATTTCAGGCCCATATTTGTTGTCTAGTAGTCCCTCTCTTTCCACATAGCTGCATGAACATGGAGGACTAGAGAAGTATATTTGGGTTCAGTATAGATGTTCATTCTTTTTCCTTTTACTAGAGTTGGGGCTTTGGTGAGGGCTATGATCACAGCTTTTTGGGGAGAGGTCCCTAGGTTCAGAGGTTGGGATTCAACAACAGAGTCTTAACTAACCACAGCATACCCAGACACTCTTCTTCCATAGTACATATAGCTGCTGCCTTCAATAAACCAGATCTTCTCTGGGTTTGTCAAAGGCAGAGCTCTCAAATCAGATATGCTAACATAAGTATTAGATATAACCTGAGGACAAGAGTGAATAAAGGAGCTCTCAGTGGGCATTATAGAGGCTGGATTTCAAAGGTTATATGTTTTTAAGGTAACCTCAGGATTATCTATAAGGATGGCCTGGTTCTTAGTCAATGCCAGTCCTGCATAAATGATCTTTCAGTTCAAGAACTTATTTGACTTGAGCAGTTAATACTTCTAAAGGCTGATGCATGGTTATCTTGGTGGCTTCCTCTATCAATCATGCAGTAGCAGCAATGGCAGTAAGGCTACTAGGCCAACTCATGGTAGTGCCATCCAGATTTTTTTGAAAAATAAGCCATTTGTCAGGGCTCTGGACCTAATTTTTGGTAAGAACCTCAGGAGCAACTCCTTCTTAGCAATATACATAATAAAGGGTTTGAGTAGGTCAGAGATTCTCAGAGCTAGAGCTTGTGAGAGAGCTTGTTTTAGATCATCAAATGCCTTTTTCATTTCTCCAATCCATGCTAGGGCCTAGTTTTTTGGTCCCCACAAGTAGCCTCATAAAGAGGTTTGTCTATGAGGCCAAAATTAGGTAGCTATGTTCAACAAAATCTTGCCATGCCTAAGAAGAACTGAAGCTGGTATTTGATCTGGGGATATTGCTTGGTACAGAAAGCCTCAGTGTGATCTGAAGAGAGTTGCCATGTCTCAGGGGGTGTACCCAAGATGTACTTTTTCTGTTTAGAAATTCAAGCCTTTTTTAAAGAGACTTTATAGCCCCACCTTGCCAAAAAGTTGACTCTCTCTAGTGTTTGCATCTGAGTCCTGTTTCATTTGGTTGCAAATTAGCAGGCTATCTACATACTGGAGAATGCTTCTCTGAGTTAACTTTAAACCTAAGACCTTTTCTAGGGCCCAAACAAGTGAGGGCTGTCCCTAAAACCTTGTGGAAACCTCACCCAGGCATACTGTTTTCTTTTTCTTCTGTATCTGGATTTTTCCCATTCAAAAACAAAAAGTTATTGGGAGTCTGGATGCAAAAGGATGGGGGGGAAATGCATTTTTAAGATCCAGCACAAAGTACCATTCAATGTCCCCTGGGATCTGGGGCAGTAAGGTGTAAGAATCTGCCATCAGGGGATGAATAGTGACCACTACATCATTAATAATCTTTAGGTCTCGGAACATCCTGTATTGGCCAGTCAGCTTACCTACTGGCAGTATAGGAGTATTGCAGGAGGACTGGCAAGGCTTTAGTAGCCCAAATTAAAAAACTTCTTTACAATGGGTTCAAGTCCCCTCTTGGCTTCAGGTATTATTGATATTATTTATGATGAGGGAATTTGGAAGGACCTTTGAGTTGTGTTCTCACAGGGGATGCTGTTATTGCTCTTCCCAGTTTCCCGTTGTACTAGGCCATGGCATTGACTTTGTCATGTATGTGATCTGGCATACCATTAGAATCTTGAAGGATCAATAGCCTGAAAGACCTTTATTTAAATTGGAGGATGATTCCCTACTTGATTAGTATTTCTCTTCTGATAAGGGGGACTGGGCAGCTGGGAATTATTAGAAATTCTTGTGGGAATACTTGGTTCTCAAATTGGCATACCAAGAAAGGGTTGATATAACTCACAGTATTTTTTCCCTTCATTACCATAACTATTGTGGTTAACAAGGAGGACCTTTCAGAAAAAGAAGGGAAAACAGAGTAAGTAGCTCCTGCATCTAAAATAAATAAAATTAAGTTAGCCATGATATCCAGAGTTATCTGGGGTTCCTCAGTGGTTATGATGATTTCTCTGGACAGGGGCATGGAGGATTTCCCTGGGCTTCCTCAGTCATCAGTTTCTCCCCTATGGCTCATAAGGGCCTTGACTGGCCATTCTGGAGAGTGGACAGTCAACCCTCCAATGCCAGGGATTGTTTTCCGTATCATAGCATTGATGGTGGGGACCAGGAGGTGGTTGATCAAATGTCCAGTCTTGGCCAAAGTCCAGCTGTCTTGCACTTGAAGCAGGAATCTAGATTTTTCTCTCTGTTTTATTTATTTTTTTTTTGTAAATTCGTGAATAATCTGTAGATATCAAAGGCTTTGCCGGTTGCTACAGCCATAAGCCTGGCTTTTCATTCTTTATTCTGTTCTCTCTTTCCTCCTCAAGATCCCATTTAATCAATCAATCAATTAATTATTTTAAAGATTTATTATTATTATTATTATTATTATTATTATTATTTAGGGTATGAGAGAGAGAGAAAGAGAGAGAGAGAAATCACCCCCAGGGGATGGTTACACTGTGCTCCCTTCTCCTCCTGGGAATTATGGCACATAAGCACATATATCTGGTGTGATTTTCAAACTACTGGATATGGGACTCAAACCATGTCAGCCATGTTGTAATCCAGCAGCTCGACCACTATGCCACTTGCTGGTCCCAAGAGCCTGATTATTAAATATCATGAAAGCCATGTTAAGGGGTAAAGACTAGGATAGGGTCCAGGTTAGTATATTTTCTAAATCCCTTTTCTAATCTGTTATAGGAGACTGCTGAATTTTTATATAATTGTTATTAGTTTGTCATAATTTACAGGTACAACTGTTCTTAGTTTGTTATAATTTATAGGTTTTTATATCCCATATCTCATTCTTGCAAGAGAGCCTCTAGGAATTTAGCTCTCTGATTCATTCCCAGGAAGGTGTTATAATTCCTTTCAGGGTCAATTGTAGGGACAGTCTCTCCTTCTGGAAAATTTCCTTATGGGGTCCTAGCAAACACAGCATCTGCTTCTTTGCATGCTGCATTTAAGATGTGTTCTCAATAGGGGCACATTAGGTAGGTAGCCAGAATGAACTGTACATCTGTCTAAGGAAGATCAAAAGTGGGGTCAAAGTCTGGAACCTGTCAGGAAATTTATTGGAATATTTGCCTAACTTTTCTCTGCATTGTCCAATATCAATAATGACTACAGAGATTTAAACTCTGATTAAGCCCTCTTGTCCAGCTATTTCCCTGAGGAGGTAGAGGGTCCTGCTTCAAGTATGTGATTAATTGAAAGGTTGATTATCTATTTCTTTGGTCCCCTTTGGAGTGGACATGCCATGCTTGGCGCAGAAGGTGAGGAATAGTATGGAGGATGAGTATGTTCTCTTGGGTGTCCCATTGGGGCTTATAACAAGGGATAATCTATTGTATCCACATTTGGTTGAGGCCTTAGTGAAGGGATTTGACTGATTTTTCTATAAAGGGAAGGGTCTTGGTAAAGAGCCATAAAGTCTGGACATATGGAACTTCAGACCACTTCCCTTGTCTTCTACATAGCAAATCTAGATGTAAGATAGTATTAAATTAAGGGTCCTATTTGGCAGCCAACATTCTTGGTTACCAAGCTTATACTGAGGCCAAGTTGTATTACCAAGGAATATTAAACTTATTATTATTATTTTGCTATAGGGTATGAGAGAGAGAGAAAGAGAGAGAGAGAAATCACCCCCAGGGGATGGTTACACTGTGCTCCCTTCTCCTCCTGGGAATTATGGCACATAAGCACATATATCTGGTGTGATTTTCAAACTACTGGATATGGGACTCAAACCATGTCAGCCATGTTGTAATCCAGCAGCTCGACCACTATGCCACTTGCTGGTCCCAAGAGCCTGATTATTAAATATCATGAAAGCCATGTTAAGGGGTAAAGACTAGGATAGGGTCCAGGTTAGTATATTTTCTAAATCCCTTTTCTAATCTGTTATAGGAGACTGCTGAATTTTTATATAATTGTTATTAGTTTGTCATAATTTACAGGTACAACTGTTCTTAGTTTGTTATAATTTATAGGTTTTTATATCCCATATCTCATTCTTGCAAGAGAGCCTCTAGGAATTTAGCTCTCTGATTCATTCCCAGGAAGGTGTTATAATTCCTTTCAGGGTCAATTGTAGGGACAGTCTCTCCTTCTGGAAAATTTCCTTATGGGGTCCTAGCAAACACAGCATCTGCTTCTTTGCATGCTGCATTTAAGATGTGTTCTCAATAGGGGCACATTAGGTAGGTAGCCAGAATGAACTGTACATCTGTCTAAGGAAGATCAAAAGTGGGGTCAAAGTCTGGAACCTGTCAGGAAATTTATTGGAATATTTGCCTAACTTTTCTCTGCATTGTCCAATATCAATAATGACTACAGAGATTTAAACTCTGATTAAGCCCTCTTGTCCAGCTATTTCCCTGAGGAGGTAGAGGGTCCTGCTTCAAGTATGTGATTAATTGAAAGGTTGATTATCTATTTCTTTGGTCCCCTTTGGAGTGGACATGCCATGCTTGGCGCAGAAGGTGAGGAATAGTATGGAGGATGAGTATGTTCTCTTGGGTGTCCCATTGGGGCTTATAACAAGGGATAATCTATTGTATCCACATTTGGTTGAGGCCTTAGTGAAGGGATTTGACTGATTTTTCTATAAAGGGAAGGGTCTTGGTAAAGAGCCATAAAGTCTGGACATATGGAACTTCAGACCACTTCCCTTGTCTTCTACATAGCAAATCTAGATGTAAGATAGTATTAAATTAAGGGTCCTATTTGGCAGCCAACATTCTTGGTTACCAAGCTTATACTGAGGCCAAGTTGTATTACCAAGGAATATTAAACATTTTTTTCTGTTATCAGCATCAAAATTTTCCCAATAGTTAAGGATACAGACAAGAGGTGAGTCCTGGAAGATTGCATGGTTATTTACCATGCTTCATGTAACAAAAAGAAAGAAAAATAATGATAGAATAGGAAGGAATAGGTAACCTAGTACCAGAGCCCTTTTCGGGCCATCCCCCTAGACAGTGGACAACCCTGAGAGAACAAGCTAGGCACCCCAGACAATGTCCCTATCAGAACTTTTAGATTCCAAGCATCCTCAGCCTTAATGTACCCTGGAATCCTTGGGGTGAATACTTCTTGAGCACACTAGAGCTAAGATCCCACTTAAGGTGTCCCTCAGGGGTAGATGAAGTGCTGAGACAGTAGCCTGGGTGTCTCCAGCTTGCCATGTTCTTTTTGGCCCCCAGGACCATCTCCTTGGCTGAATGTCTTCACTCAGACTGAGAGACTCCAGGATCCCTGAAATCTTTTTGTGAGCTTTGACCTGTTCTTCTTCTGCCTTGGAGAAGGAGTACACAAAAGGTAGATGTAAGAATCGAGTAACAGATTCTCCACCTGTGATTTGTGAGCCTGAAAAACATTATGCATCTTTGCCAATGTCATCTGCTGAGGTGCCCCATGCGGAAACTCTCTCTCCTCTCCCTTCCTCCGTGGATCTGCTTATTCTGGAAAGCTCAGATTCTTCCACCAGTCCCAAAGTCACTGACTTCTGTAGACAAGAGCTCAGTGAAGAAGGAAGACACAATCCAGATCAAGAAACGGAAGACCAGAACTGTGTTCTCTCCAGCCCAGCTGTGTGTACTCAATGACAGATTTTTAAAGACAGAAGTACCTCAGCCTCCAGCAGATGCAAGAACTTTCCAACATCCTGAACCTTAACGATGGACAGGTTAAGACTTAATTCCAGAACCAGAGAATGAAATGTTCGAGATGGCAGAAAAACAACTGGCCAAAGAACAGCAGTGGTGTGACTCAGAAGGGCCCAATACCTGCCAATACTTGGGGCTCTACTCTTCTTATTACTAAGGATGCTCAGTGAACCCATTGGGAAATTTTCCAAGGTGAAACCCAAACTGGAACACCCAGTCCTTGGAACATCCAGTCCTGGAGCAACCATTCTTGGAACAGCTAGACCTGGTGCTCTCCGGCCTGGGACGCTCCATTCTGTAACTGTGAAGAGTCTCTGTAGTCCTATAAGCAGTTCCAGAAAACTTCTCTTGCCAGTGATTTGGAGGCCATCTTGGAAACCTCTGGGGAAGGCCATAATGTGATACAGCAAGCCACTAAGTATCTTAGCACCATGCAAACCATGGATTTATTCTTAAATTACTCTATGAACATGGTACCTGAAGATGTATGAACATGGGGCATATTAACTAAATTTAAATCTGAGAGGTGACTACATTTCTTTCTTACACATAGGAGCTTCCTTGTTTTAGAGCTATATCTGTTCTGCCTTGATATCCTGGTTCTCATTCTGCCTGCTGTGTAAATGTGGGAGGTGGGTGGGTTATGACTGGAGTCTTATGAAAGAGGTTTCAAGAACCTTGGCTGCCACAGACAAAAATGGCTGCCACATGATTAAACATGTTGCTGGCTATAGATAAATAAATATTTTACTAGTTTGGGAATCTTTTTTTAAAAAATTGTAAATATTGTACACATTTTAATAGCTTAAACTGTATATACAGCCAAATAAAAACTTGCACTATGATTGGGAAGACTTGTGTCATAGGATCAGTGTGTCAAGGGTCATTTTCCTTCCTGAGGCCGAAGTCTTGAAAAGGAAATGGGCTTAGAATCTCCAGAAGTGAGGACTTCCATATAAACCAGCACCTCCCTTAGGGACACTGTTGACAATTAGGAGGATATCATTTTATGTATGAAAATTTCTCCCAGAGAGATTCAGTACCCTGCTTTAGGTCAGAGACCAAGTGAGGGAACCAGGACCTGAGTGCTATCTTGGCCAGTTTGAGGCTGGGATAGAAACTCAGGTCTTGGGTTCCTGTGACTCCAAAGATGGGGCAAGTGTGAAGGCTAGTTGGCTAGGAACATGAGCAAAAGGTCAGCATTTTCCTGCCTGCAAACCCCATCATGTCAGCAAGTGGCTGAGGATGGTCCTGTGCTATGCTGCAAGGAGCTCCCTGGCACCCCCTTGTGGTTAGGCCAATCAAAGCTAATCACATTTAATTACCTGGGGCTAGAAATCCAGTCAGGCCCAACTCTGGCCTAGAATGGACTGAGGTTTTGAACTGAGCTTCCTACCTCTCCATCAGGTAGAAAGAGCCCAGTGACATGGACCCTTATGCCCTGAGCCCAGCACTTCTCTTGAACTTTGAAGACCTCTAGGACCAAAGGGCTGTTCTCCATAGCCTCAAAGCCAGGTCTGTCTAAAGGAAAGGCTGGGAAATGTTGGCAGCAGTGAACTCCAATGATCAGAGAAGGAATGTGCCTATGAGGTGCTACCCTCTCCTAAACTGGGTTTATGGTTTCCACCAGACAAAAATTCCTGGATTTGAGTGGCCAAGCTCATGGAGCTACAATGAAAGGAAAGCAGAATTGGGACAAAGTGTGGAAAGGGACAAAGTCAAAGCTCTCCCCCAGTCTGGTGGCTCTCTTCCAGTGCTAACACCAGTGCACAATGCCTCGTTTTCTCTTTACATAAGTAAGACCTCATCCTGAAGCCCGTTGGGACTGTGCTCTGCCCTGCCCAAGCCCTTGGCCCTGATCTCTGTATACCCTATCCCAGGGGCCTCAACACCCAATCCTCTTCCTCTTGAGGTCCCCTGGACTCCAGACTGTGGGGAAGGCTGTCATGCAGGCTTCTCAGCTGGCTCTCAGAAGCCCTTCTCCAGGAGCCAGGCTTTGAGTGGCTGGTCAAGGTAGCCCTTGACCCACAGAGAACATGTCACCTCATTGACCTGGGTGATAGGTGTCTTCCCCAGTAGTGGGCTCAGAAACTCTTCTACATCCTTTGGCAGGGCCCAGATGTCTCCCTCCACAATTCCGGATCACAGTCATCTGGCGGTTGCCATGTGTGATGTCCTTGTAGATGGGGCTGTTGTGCATCCAAGAGCACCGCACAAAGTAGGACAGCTTGGGTGAGGTGTCTCTAGGAGTCTGCCAGTCACTTGGGGTGGGATAATGTTCATGCTTTGAGGGCTTTGGGATGCTGGTGGGGGGGTTACAGGCACTCCACAAACTTGTATTCATTCACTGACTCCACAAAACTGGGGTAATCAGGAGGCCACTGAGTCTGGCTCTGTCATCATAGCCCACAACCTGACTGGACGCCAGTTTTCCAGCCCAGCAGTGAAGCCTGGAAAGTGACTGCCACCATCTTGGACTAATCCCCAAGCTCTAGTTTGGGAATCTTTAGGGTCTTATAATCTAACCTTAAGAAGTAAAATACAAATAAGTGCAATGGAGAATTATTCCTATTTTCTGGAATTGAGAGGCTTTACTTATTTAAAAAACTTAGTTGTTCAGGTGAAGAGTTAAATAATACCCACTTTGTTGATTTCCTCTGCTCCTTTTGGCTCTGTTTCACTGCAATCCCTAATTTGTTCATTTCTCTAAGTCTTTAGAAAGATATTCTGTGTTTTGCTGCATCATGATAGTATCAGTGCCAATTTGGCTTAAGTACAAGTGAATAAACTATCCATCTTACTTAAAAAAAATCAAGTAACATAGTTTGGCCCAAGTGAGGCTTCAAAGAAGCAGCAAGACTTTTCTCTGGGTAGCCATTTGATATAGGCCTCTCCCTTGGTACTCCATTTCGGTTCTGAAATGAAAGCACCTAAAAGCATGGGAAGGATTAAGGGTGAGTTACCCCTGGAAAGGTCATTCCAGAAAGCAGCAGAGAAAGGAAGGGAAGCCCTGGAGAAGAGATGGAGAGAGAGAGAGGAGTCTAGCAGAAAATTGCCTGTCATAATGCCGAAGGAGTGCATAGTTCTCACAGCAGCTCTCCGGAATGACCTGAGAGACCTGCAAAATGGTCTACAACAGGTAGTAAAGGGATTAGGGTAAAAAGAACCTGGTGAGAAGAGTTATATTGGGTAATCCAAGAGACTACGAGTGGGGCAACCAGTGGTTTTACTTCAACAGGGTTGCTGTGGCCTTTGAGAGGGCAGATGGCATTTGGCTCAGGATAGTACTAAGGGCTGGGAGCCAAGGTGGAGGAGTCTCCCTTGGATTAAGGAGAAACCTAGCAAGAAAAATACTATAGCCTTAGATTGGGTATATTCGCAGGCATGCTGTTCTCAGGATTGACTGAGGAAACATGGGGGCGTAAAGATAGCAGCCATGAATAAGATACATATTTCCCTGCTCTTATATAGGGTTTTTCTTTATAGACTTGGTTCTTGATTATTTTCCAAAAAATTCTCCTTGCAAAAGCCTGCAGAAACACCACCCCTATTCTTTACATTCATAAGGTGGTTGCCTTAGTTTTAAGGAGTCAAGTGATTTCTTTCCTAGAGAACATTCCTTTTATATCAGAGTAGGCTGATGGGATAGGGATCGGCGATAGGGAGCCATAATAAGGTAGGAAAGACTTTCTAGTCAGCCCAAATCTGACAGATAAAAGGGCTGAGGTTGGGTCTGAATTGGTTAGAAACAGAATGGTGCCTGGAATGACTCAAGATAACACCTGGGAATGACTGCTGCCTAATCATTTTTTTTTTTTTTAATGATTATTTATTTTATTATCATCATAATCTAGTTTATATTATTTTGGATTGCATATAACTTTACAGTGTATTTGCATTGTTTTTTCAAAAGGGATTGCCATGGGGACCAGCAGTTAGCGTAATGGCTATGTCGCTGGACTCCCACGTAGTCGACTGCGGTTCATGTCCCGTACCCGGTGGCTTAAAAAAAACTCATGCCGGGCGCGTATGCGTGCGTGCCCAAGATCCTGAGAGGAGAATGGAGGAGAAGGGATTGTGGCGTGACCATTCCCCCTGGGGGGTGATTTCTCGTTTTCTGTCTCTATGTCTCTCTCTGTCTTTCTGTTTCTCGTTTTCTGTCTCTATGTCTCTCTCTGTCGTTCTGGCGTGCGCACGCACCTTATAGTGAAAAATCTCTCAAAAAAAAAAAAAAGGGATTGCCATGCATGTCAGTCAATACAGAGACATTAATCTCCCCACTTCATCATTCAATATCTTTTCATTGTTTTTCTCAATTTTCTCTTAAGATTGTATAAATCTTTCACCTTTTACTGCTGCCTAATCTTTATCACTCCCTGATTGTCGTGTTGGAATAATTCCATCTGTACCATGACAGTTTAGAATGACAATGGCAATGATAGAACCTACCTTAATAAGGCCAGAAAATGGGAAGGACAGTGGTTTTAGAAATCCTACTGCCCTTTTCCCTTCAGGCAACAGTTCTCCTTTTCCTCTGCAAAGGAACAAAACTGCTCATCCTTCTCTCCTCATGTAGCCACTCCATCAAAGGAGTAGTTCCCCTCTACACTTTAATAAACTTGTTTTCACTCTCCTTCAATGGCTCACTCTTAAATTCTTTCCTGTGCTAAACTGAGAACTTTCACATTCTGGGTAGGGACCACTATTGGTTGAGTCTTCCTGGCAACAATGTGACTTCTAATAAGATTGAAAAAGAGAAGGAGCTGATGCTCAACTTATGGTTTCTTCAAGTTTTCTTACAGGGACAGATAAGTCTTTGTTATGAGACTGAAGTAGATTGAAGCCTTCTTGCAGATTGCAAGCACCATGATCAAGAGAAAGAGGAAAGTAATGAGATAGACCCACCATAGGACCAGCAGGTGGTGTAGTGGTTATGGCTCTGGACTCCCCAAGGCTGACCACGGTTCAAGTCCCAGACCCAGTGGCTTGAAACTCATGGCAGGCATGTGTGTGCGTGCATGTGCATAATCCCAAGAGGAGAAGGGAGGAGAAGGGATTGTAGCAAGACCATTCCCCCTGGGGATTGATTTCTCAATTTCTCTCTCTCTCTGGCATGTGAACATGCCCTATAGCACGTTAAGAAAAAAAAAGATGAATAGACCACCGCATGTCACGTTTGTTTTTCTTTTTTTTTTTTTTTTTGGAGAGGCTTTCTCTATAGGGCATGTGTGCTCACCAGAAAGACAGAGAAACACAGAGACAGAAAGTGAGAAATCACCCCCCCCCAGGGGGGACGGCCACACCACAATCCCTTCTCCTCCATTCTCCTCTCGTGATCCTGAGCACGAACGCCCACGTGCCTGGCATGAGTTTAAGCCACCAGGTCCAGATCCACGGTCGACTACATGGGAGTCCAGCGATACAGCCATTATGCTAACTGCTGGTCCCAGACCACCACATGTCACTTTAGGACACAAAGGAAAAGGAAATGATTTGCCAAAAAGAAAGTTTCGCCACATTCTACAATTTTAACAGGAATAGGGGTGGGGGTCCTTGTGTTTTGCTTATGCCAATAAGTGCTTCTATAATGCACAACCTGTCTTCTGCCTGACCTGGGATATCTTAGCATCCAGGGTTGCCTTCAGGTTATCCTGATGTGAGAGAGTTCTTTTTATGTGAAGGGTACCCTAATGGCTTTATAAGTGCCTGTCCCAGGTCACACAAGTATGACTTTTGGTGGCTGAAGGAGAGAAAAAGAGAGAGAAGAGGCGTCTTTTGCCCCAAGACCTTAATGGGTCAATCCAGGGACAGTTTCTAGCCCAACATGAGAGTTGCCCATACCAAAAACTATCGATCCTGCCTTGGTTGGCCCACACTGGCTGAGAGATGCAACGAAAATTAAGATGAAAAATGACAAAGAGGTTAAGAAACAGAGTAGGGGCTTACCTTCTGGCTGACTTGCGATCATGTATGTGGTGAGATGGCTGTCCAGGTTCTTGGTGTTTTGGACAATGGATTGAACAAAATGGCCAATACTGAACATAAAGGATAGCTTATTAAGCAAAGTGAAAGTACACTCCAGAGAAAGAGGAGCATGCCCAAGTGCAAGAGAGGGTGGCTTAAGGGCTCCAGTAATTGCTTTCTGTGGGGCTTATAATTTCATAACTGGTTGATAATTGACTAGGCCGTCCAATTGCTTTCACCCCATTGGCTATATATCAAATGTGGTTGGGCCCACTGATTCATCTCATTAGCTATATCAAGTGTTTCTGGGCCCACCGATTTATCTTATTGGCTATCAGCTAGACATTACCCATTGAAAATTTCCCACCTACATTACCTTGATTGGGGAATTTTCTATACTCATTCATTTTTTTTTTTAACTAGCTATGCAGGCAGTTACTCTAGCCCCCTTACCCACTTCTTTCTGCCTCAATTTGATCATATGAAGAGGGCATCAAAATTTAGAGATGTAAACCCTTTGCAAGGATCTTATGGCCAGTATAAAGGCCAAGGTAGGACCCGAGGCAAAATCTGGTTCTGAACCTGTGTTTTCCTTTGATTTTCTATCTGCCTCAAAAGAATTTGTATTTCTTTTTAGTAATTAGTTAATTTAAGCTTTTTTCCTATTTATTTGCAAATTACATTTTCTTTTCTATGGATTGTATGTCTTGCCAGATCATTCATTGGGATACTGATAGTTTTTCTCACAAATTTCTGTGATCTTTTCATGTACTATAAAAGGTTACCCTTTGCAGGTAATAGTTCTTGAAAATATTTTAGATTGTTTTTATTATAAATATCAAGTTCTTATGTAATTGTTTTTTTCTCTCCATAACTTTTTCAAATTAATTGAAGTATCAAACATTCTTCAAAAAAGTTGATATACTTCTTTTTTTTCTTTTTAGAATTTCTGTATTTAGATTTCAAATTCTTAAATCACTTAACCTTAATGGAGTACACACATACATACACAAACACAACTTTTAGCATATCAATATTTTGGAGGCAAAAAGAGTGAACTGGAGCTGGATGGTGGCAAAGGAGCTAAATGTGACACTCTGCAAGTGACCTATGTGAGAAGGTCCTGACTTTGTATCCAGGGACCTCCCTGGGTCT
>NW_006159564.1:2981227-3011472 GCF_000334495.1 Tupaia belangeri chinensis
ATTCCTGTGGCTATAATCCAGGGCTGGCTGAAGCTGGGAGTGGATTGTGGCAATAAGACCCTGTTGAGAGTGCTATCCCCCATCTGTCTCTCAATGTTTCTCCTACCCATGGGGGAAAAAATGACTAAAGTAAATAAATAAACATGAGCAAACTTGGGGCCAGCAGGTGGCGTGGTGGTTAAGGGTGCTGGACTCCCACACCACCAACTGTGGTTTGAGTCTAGGACCTGGTGGCTTGGTTTCTCACTTTCACTGTCTCTCACTCTGTCCCTCTCTGGTCAAATAAAAATATAAATAAATAGATAAACTTAAATAAAATAATTCTTTTAAAAGAAGAACAAAAAAGAGTGAACTGATAAAATAGTGTTTTGGCAAATAAACAGGGGAGTTGATGAGCTCATGTGAGGCTCATGTTAAAACGTTAACATGAATGAAGGCCGAGCTGTATGCTTGGCATTTTACATATAAGGCATGGAATTTGGCTAGAATACTCTTATATTAACCCACTCTTGACCTTTCAAGGGCTTAAAAAATAGCATGGTCTCTACAGGAGAAAGAAACAAAGGAAGTGGTAAGAGGCTCAGATATTTTGTACATGTTTCCTTTTTTTCTTTATTTCACACATTAAGTACCTAACACTATATCAGACAGAGAATTTTGAAGAATTCCTAGTAATTTTTATTCTGCATAGAAAACATTATTTTTATGGTAAAATAGCTATATAAGTAATTCAAATAAAAGCTGATATATTTTTTGGACCGAATTATAGATCATTGGCTGAATAAGCTACTTATCATGAGATTATTGTCTAGTGAACCAGAGGAGACTTACTGGTATTTATGTATTATGGACTTGGACATTTTTATGAAATTAGTGTTATTAGGAAGACATCATTGAAATCAAACTGTGCACCTTTGCTCTTTAGCTGTCATCTGTAGCTGGTTGCTCATCTGTTGGTTTCTATGACTTGTTTCAAAGGCAGTTCTTGCAGTATTAGAAATAAGAGAATGTGGCACAACCCACAATTGGCCTTACTTTAAACTAGTCAAACTAGTTAACCCAGCTACTTTATAGTTTGGATGACAAAGTTTTATAATATTTGAAGAATATAAGTAAACAGCAAATAGAATAGTGACTGACATTTGTGTAGAAACTTATCGTTGACACACACTTTTAAAATGCATTGATTTCTGGTAACAGAATAAAAAACTATCTTGAACCTAGAACCTGACTTCAGTTGCCATGTATTATATCCTAGAATTAGTAGAAAAGAAAACTTAAAGTTTCCATGAGTAAGTTTCAGTTATAAATAGTTTGTGACACAAAAGAGATTCTTCATCTTAATTTGGGAAATAAAAACAAACAAATGGATGCAAAAAGGAGGGGGACAAAAGGGGCAAAGAATACCTGACGAAGAAATTCCTCATAACTAGAGTGTCAGAAGGAAGCTTCAGTGTGTCTTCTCTAGTTTGAGACTACTTTTGGAATTATTTGTAAATACTTAAGCCTGACATTTGGTAACTAAGCCATGGACTTCCTTAAGTTGTGTGCAGGTTTTTTTTTATTGTTGTTGTTGTTGTTTTTCTTTTTTCTTTTCTTTTCTTTTCTTTTCTTTTCTTTTCTTTTCTTTTCTTTTCTTTTCTTTTCCTTTCTTTTCTTTTCTTCTTTTCTTCTCTTTTCTTTTCTTTTCTTTTCTTTTCTTTTTTTTTTTTTAGGTTTTGCCACACGGTGTGTCATTTGCCAGAGACAGAGAAAAATCACCCTCCACGGGAGATGGCCATGCCTCGATTCCTTCCTTCTCCTCCATTCTCTTCTTGGGATTTTGGGCATGCATATATATATGCACCCAGCATGAGTTTCAAGCTACCTCCTGGTCCAGGACTTAAATCACAGATCTGGGCATGTGGAACCCAGTGCCTTAACCTCTATGCTACCTGTTGGCCCCTGTGTGCAGAGATTTTTAAGCAGTGGCTCTCCACTTTTTAAGGTTGACAACTGCAATAAAATGAATGTTTGTTGAAACTTACAAGGGATCACCTACTGTGTTGATTGATTTACAGGAAATATGCCATGATCTTTACAATTGCCTGATGAAACAAGCTCAGTTATCTCCATTTTCAAATAAGGGAAAATGAAGCAAAGAGTGGTTAAATGACACCTAGAGAGTGGATATGTTGATGACTTGATTCTAAGGTTTGCGTATTTGGTGGCTATACTTTACTACAAGGCAGACACAAGGACACTCTAACATGGTTGGCTGAACAAAAACTTCGCTGTTTAACAGTGTATTCTAACCAGGTGAGCTGCTTAGTCAAATTTCCCACAAGTCACTTGTTATTTATGTTAGTGGCCCTCACGAAGCATCCCACAGGCTGTTGGGATGAACCCACTTCTCTATCAGACCACTGCAAAAAACGCCTACTGCCTCTGGAAGGCAACCAACATGGCCAGAAGTGGGAAGGAGGTTAATCTCCTCAACGACAGCTCTACCATCTCATTTCCTATCTTTGCTGTTACTACTGATCATGCCTATTTCATGGATGAAGAGCCTAATACTAAAGAGACTAGTTCTCCCAGTTTTAGTAAAGGTTTATCCTGGTTGGAGGCCAGAGAATAATGTTTTAGACTTAAAAAAACCCACATAAATGGCATAGAAAAGACCTCCCTTGGAAAGCTATTCTGGCAACTCAATAATCACTAGAACATCAATCAATCCATAATACATACTTTCTTAGAGTATAAAAAGCTTTCTATATTTTGTTCTGTTCTAAATATACCAGTGGTCCTAATAGGGAAGAGGTATTTCTCTGGTAAGAAAATTAACATTTTTTTTTTCTTTCTCAGAATGGTAACATCCTCGATTCTTGTGTGTTCTGTCAGCAGCAAAGTGTACAGATCTGGGTGCTGATCGAGACTGAAGTGAGGCCTGAGAAAATGCAAAACTGAGGTAAAAAGTTCCAGGAAATACTCTAAGGTCTGTCACGATGTTCTGTGGTATTTCAAGTGCTTAGCAAAAGGTAAACTTGAGGTGAATATGAAAAAGGTAAAAGCTCAGTTTAGTCTGAGAAAACTCTGAACAACAAAAAGTGGAATTTTCAGTGTAATAGAAGGATAGCCTTTTGCTTTCATTAAAAAGAGGAAACATCAAGCTAGTTGAGTTTGGCGCCCATGGTGGATAAAAGCTAAATCCTTGATTGGGACCCTCAAGGCTTTTCATCACTGACTGTGTTGCTACCATTCTCCCCCTCACTCACAGTGCTTTTGTGGCCTTCATTCATCTTCCTGTGTGCTTGTTTCCACCCCTGTATCTTTTGCATTTGCTATTCCCTCCGTGTGCAGCTCCTTTTGAACTGCTGTCCACGTGGTGGGCTTATTCTCATCGTCCATATGGTTGAAATACCATTTCCTTAGAAAGCTTTTGCCAGACCAACCTAATCAGCCTTTATGCTTCTCCTGCTCCTCTGTTTTGTGTTATCACCCATGGGTCTCCTTTCCTTTGGGATACATGGGAAGATTATACTTTCTTAAAACCTTTGCAGTTGGGTTGGATTTGAGGACAATTTTTTGACCAATAAGAGCAATGTGATGTTGCTGTCTCATTTCCCTCAGTGCTATTTAGATGTGAAAACACCGCGAAGCAGAGCCCTCACCAAGGTACAGTGTATGGGGCAGGAATAAGATAAAAACCAAACCAAACCAAACCAAACCAAACCAAACCAAACCAAACCAAACCCGTGTTGTCTTAACATCTTGAGATTTGCGGGTTATTTGTGATTGCAACATAACTCCTCCTGTTTTATCTAAAGCACCATCCTTCCATTTTATTTTCTTCAGAGCACTTGTTCTTTGAAATGATCTCATTTAACCTATCCCCTCCTTTTACATTCTATCACTATGTATCATTACAGCATAGCAAATGAATTTTCCCATCATGAATACATTGTAATTGGTCCAAAGATATTACCATATACATTATCATCAATTTTCCATTTGTGTGTCCCTTAAATGTTCTGGTTCTTTCTTTTTCTCCTTTATTCCCTCCCTCTCACTGTCCCCCATTCCCCACCCTCCTCCCACACTGTCTCTAGTATCCACAGTTTCTCTCCATGCCTTTATACCTTTCAATCTTTCTGTTTCTGCCATAGAGTGCAGACATTCAGTATATATTAAGTGACCTGAACCCCTTTCTTTGCTAACATTGGCAGGTGCACTAGAAGGAATACAATACACTAAAGGATTGATTTTATGGAGTTTGTGAAGCCTTATCAATTTAAAAAATCTTACACAAGCGTTTTATAATGGCCCCTAGGCCCTCTCCTAACTGCTTTGGAATGAATTTGGTAAATAAAGAGACGTCCAAAAATGGTCCTTAATGAGCTAGGCTAGGTGCCCACTACCTCAGTACGCTCCCTGCACCGTCCTATTTTTCCTGCAGAGGAAGAACTGTCTAATTTATTCTGGAAAGGCTATAAACTAAGCAGAACCAGACAGAATGGGTATTTCAGTACCCAGTGAGAGTCTTCTCTGAATATGTACTCCAGGAAAGAAAGGTGTGTGTGTTTTCAGAGCCTCCATGGATTATGTTTTCTGCCATACGTTCTCCCCACCCCTCCTGCTACTCAGCTAGATATTAGTCTCTGACTTCTTCCAAATGGTACATACACACAGTTTTTGCTTTTCTACCATGCTGAGGATTGTACTCACCAAGGCCTTGTGATTTCCATCTTTTATTTGGAATCCTCAGAAACTGTTTTACTCCAGCCTCTCTTAGCTGCAATAGCCTCAATGCCCTGGCTTCTGGCTCTGCTCTGTCACTTGCAGAGCACCCCACTAGGCTCAATTACCTGAGCTTAGGCGTGACCTCTGGGCCTGCATGAATAGTTGGCATTGATGATCCTCCAGTGATGGCAGAACCACACATCTGTGCTACTCTACTCCTCCCAAAACGCTAAAATGACCCTGTCTCCTGCGAGAGACTGGAAGAGACCATGCTGTATCTTACTTTCAAGTTTCTTTTAGCTTATGCTGTTCCTCTTTACCTTTCATTGATTGAATAACTGCTATTCACATTTTTTTCTTGACATATAAGGGTACATATTTGTGGGTGTGATGTGATTTTTCTAGTACAAAAATAGAATATGTAAGAATTGAATCAGACTAATTAGCATACCCATAATCGCAACCATTTGCCATTACTTTGTGTTGGGAACATTCAAAGTCCTCTTTTTTAGCTTCTGAGATAGAAATTGTTCCTCATATCTATTTTTTATAGACCACAGATTAGTTTATTTTTAATACCCATCATGCCATGAATTCATAGGGAATAGGTTCCAGTAGCTCAGGCTCCTTTCCATTGGTTCTCACAAAGTGCTTCTCTGGGTGGAGCAGGCTGGCACTTTAGTTGAACCCGGGTAACTTTCTCTTTGGCTTCTTTCTTCTCCTGGTCATTTTCCTTCACATGTTTTAGGAAGCTATCTCTGCTCTTAGAATGCTTAATATGCTCCATACACACACTGATTCTCTTGGCAAGAATCTTGCCCTTAACTCGTTTGTTCACAACAATGCCAACAGCATGTTGGGTAACATTGTAGACTCTTCCAGTTTTGCCATGGTAACATTCGTGGGGCATTCCTTTTTGAACAGTACCCATTCCCTTAGTGTCTACATTATCACCTTTCTTGTAGATTCCCATGTATGTTGCCAAAGGAACAACTCCATGTTTTCTAAAAGGCCTAGAGAACATATATTGGGTGCCTCTCCTCGTGTGCGTCATTTTGGTTAATTACTGGAAGATGGCAATTCCGCCCTCATACCTATTTTAAAGCTGTAACTTTATTTTCATTAACTAATATGTCTCTATTCCTGCCTTCCCCACCTTTCCAGCCTCTAGCAGTCAGCCATCATTTCTCTACTTCTATGATGTCATCTTCTTCCATTTCCATACAAGAATGAGAATATTCCATATTTCTCTTTCTATGCCTGACTTATTTAATGTTCTTCATGCTTACCCCAAGGATAGCATTTCATTGTTTATGTGTGTATATATACGTGCGTGTGTATCATGTTTTCTTTATTCATTCATCTGTTGATGACACTAAGTTTGATTGCATATCTTCTCTATTGTCAACAGTGTACAGTAAACATTAAACTCTTAATTATCTTTTAAGAATTGGCTCAAGCATTGTTTCCTGAAAATGTTTTCTGTCAGAGTTAAGGCCATCTTTTGTGGCCTTAGAAGTCCTTTTATTTAATTACTTACCACATAGTACTGAAATGATCTGCTTACTTATCTCCCCTACTAAACATTAAGTTTTCTGAAGACAGGGGTTTTATCTTATTTACATTTTTACTTCCCATGCTTGGCACATCTTAGGAAGTACATGAATATATAATAAAATGTTTCCTTTTCTATACAATTCAACATTTCAACCCATTGATATATTAAAATTTTAATAAAGGTCTGCTCTACATTATACACAATCCTTAGAACCAGCTTAGATTCAGTTGAATTGAATTCTCCAAGGCACTTGCTGAATACCCACTTTTTTAAGAAATTGTTTATTCTTCCATATGAGAGAAACAGAAGAAGACACAGGGACAGAACCTCTAACAGGATCTTGATGTTGTGACCCACCTCAAGCCTTAGCTGCCCCAGATCATGAACACACATGCCCGGCATACTCAGGACTATCTACAGACATGAACTGGGAACCTTCCCACGTGGTGAGAGCATCACATTTTAGCTCTGTGCCACCATCTAGCCCCTGGATACCTACTTAGTGCTAGACATTGGGCCCTGTGTGAAGATGAGATCAGCTAGAATGCAAGCTCTCCATGAGCAACCAGTCCCCACCCTTCCCCTCACATGGCTGGTGTACTTTTCAAACCACTGAGTCTGGAACTTGAACCAGGGTCGACCATGTAGGAGTCTAGCTATGTAACCACTATGCCATCTGCTGGCCCTGAAACATCTTCTCTGTTCTCCTCCAGTCTCCTCTCCTTCCCTCCCCTCCTCTCCTCTCCTCTCCCCTCCTCTCCTTTTTACTCCTCTCCTCTCTTTTTCTTTCCCTCCCCCTTTTTATCTCTCTCTTTCTCTTCTTTCTCTTTCTTTCTTTCTTTCTTTCTTTCTTTCTTTCTTTCTTTCTTTCTTTCTTTCTTTCTTTCTTTCTTTCTTTCCTTCTTTCTTCTTTCCTTTTATTCCTTTCCTTTCCCTTCCTTCCTTCCTTCCTTCCTTCCTTCCTTCCTTCCTTCCTTTTCTCTTTCTTATCATAAAGCTCTTAAAACTTTGGAGTTTTCCCCTTCATCCATAGTCTTTATGGCTGCATATACTGCACAGTAGGTTTCATCTGAAAGAGCTCAGTAAGATAAAGTGGAAAATTCAGTAGTTTTAGTTCTTCCCGGTGCCAGGGCATATGTATTTACTGAATAGTGTTCCCCAAACATTCCTGTCTGACCACAATCTGTGAATGTGACATCATTTGGAGATGGGATCTTTATAGATATAATCAAGTTAAGATCAGAACTACACTATGACTAGACTTCATAGAAGAAAAAGGAAATCTGGACACATACAGATACTCAGGAGAAGGCCATATGAAGGTGAAGGTACAGATTAGAATGCCACCAGCTGTAAACCAAGGATTGCCAACAACCGCCAGAAACTAGAAGAGAGATATGGAACAGTCTTTCTTATTGACTCTAGAGGAAACCAACCTTGCCAATACCTTGATGTCACACTTTTAGGCTCTTTAATTATGAGACAATAAATTCTGCTGTTTAAAGCCACCCAGTTTGTGGTAATTTGTTATGGCAGTCCCGGGAAATGAATACACTAGATGTTATTTAAATTTCAGTGTCACTATTTATAAAATTGGATTGATAATATCTCATTCATGGATAGTAAAGAGGATTAAATTATAGACTGCTGGTAAGAAACAGTTATGTATAGCAGGTAATAAATATTCTATGATTGTTAGGAGTTATTAGTTTTATTACTAAAATTTTTTATAATCAATATTGACCATTACATGTCATTTAGCCATTTAGTGAACTTTATGGATGGGTAGGATATTTAGGAATGAGCAATAAGAAGATGATTGTAGGGTGATTATATTTCTAAGTTTTTAAAAATTGTTCCAATGTCAAATATTCTGTCATGCTTATCATACTATTTGCTTCACTTTTTGTCTAGAAAAATATAGTCATCATTGACGTGCATATGTGTAATTTTTTTTTTTAATCTTGGCCATATTAAGTCATTGAAATTCTTGGCCATGAAATATTATTTTTTTTCCTTTCTTTTCTTCTCTTTCTTTCTTATTTTTTTAAGAGACTTTTGCCTTAGGACGTGTGCGCTTGCCAGGAAAGAGAGAAAGGTGGAGATTGTGAGAGAGAAAGTGAGAAATCAAACACTTTTCCCCTGGGGGGGCGATGGACACACCACATTCCCTTCTCTTCCATTCCGCTCCTGGGCACACATGTACACGTTCCCTGGATCTTGACAGGATAGAGAAAGGGTAGAAGAGAAGGGATTGCAACACAATCACACCCAATTTGGGTTGCTTTCTTTCTTTCTCACATGAGCACTGCAATCTCTTCTTCTCTTGAAATTTTGAGCATGTATGTACATGCACCTGGTGCAAGTTTTAAGCTGCTAGATCTGGGACTTGAACCGTGGTCAACTACGTGGAGTCAGTGACATAGCCATTACACTATCTGATGGTCCTAATAAGTCTACAAATTTAAAAATAAACTGAGCACCCCACATTCAGTGGTAAAACTCAAAGCAAGTATGCACTGTCTTTGGTTAGAATGAATAAACAAACACACCCCTTAGAAACCAAAACAAAATCAGGCTGACTTCACTGTTAGGGATGCTATTACACAATCAAGTTACTGTGTCATAATAGGAAGTATGAGAATCTCTTTAATAAAAAAAGAAGTCTCATCTCTGTTGGAGCACTGGAGTGGGAGGAGAACAGGCAGTCATTTTGTTTTCACCAACTAGGACCTCTGTGGTTTGGTGACAGCTGCTGTACTTTTGTGTATGCCAGGTCATGATTTGTAATAGATTGTTTAACCTGTATGCTTTCTGGTCTTTAAGGTTAAAAATGATAACACCATAAATGTAGGGTCATGGTTCTACTTTTTAATCAGTACTTTTAGATCAGAAGTAATGTTACCCCAAATAAACATTGCTAACATCCAGAGTGCTCCCTTTACATCATTCAGCTGAAGACATAGATCACACATCTTTAGCTTTAAAAGCAACATGGAAAGTTTTATTGACGTATTGTCTCTAGAAGTTGGTCCTTTTATTTTACTTAAATTATTTTGAGTTTAGTCACTTTTCAATTTAGATAATTCCCATTTAGTTTTATGTACATTTTCAACTGTTAATTTTCTGGTTGGTTTTTGTTAACTCAAGGAGAGAAATTGCCTTTTTATTGTCTGTAATTTTGTAGAGACATCTTAACAAATAGTAGAGTAAATTTGTTGATTCATCTTAATCTATCGTATTCTGCATGCTTCTCATGTGTTTATAATAATGGTTAAGAATATATTGCTTTAATCTTTGTCACTAATCATCTCAATAGGGGCAATTAGTTTAATTTCAGGTGGCCTGGATCTTTTCATTCATGGGAACCTGTCTTTAAATGAGATTACCTTTGCTAGGTTATTTTAGTGACATTATTTTTAGAGAAAACCCTAGGTCACTGTTTGTCACCTAAGTAGATCAAAGTTGGAATAAAAAGTAGGGGAAGATGGGGGTGGTGGGAAGCTTTGTAATGTATTATGAATTGAATGAATCAATAGATAATGCTAGTGCCATTTATTGGGTTTCTTACACACATTAAGTTCTAATTGATCTGTTCTCATTTAACTCATCCAACAAACTCTTGTAGTATTTTATTGGAGAGGTTAAGAGCTTACCCGAGCTCACAAAATGAAATTGCTGAAGTTAAACTTCAAATTGCTTTTCAAATATTATCATTAAGCTTTTTCTGTGTTGTTATTCAATTTGCATTATCGTTTTATTGACTGCACACTATACAATGGCTTACTTATACAACTACATTTTCCACCATGTTGTTTTATTTACACTTTATCATTGTACATCTTTGTAGCTTACAAAAAAATCTTCCCAGCATGAAGAAATCTTCCCATATACTGCATCTTAGTCCAAGCAAAGATATTACCATACACATCTTCCTTTACATGTAATTTTACATTGGATTAGAAAATTAATATAAAAAAGTATCAATTCTACCCAAATTAATTTATAAATTTAATGCAATCCCAATCAAATTACCAAAGACATTCTTCACAGAAATAGAAAAATCAATCATAAAACTTGTCTGGAATCATAAAAGGCCCTATATCACCAAAGCAACATGACAAAAAGAATAAAGTAGGAGGCTTCTCACTCCTGGACACCAAAATATATTACAAAGCTGTGATAACCAAAACAGCATGGCATTGGCACAAAAACAGGCATGTAAACTACTGGAACATAATAGAGAACCCAGAAATAAACCCCCAAATTTATAGCCAACTCATTTTTGACAAAGGGCACAAGTTAATCCAGTGGAGTAAAAAAAAAAAAAAATCTCTTCAGCAAATGGTGCTGGAAAAACTGGATATCCATCTACAGAAAAATGAAGTTAGATCCTTGTCTCTCACCATTAATAAAAATCAAATCGAAATGGATCAAAGATCTCAACATAAAACCTCAAACTATAAAAAAACTATAAAACTACTGGTAGAAAACATAGGGCAAACTCTTGGAGACACAGGAGTTGACAAAGACTTTAAATAAGACCACCAAAGCACAGGTAATAATCTCAAAAAATGGAGAAATGGGATTACATCAGGTTGAAAAGCTTCTGCATGGTATAAGAAATAATTACAGTGAGGAGACAACTCTCAGAATGGGAGAATATATTTGCAAACCATACCTCAGATAAGGAACTGATAATAAGAACATGCAGAGAACTCAATTACATTTTTTTTTTACAGCTAGACATTTAAGGCTCCCCCCCACCCCAGGAAAGGGTCTTAGAAGTGAGGTTACAGATGAAAGACATGGGCATATAGAGATTTCTGGTTTGTAGTTTCACTAAAGAGTTATACCAGTTTATATTGCAATTAGCACTACAAAAATGGCTCTTTCACTTGCCTCTCAACAACATTGCTTTTGTCATTTACCTTTTTGGCAAAACAATTTTTTTACTCTTATTTGAAATTATGTTGATTTTATGACTACGAAGATATACAACTTCTCCATTTTTTTGATCAAAGCTTCAACTTATCCATATGAATAATTAGAATGACTACTTCTACTTAAAGGGGAATATAGCAAGAATAAGATGTTAAAACATGAGAAAGGACTGTAAACTCTAAAGTCCCAGATAGACACCAACTATCAGCGATTATAAGAGAACTTTTAAAGCCCTTCTCCTACCTTTAGGTCTTAGGTTGTCACTAAGAGTTAACCAAATCTGAATGTCGACAATAATTTTAAGGTAGGAGAGTTCTAGATAATAGGGCTTATTAACACATTACAAGTTTTGAATTCAAAAAAGAGTTAATAATTTATAAAGTTACTAAACAGGTGACAACTGATAGTTCACATAAATTTTTTGGGGGGAGAGAGATTTTTGCTATAGGGCACATGCGTTTGCCAGAAAGAGAGAGACAGAGAGACAGAAAGTGAGAAATACCCTCCCCAGGGGAGATGGCCACACTGTAATCCTTTCTCCTCCATTCTCCTCTTGAGATCTTGGGCATGCACGCACATGCACCTGACGTGCGTTTAAGCCACCAGGTCCAGGACTCACACTGCAGTCGACTACATGGGAGTCCAGCAACATAGCCATTATGTCAATTGCTGGTCCCATACATAAAAAATGTAAAAATATAAATAATTTGCATATCAAATAAAAATTAAGGTGTGGAACCAACCCAAATGTCTGCAAACAGATGAATGAATTAAAAAAGTGTGGCACATATACTTTATGAAATACAATTCAGCCATAAAAACCAACAAGACCCTGGCATTTGTAGAAGGTGGTTGAATATGGCAGATTTATTGCAAAGTGAAGGAAACCAGGCTATAAAAGAAAGATATTGTACGTATCCACTTAATATATTCTGAATATGTACACTCTCTGGTAGATTGAAATATTGGCGGGCATAAAAGCCGTAAGAATAGCTATGGATACTGAAGACATTGTGGAACAGGGATAAGGGACAGAAAGGAAGAGTATAGAGAAGGAAAGCAGGAGAAAAAATAGAGAGGCATGACATTTGTGGGACACAGAAATGGTTTAATACTTGTTGATGATAACGTGTAGTTTTCTCAACTGGACTGGTCTGATAAGTAGTTCATGTCAAGTAAATTCTCTTTATAAGCCAAATGATGTATAGTGATGGAATGTTTTTAGAAAAAGAGAATAAAATAATAATAATAATTTTAAAAATTCACCTAAAACAAAAGTGAGGGTTTTAGAATCTCTCCCTTCCTGTTCATCTATAGGACACATTTGGGCATTGCTTGTTTAGATAACTAACTCAACCCCAATTTTTGAAGAAAAAAGAGAAAAAAATCATGTGTGGATCTTCTCAAGAACACTAGTCAGAGAAAAAAGGAGCTGTGTTCCCGAGTCCTGTATGCAGTAACGGGGTGGTTGTCAATACAATTAATGAAAACATTTTGAAATGTAAACAGTGTTGATCCTGTTGATATATTAGCTTCAGCTAGGCTCAGAAAGATAAATGAATTATTCGTTTTTTCTTTTCTTTTTTTTTTTTTTGAGAGGTTTTTGCTGTAGGGCGTGTGCGCTCACCAGGAAGACAGAGAGAGATAGAAAGTGAGAAATCACCCTCCAGGGGAGATGGCCACGCTGCAATCCCTTCTCCACCATTCTCCTCTCAGGATCTTGGGCACACATGGACACACATCCAGCGTGAGTTTTAAGCCACTGGGTCCGGGACTCGAACTGCAGTCAACTACATGGGAATCCAGCAACATAGCCATTACGCTAACTGCTGGTCCCAGATAAATTAATTATTTTGATGTGAATATTGTTGTTATGTAGACATGGGGCATCAGAAATAGTAATGATCTTCTTCAGGATGCAGAAGTGTTCTTTTTTTTTTTTTTTTTGGGGAGCTCATGCTGCCATAACAAAATACCATAGACTGGTATCTTAAATACTAGAAATCTATTTCTCATTGTTTTAAAGACTGGAAAATTCCAAGATCAAAATGTAGTAAGGTAGGTTTCTTTCTGAGGCCTCTTTTCTTAGCTTTGAGCAGGCTGCTGGCTCACTGTGTGGTCACATGACCTTCCCTTTCTGTGTGCTCATGCATAAAAAAGAGCTCTCTGGTGTCTTTTATTACAAAAACACTAATCCTCTCTTGAAGATTCCCACCCTCTGTGACTTCACCTAACCCTTATTATGTCTCGAAAGCTCCAACTCCAAACATTACACTGCAGGTTAGAAGTTTAACATGTAAAATTTGGGGAGGACACAAACATTTCATCTATAGTTGCATTTCTAGTCTTTATATCTGCATGTCAGATAGAAGACAGTAAAATCAGAATGAATAAAAAGGTATAAGACTACCAGATCTTTTAAGGACTCTTTCAGAAACCCTACCTAATGACTTCTGTTCCCATTTTATGGACCAAAACTATATAAAATAGTAATTCTTTTTTTTTTTTTGGAGAGGATTTTGCTATGGGGTGCGTGCGCTCGCCGGAAAGACAGAGAGAGACAGAGAGATAGAAAGCGAGAAATCACCCCCTGGGGGGATGGCCACGCCGCAATCCCCTCTCCTCCATTCTCCTCTCGGGATCCTGGGCACGCATGCACACGCGCCTGGTGTGAGTTTAAGCCACTGCGTCTGGGACGCGAACCGCAGTTGGCTACATGGGAATCCAGCGACATAGCCATTACGCTAACTACTGGTCCCCCAAATAGTAATTCTTATCTGTAAGAAAACTGGGCTACTGCTATGTGTAATGCAGGTTTTATCTGGAAACATTAGTGGGCCCTCTAAAATGTGGATTCTGATGGTAAGAAAGAAGAGAAAAAAATGAAAATTGGTTTGTGAGCTAGTAGTCTATGCCACAAACTACATCCTAAGAGCTGAAAATCCCTCAATGGGTGGATAATCCTCTCACAGAACAAAGCAGAAGCTTAGGAAATTCCTATCCCAAAGAGTAGTTTAGGCAGTCTATCTCACAGGGTAAGCTTATTTAGGGAGATTGGGGAAGAAAGTGTATTTTGGACTCTGGAGTCTTTACTCAAAGGAGAGCCACTAGTTTAATTGAATCACAACCCGAGGACGTTTTCTGGTTGTTGTCAGATGTGTTGCTTCAAGGCTGCCTTTTTGGCTCTTGTGGCGATTCCTGCCTCTGATTTCCTGTGGTTGGAGCACCCTGTTTTCCTTCAGAGACATCTTGTTCTTGTCTGAGTCACCATACCATTACTCATGTTGAGGTGGCTCCTGGTTGGGGTTTCATAAGTTTGTCCACAGAGATGTAGTGACATGATCAAGATGGGGGTGTTAAATGACATGTAACTATTTGTGGTTCTTTCAGAACCTGAGCAAAGGCCTCTTTAAAAATCAACAAATAGCCACTCCGTTTTCTGTTTTAAAATGGAAAAGAAATTCACCTGCTCCTTTTAAAAAGCTAGACCTCTAGGTCACTGTGGTTTCGGTACTTAACAAGAGTTATGTGGAAGGTGAACTAGAAGTCAGGTACTCATCTGGGCATTATAGTAATCCAGGTGAAAGGTTATGAAAGAACATAGATTCATACAAGAAACAGAGCTGGGACAGAAATTTCCAAGATGATGGAGAACAGAACAGAAGGCAAAGGAAGGAGTCGAACTTGACGTAAGGACTCTAAAAGAATGGAGCTGCCACCATGGATAAAGAAACTCAGAATAGTATCTGCTTGAGGGTAATAACTGGGACAGTGTATTGTGTCTGTGTTCTTCACATACTTTGTGGGAGGCTAGAGAATGGATGTCTAGCCATGCTGGCTGAATACTAAACTTCAGTAATTCAGGCTAAGAGAAGGTCTTGGTGGATAGGCTAAGAGAAGGTCTAATATGGTTATTAAAGTTATTGGTTGCGAATGTGTTCCCAATCACTTTGTGATAGCATTTGATTTGACTTTTGAATTAAGATCCATTGGGCAATGTACATAAAACTCATCCTCTATAAAATTCAGTAGGAATTTTTGTCTCCTTAGTGTTTCATCTTTTCGATATTCCTAAGCCTGATTTATTGCATCTTCTAAAAGTGGGGAAAATTAAGCTTCATGCTTTCATTCTTTTTCTCCAGATTTTAAATAATAGTGCTTATTTCAGGTTTAGAGAGGGATATCAATAACATTTTATGACGGACAAATCTTTTTCTTTTCTTTTCTTTTTTTTTTAGAAAGAGATTTTTGCTCTAGGACATGTGTGCTTGCCAGAAAGACAGAGAGACAGAAAGTGAGAAATCATCCCCCAGAGGAGATGACCACACTAAAATCCCTCCTCCATTCTCCTTTCAGAATTTTGGGCATGCATGCACATGCACCCAGTGTGAGTTTTAAGACTCCGGGTCTGTGACTCGAACTGCGGTCTCGAACTGCGGTCTACTACATGGGAGTCCAGTGATGTAACCATTCTCCTATCTGCTGGTCCCACGACTGGGAAAACTTATACTACTTTTACCAATCCAACAGTTTCCAACTATGGACAAATTGCTTGTGTGATCAACTACCTGCATCATTCAATTTTAAAATGTATTTTCTTTATAAGGTGACTTCTGTTAAGCAGTTGCTAAACAATCCCTAAATGGTGCTGAATATTTAAGAAATATGAATATATTCAACTCTGCTGATGCATATTCACACTATTTACTATTGTTTTTTAGCTTTTCATTCCATGGGATTCCATATTTAAATTGGTCCAATGACTTGGTTATATAGGATTTTACTGAGGCAGGAAAACAGATCGAAGTTCATTACTTTACTCTTCTCATATCCTCTGATAGGCTTTTGTGCATGGGCTGTGTACAGAGAGAGCAGTTCTATGCTTGGCTCTATCAAAATTGTGCACTGAAAATATAAGGAGGCTAATATTAATACCAATGAATTGTATCTGTGTCAGCCTTACTAGCCAGAGGGCATACCAAAACAGGATTCTATCTCTTTTTGAGGATCTTTACCTTTCTATATATAACTAGCTAGCCTAGGTGTACATTTTTTATATAGTTTTATAATGCGATTTGGTTCCATTTTATATTACCATCATAATTTATTTATACCTCCTTGAATACATCTCACTGTAAGCTTCCTTTAATTTTTAGAACTGGAGGTTTCTGTATATAAATCAATGAGCCCCAGCAGAAGTTTAGAAGCTCCCTCAAATCTTATTGAGGGAAGTGGGTTTGATATTGATGATAAAATTACTTTTTGTTACAGGTGAAGATATTATTTCTTTTGCATGTTTTCTTAGGTGTCACCAGTCAGTGATTATACATATTAGGAAACAAATCAAAGCAAAACAGCAACAAATTTAATATCTGTTGAGCGAATTTTATATGCCAGGGAGTCTTTCAAGGTCTTTATTGAGTTAATCCTCACAACCTCTCTGAGTTAGGTCCTGAGATTATGCCTATTTTGTAGATGTGAAAGCTGAGCTCTAGAGGTGGTAGTGAATCATTTGCACAAGTTCACGCAATTAGTTTACATGGAACCTGAATTTCTTTTTTCCTTTTTCTTTTTTTGGAGAGTTTTTTTGCTATAGGGAGCGTGCACTTGCCAGACAGACAGAAACAGAGAGAGACAGAGAGACAGAAAGTGAGAAATCATCCCCCGAGGAGGTGGCCACGCCGCAAATCCCTTCTCCTCCATTCTCCTCTTGGGATCTTGGGCACGCACGCACACACGCCTGGCGTGACTTTTAAGCCACTGGGTCTGGGACACGAACTGCAGTCAACTACATGGGAGTCCAGCAACATAGCCATTATGCTAACCGCTGGTCCCAACATGGAACCTGAGTTTGAAAGTAGATAATTTTATTTCCAAGCTCACATGATTAACAAGAACATGATATTGTCTCACTACAACAGGAACAATGCCAATTATACTGACTCTGACCTTCCTGTTCTCACAGAACCTTGATTCCTGACAAAATGCCCCTGAATATTTTTTTACACACAGAGATCATTTCATATGTATTCACAAGCTACTTAACTGTTGTGGGTCACCCCTGTTGGACTCTTTCATTTCCTGTAGGCACGGATGACTTCTGGAATCCTTGAAAAACCACTGGTGTGGCATGGGGAATAATTTCCTTTCTCTGTTGGACTATAATCTGGGAGCAAGGCCTCCAGGCTGTCTTTCTGAGATCTTTTTCTTTTCTTCTTTTTTAAAGAATTATTTTATTTAGCTTTTAAAATTTTATTTGTTTATTTTAATTTGACCAGAGAGAGACAGAGAGAGAAAGAGAGAGAAGGAAAGAGAAAGCAAGCTGCCAGGTCTGGAGCTCAAACTGTGGTCGACCACGTGGGAGTCCAGTTCCCTTAAACAGCGCTCCATCTGCTGGCCCCCTTTCTGAGTTTTAAATCCCTGTTTTAGAATTTTGTTTGCAGCCTTCCTCCTCGCTCTAGGATTCAAAGGCGAGTCCAACTGGAAATACCTTAGAGCAACTGTCTTCATTTTGGGCTCATGCTCTCTTATTCATCCCCTCAGAAAAATAAGTCTTCATTATTAGTCACGGTCATTGTTCATGGCTCTTTCTCAAACTTTCGTTTTTCTCCTTACTGATATCACTGGCACACAACAGACGACTTCTTGCCAACCTATTCTTCATTTTCCTCAACACCATCAGGGATTTTTGTGTGAATCTTGCAATAGGCCCATCTTAAAACCCATAGTACCATCCCACGAGTTACTACTAGTTCCCACAAATCAAATCCTTCTATCCAAACTCCCACCATCTGACAGTCTGTAATGATTAGTCTATTCTGTTCATCTTCCCTAACTTGGCAATAGAAATGTGTGGTTCACTGAGTTTCTGAGCTTTGTCTTAGAAAAGAGTATAATTTCTTTCATCCTCAAATCTTTCACTTTATGGACAGGATTTTCGATCTGTGGACCATATTCTCATATGCATATTCTGCAAAGTCACATGTGTTGGTTTTCCTAGGATCCAGACAATGTGCTCATTTTCTTACAAAATCCAAGATGGTTGCTGTCTGTTACCTCAAGTCGTTGACTAGCCTCAGCTGGTAATTCTTTCTGCCTCCCTGGAAACTTGAGCTTCCTCAAATGCATTTCACTGGGCACACCATCCACAATCCTTTGATCTAAGTCTCTCTATCTAACTTTTGCTTCTTTTCTATTTTATTCTCAACAGGACTATAATCCTACTTCCCCTTGTTTTTTGATGTGTGTTTAGAAAGATAACTTGCTCTCCTCAATGTTTCCAACAACTTTTGATATTAGGGGTAGCAACAGAGGTAGAGAGAGGAGCATCTTGGGCGCTGGATGCTCTCCCAGCTACCCCTACAGGGTGGTTTCCACAACTTCTCATTTTCCTGGGGCTAGAACAACCTCAGTATATCTCTTGGCATTGCATGGCAAGTAATTTGGCAGGTTGTTGAGGAGGAAGTGACAAGCACTCCCATAGGAATGCTGCTAAATGAATCCCAAAACACTGAATTTTAGGATGCTGCTGAAAAATTGCATTTGTCTGAAAAATCCAGTTTGAGAAGAGTTTCACTGTTATACAAACAAAGCATTCACAATTTAGTTAACCCTTCTCTTGTGGTTCCTTTCTACTTACATATATCTAGTTATATAACCAAGATGAGATTGAAGTTCCTACCCCACTCCATACCAGATGACTTGTGCAATGTAGGTAGTTGTCTGTCTATGGCATACCCTAGATATTCACTGATCACCAGAGAATTTTTGGGGGACAATTAGTCTGGGCACTTTTAAGTTAACTCAGACATACTGATTGAGATTCTTGCCCCACTTTGAAGAAGCAGATGCTATTTTTACAAATTCAGTGTCCATAGAGGAAAGTTTACAAATTAACTTCCAGAGATAACTTCTCAGTCAATTTGGAAAGAAGCTTGCAGTGTTTTGTAATATTGGGCAGGTCATTAACATTTATGTAGATTTTCCTGTGGGCATAACTGGATGCACTCCAGTCCCAAAGGTTCCAGCAACCCTTACTGGGTGGTTTCCATAGTTCGTTCTCACTTTCCTGGGGCTAGAACAGGCTCAAATATATCTCTTGGCATTGTTTGACAAGTAATTTGGCAGGTTGTTGAGGAGGAAGTGACAAGCCTTAATAATAATGATAATAGTAGCTGTATTTCAAAAGCATTTTGTCATGTGCCAGACACTCTGCTGAGACTTATCATTTTATCTTTAGATAATGAGGTAGGTATTTTCCACTTTTTACATATGATTAAACTTGGGAGAAGTAACCTGTTCAAAGTTACCCTGTTTCCAAATATCTTAGCAGGTGTGGCTCTAAAGCTCATGCAATTTCTACTGTGTTCACTGCCACTTATGGAAATCCGGGTGAAGGAGATGTGCAGACGACCCTGCTTACACAGAAATTAATACTGGTGTCCCATTGGAGCACTGCTAAATGGCAACATGAATTTGGGGATGCTGCTGGAAAATAGCTTTGTGTCTCAAAAACCCAGAACGAGAAGAGTTTCACTGCCCTAGACATCTTTTGTACTTCAACTATTTATTCTTCCTTTCGCCAAACCCCTAGCGATCACTGATCATTTTACTGTCTCTGTAGTACTACTTTTTCCAGAGTGTCATATGTACTTGGAACTTTTCAGATTGGGTTCTTTCAGTTAGCAATATGCATTTAAGTTTGCTTTATGTCTTTTTATGGCTTAAGAGCTCATTTCTTCTTAGCACTGAATACTATCATGTTTTTTGTCTGGACCACAATTTATCTATCCTACTGAAAGACATTTTGGTTGCCTTCAGGTCTTGGTAATTATATAAAAAAATTGCTGCTGTAGACATTTGGGTACAGACTTTTGTGAGTTCAGTGTATTTTTGACTTGTTTTATTTTCTCTTACACTGAGTGGTTATCGGATCTGCCATACCTTTTCTGCATCTGTGACCTGATTTGCTTTCTCTCCTTTCTTTTCTTTTCTTCTTTCCCCACATCAGATGGGTACTGTGACGATGTTGTCATAAAGCTCGAGGAAGGCATATCTCACACAATGGCATGAACACCCAATCATCAATTTATAAACCACGAAAGGATGATTTGCTGTCTAATCTCTTCTCATGGCATCCCCTGAAGTGCATGAAGATCAACTAAGAAGAAATTTCTATAGTTTTCCTATTTTAGGCTGATGATCACTAATTCTATCAATTTTCCACATGTTGTAGGATTTTCAGGTGATTCCGTTTCCTGGATACCCAGTTCTAGGTTCTACTGTCTAAAATAAGGTGACTAATGAACAGATAAGATGGGATCAACCCCTGAGGATGGAGGGGTCATTATTTTCCCTCTTCTAGAAAAAACATCCTACTAAGGTAATGTAAGTTAGTGTTTACTCTTTTGGAAATAGTGCTACTCAGTTCATTAAAACAAACAAAATAACAAAAAATACCCTTGTATTTATTTTACCAAATTTATTATTCGAGTAGTCCTCTCTAAGCTGCTTTTCCAGAGGGCTTTTACAATTTAAAATTTAAGAGACCAAGCAGATGGCATAATGGTTACGTTGTTGGACTCCTATGTTTTTGACTGCGGTTTAAGTCCTGGACCTGCTGACTTGAAATTCATGCTGGGTGCATGTGCGTGTGTGCCCAAAATCCAGAGAGGAGAACGGAAGAGAAGAGATTCCAGCATGGCCATCCCCCTCGGGGATGCTTTCTCGCTTTCTGTCTCTGTCTTTTTCTGCCTTTCTGGCGATCTCACACACTCTATAGCGAAAATCTCTCTAAAAAAAAAGTTAGACTTTCTTCTTTCTTTTCTTTTTAATTTGCTATAGGATGCATACACTTACTGAAGGGAGACAGAAAAAGAGACAGTGAGTGAGAAAGTAATCCCCATAGAGGATGGAGTTGCAGCAATCCCTTCTCCATTTTTCCCTTCTTTCTCAAACTGCTGGGTTTGTAACTTGAACCATATGGTCAGCAATATGGGAGCCAGTCGCCTTAACCACCACACCATCAGCTGACTCTAAAAACTGAATTTTCTGCATATACATTTTAAGCATCCTCTTGTAAATTTTGGGCTGTTATTCTTGTTTGTTGAGATATGTATTCTTCCTTTTGAATACGGGTTGTTTTATCAAATATATTATCCATTATTCCTTTGTTGAAAATGTTGTTCTTGGGACCAGCAGTTAGCATAATGGCTATGTCACTGGACTCCCATGTAGTTGACCACGGTTCGCGTCCCAGACCCTGTGGCTTAAAACTCATGCCGGGTGCGTGTACGCGTGTGCCCAAGATCCCAAGAGGAGAATGGAGGAGAAGGAATTGCGGCATGGCCATCCCCCCCGGGGGTGATTTCTCGCTTTCTGTCTCTCTGTGTCTCTCTCTGTCTGGTGAGTGCACGCGCCCTATAGCAAAAACATCTTCAAAAAAAAAAATTGTTGTTCTTAAGACAAAGGACCATCTATTCATGATAGAACTTTAAGAAGGTACAGATGAGGGGGCTGGCAAGTGGCGTGGTGGTTAAAGGCACTGGATTCCCATATGGCTGACCACAGTTCGAGTCCTGAATCTGGTGGCTTGCTTTTTTTACTTTCTCTTTCTCTCTCGCTCTGTCTCTTTCTGGTCAAATTAAAAAGTAATAATAATACAAATGGAAATAGATAAATAATTATTTAAAACAAATAAAGTACAGATGAGCTAAAAAGAGAAAAACAAAGATAGGTTCTAACCTATTACTGAAATGATAAATATTATTACCAAGGTAAATATTATTAACATTTTAGTGTACCTTTGCCTACCTAGATAAATGTGTGCACACATGAACACATATAGTACATATGCATTTAATACTCAAAATGTTACATTGTATAAGAGCTTGTTTTATAGTTTGCTTTTTTCCTCATTTCATTTTATTTCATTTGGTATATATTCATAAATATTCACAAAGTGTACAGCATTATGTATCGGTGGGAATACAGTGGTAATCAAATCATGTACTTAAAAGTCATCTACTGTTTTATTATTTTTCAAATATTTCACTATGCTTAACATGCATACAACTAAATCTTTGGAAACATCCACAATTATTTCCTGAGTAAGAGGAATTGTGGATCAAGGAATAAGTAAAGCTATAAAGATTTTGTTATATTTTAGCAAATTGCTCTCCAGAAACTTATGAAATAATTTCCCAATTGAAAAATTGGTAAGTATTTTTTTTTTGGAGAGATTTTCACTGTAGGGCGCGTGCGCTCGCCAGACAGACAGAGAGAGACATAGAGACAGAAAGCAAGAAATCACCCCCCGGGGGGATGGTCACGCCGCAATCCCTTCTCCTCCATTCTCCTCTCAGGATCTTGGGCACGCACGCACACGCGCCCGGCGTGAGTTTTAAGCCACCGGGACCGGGACACGAACCACGGTCGACTACGTGGGAGTCCAGCGACATAGCCATTACGCTAACTGCTGGTTCCCCAAAACTGGTAAGTATTTTTGTTTGTTACTTGTCAAGTAAATTATTGACAATAATGTTGAGCATGAAAACATCAATGACAAGATTTTGGATTAAACTAGCAAATCATACTTCTATAAGTGATTTTAGTTCATCAATCAACACTCTGTGAGGATAGTTTGTTCAATTACATTATATCTTGTCTATATTTCCTAATTTTTATCAACTAGGGTTTCACAAGAACCTTTATTGGATGTCTTGCTGAAATCAAGCTAGCCTATATCTAAGCAGTTCCTGTCTCGTGTGTAACAATCCTATAAAATGGTAGAAATTGTATTAGCATAGTGTAACATTCTCAGTAAATCATGCTGGTTCCCAATGAGCACTACATTCTTTAATAGCACTCTCCAGTGGTATGTTGTGTAATGATGGAATATTCTACGACTTGTCTGCAATATGGCAACCACTAGCTATATGTGGCCACTGAGCACTGGAAATGTGGATAGTACAACTCACTAAGTGATTAAATACATTTTTTTGACAGGGTCTTTCTGTCATGATCCTTCTTCCTTGGCCTCCCAAGTGGCTGAGATTATATGTGCACACCACCAGGTCTGGCTCATTTAAACAGGATCTCACTATGTTTGCCCACAGTGGGTGTGATCCTAGTCTCATGATCCTAGTCTCTTAGTCGCCCAAGAGCAAATGGGACCACAGGCATACACCATCATGTCTGACTTTTAGGCTGGGCCAGAAATCCAACCCGGGCCTCCATGTGGCCTCAGCCTGCCAAGCAGCAGTACCAGCATGAGCCGCTGTAGCTAGGCCAAATGATTTTTAATTGAAATTTAAAAAAATAAAAGAATCTGTATCTAAATAGTGAAATGTGACTAGTGATATAGCATAGATTTATAATATCTGACAAATCATTTGTAAAATCATGATTGTATAATTTAATTAGAGTTCAGAAGTATCCTGAGAGACTCAAGATCCTTGAAATGCTTGGATCACTCTCTTTTCATTTTCACTGTGTGTGTGTGTGTGTGTGTGTGTGTGTGTGTGGTTTTTGTGTTTGCTGGACAGAGAGAGAGAGAGTAAGAGACAGTGAGAGGGAAAGCAAAAAATCATCCCCTAGTGGGGATGGCCACACCACAATACCTTGTTCTCCATTCTCCTCCTGGGATCTTGGGCACACACGAACACACACACTTGGTGTGATTTTCAACTCATGAGTCTGGAACTTGAATAGCTGTGGGCTATATAGGAGTCCAGCAACATAACTGTTACCCCATCTGCTGGGCTTCACTCTGTTTTTAATTGTTATTTTTTCTCATCCTCAGAACCTTGAAAATTGCATTCTTCTTACTTTCTTATAAATTATTAATAGTAATTTTATGTAAACAGTTGATATCAGCAAGTTAATTTCATACCCTTGAATATAATTGAATCTAGTGTTATGATTCTTGAAAAGAAATCTTGTTTCCTCTAAAAATATTTTCCTATACCTTATATTGTGAACATCAGTCTCCTTGATAGAAAAAGATGTAAGCAAAAATAAAGTTGAATAATTTTACTTTGTACTTTTTACCTTTGACATTATCCTCATCTTTTCCAAACGATGGGTTTTTTTTTATACATCTTTGATGCCAGAGAGTATGTGCACTTGCATGAGAGAGAAAGAGAGAGAGTGAAAGGAAGAGAAAGAGCAATTTTTTACCCTCAATAGTCTGGTCACATTACAATCTTTTACTCTCCAATTCTTCCTCCTATTAGGACCTGGGCATGAGTGCATGCACCCTGTTGTACACATTTTTTTAAGCCAGCTGGGGCTGAGACTTGAACCCTAGCTGGCTATGTGGGTTCTAACTTCCTTCGTGCAATATTGCAGGGCAGGCCAACTTATTCTTGAAATCGAAGTAGGTAATGGGGCCCTTTCTCTTGTCAATAACGTTTTTTTCGAGCCTTGATTACTTCTGGTTATTAGTACATCTATTGCACTTATAGTTCTATCTATCTATACTCATATGTTTTGCATTCCCTCATCTTTTTTTGGTACCATTTTAAAATTTGAATGTGACAAGAACATATGTCACTATGTAGATTTCTTTAACTGTAGCTCCCTTTGTAATCCTTGAGTATCAGGTTTGATAATATTTTAATTCAGTTTAAAACTAACCAATGGTGTTACCTGACTCTTAAGATTGAGGTCTTGATCTAGGGCTGGAGATTCCTAGGTGTATTAGGCCGAAACTTTGCCATCAAAGGGTTTACACTCTGCTAAGAAAATCGTGTTGTAGCTTATATATCACAAGTCATGTGTGGTGTGGTAAATGGTCATTCACAGTATTCACTATGTCTTGAGGGAGTGTAGCCAAGGGACAGAATTAATTCTGCTTGCAGAGAAAGGGCAATGGGATAGGGAGGTTGTGAAGATTTAGAGAAATCGGAAACAGAAATGACGTTGGAGAAAGTATTACTGAGACTTTGTAGGACAGGGAAGCTGGGTAACATGACGTCCTTTGCAGAATGAATAACATAAACAGAGGCCAGAGTAGAGGATATACTCTGGGCTTTGTAACTAGCCCTGCAGTTGGAGTATAGAATAGTTCTTGCGGAGAATGGATAGATAAAGCTGAAGTTAAGGAGTGGCTCAATGGTAAGGAATCTTGTATATTTTGCTAAGGAATCTGGATTTATTCCAAATGGAATAAGCTTGAAAGTTCTTGAACGGAAGAGAGAAATGATTAAATTCTTCTTTTAGAAAAAGCACTTTGGTGACGTCAGTTTGGGATGTGTTAGACTTTGGAACACTTGTGGAGGGGAAACCATTAGTCAAGGAGAAGATGAAAATAATGCTAATAATCGCATTCCCTTTTGAAAAAGCAGTGTAATACACTGTAAAGTTATATGTGATTCAATGTAATATAAACAAGATTATGATGATAATAAATTTAAAAAAAAGTAATGCTAAATAGTATGGCATGGAGGAAAAGAGAGGGGTGGTTAGAACTGATAGAAGTAGGTGACTGATTGGTTATAGCGGAAAGGCACGAGGCAGGAAGGTGATTCAGAAGTTTCACAGATGGATTTGCTATTTTTATTAGAGTCTGTTAATTCTCTTGAATCACTTTTCCTTTAGGAACTCTGGGTATGAGATCATGTCTGTCTTTTCTATGAATTTCTTGAAACTGTTTTCCTAATGGCTAGTATGTGCTAATTTTACCCAGTGTTACATTCCTCCTGCCCTAGGAATTCCAAGATGTGCTCATCACATTTTTTTTTTTAAATCTTTATTTCTGAGACCATTTTAACTTATGGAAGAGTGCAAAAATAGTCCGGTGAATTCTTAACCCAGTTTCTCTTTGTTAACATCTTAAGTAACCATCAGACAATTATTAAAACTAAATTATAGGGCTCAGATGGCATAGGGGTTATGTCTCCGGTCTCTTGCATGACTGACCTCAGCTTGTGTCTTGGACCTGGTGGCTTGAAACTCATGCCAGGAGTGTGTGCGTGCCCAAGATCCCAGGAGGAGAGAGGAGGAGAAGGGATTGTGACATGGCCATCTCTCCTGGGGGATGATTTCTTACTTTCCCTGTCACTGTCTCTGTCTCTCTCTCTAGTGACTGCACACACCCTAAGGCAAAAAACTCTATAAAAAAAGAAAGAGATGAACCTTAGAACTAAATTGCTATGAGCTAAATTACAAGATTTATTTAGATTCCACCAGTCCCTAATATCCTTTATTCATTTATGTATCTGTTTATTTATTTATTTTGTTTTGGGGAGGGGAGAGTGAAGAAGGCTTAAGGTTGAGTTGATCACAAATGGCCAATGATGTAATTAATCATGTTTACATAATGAAGCCTCCACGGACATCTGAAAGGACAGGGTTCTGAGAGCTTTCTGATATCTTAACACGTGGAAGGTCTTGGAGGGTGGCACACTCAGAGGACAAGGGATCTCCAAGTTCTCCCCACATATCTTATGTACCCTTCCAACTGTTTGTTCACCTGTGCTTTATAGTATTCCTTATTAATATTATAAACTTGTAAATATGTGTTTCAAGCTATGTGAGCAATAGTAGCAAGTTCATGGAACCTGAGAAGGGGGCTGTGGATGCCCCAATTTATAGCCAGTCAGAAGTACAGGTGACAACATGCTACTTGTCACTGTTATCTATGGGAGGCAATCTGTGGGACCGAGCTCTCACCCTGTGAGGTCTGATTCTAACTCCAGGTAGATAAGGTTAGAATTGAATGGAATTATAGGGCATCCAGTTGATAGATTGCATGTGCTTTGGGCTACCATGCCCTTTTGATAGCTTACAACGTTATTTTTGAGAATTTCCTTATTTTCTAGCACCATAAGATACTCTAGGGTTTTTTTTTGTATTTTTCCTGCCCTAGTCTTAGAATCAGCAAGTTCTCCAAGCAGTTCTCTTCTTTTAAAAATTGTTTATTTATTCATTTCTTCAGAGAGAAAGAGAGAGAGAGAGAGAGAATCTCTCCCAACAGGTTTTCAAACAATGATTCACCTCCAGCCCCAGCCAACTTTGGATCACAGGCATACATATCCACCTAGTGTGTATAAGGGAGGCTCATGATGCAAATCCAGTACCACCCCACGCGGGTTCATTCGCGTCATTGCTATGCTAACATCTGGGCCCTAGAGCTCACTTTTTTAGCAAAAAATTAGTGGTCAACTTTCATCTACCACAATGGCAAAGAAAACTACAATGTTTAAAAAAATAAAAAAGAGCTATTTTTTAAAAAGTGCTATGAATGAGAAAATTTTGGATAACCTAATAGAAAAATAAGCAGATAATTTATAGGAGAAATATAAATGGTCAATAAGTATATTAAAATGCTTAATTTATTTAATCAAAGAAACTTAAATAGCATATTGTGTTTTCTCTCCCATCAAATTAGCCAGCTTTCAGAGAAGCAGGCATTGTCATTCATGGGATTACCTGTAGTCATTAAAAAAGTAGATATGCATGTACTACAGTTTTACTATATATTATTAAATACAGTGAAAATGACAAAATAATTATCTATATAATCATACTTATGCACATATGTACATGTGTAACAAAATGATGTGAACATAAGTCAAAGCTTTAGTTATTTTAGGGAGCTGGGATCATAATCCAAGGAAAACAAAATATGTGCTTGCATTTTAAAATAATGAACGTGAATTATTTTCATAGCCAAAAAAAAGTAAAGATGTTTTTGTTAAAACATATTTCAAAAGGAACTGTTTACAACATTGGTGAGCCAGATCTAAAGAAATAACGACTTCAGGCAAGGAGCATCGAGGCTGCTGGCAAAAGAAACAGCCCGATATTATTATGTGTCTTCTAATGTGAGTGCGCATTGCCACCTGGAAAATATTCTAGCCTAATCTGAATACTTTCAATAGCAAGTGCAGCTGATATATAGACATCTGTGGACACATGTCTGATTTTTAGGCATGAAACTGTGAGTAGAATGAGCATACCCTAAAGTAGCACCAAGCTGAAGCTATACAGATTAAGAGACTTTGTGAATCAACGAAATGTGGAGAAAAAAAAGGAATGGAAAGCAACTGTAGATACCAGAGACAATGTGGGAGGAGGGTGGGAAATGGCAGAGGGTGAGATGTAGGGAATCAAAAAAAAAAAAAAGTATGTATATACATATAGCAAGAAATGGAAAATTATTTGTTGATGATAACATGCATGATTAAGCCTTTATTCAGTGTATTCTGGATGGAAAATTTTGTTTTGTATGCTGTGATGATGTTCAGTGAATAAATGTAAAATAAAAAAAGAAAAATATTCCAGCCTAAATAAATAAATAAAACTTTAATCTGACTATGTATTTATATCTCAAAAAAATAAGGCTAAATAAATCTCAAATTTTAAAGAGGCAGATATTCTGGAAATGATTGTGAATTGCCAGATTTTAGTACTTCCCGAGGTCTCAGTGTCCTTGCTCTGCAAAACCTAGAAAGATAAACAACAACAAACTTAAAGCTCTTTTCATGTCCAATAGCCTGTTGACCCTAGTTCATATTTTCACACAGAGGTTTTCTTTTGGGGGGGGGTTGCTATAGGGCACTTGAGCTTGCCAGAAAGACAGAGAGAGACAGAGAGACAGAAAACAAGAAATCACCCCCCAGGGGGGATGGCCACGCAGCAATTCTTTCTCCTTCATTCTCCTTTTTTGGATCTTGGGTACGCATGCACATGACCCTGACATGAGTTTAACCACCGGTCCAAACTGTGGTTGGATACATGGGAGTTCAGCAACATATCCATTATGCCAACCGCTGGTCCCCACAAGAGGTTTTAACATTTCAGTATATTCTTTATTAATATTTTCATGTGTTCCCTCTTTTTTCTTTTTTTTTTTGGAGAGTTTTTTTTTTTTTTTGGGGAGTTTTTTTTTTTTTTTTTTTTTTTTGCTATAGGGTGTGTGAGCTCGCCAGACAGACAGACAGACAGAGACACAGAGATAGAAAGCGAGAAATCACCCCCAGGGGGGATGGTCACGCTGCAATCCCTTCTCCTCCATTCTCCTCTTGGGATCTTGGGCACGCACTCACACGCGCCCAGCGTGAGTTTTAAGCCACTGGTTCTGGGAGGCAAACCGCTGTCGACTACATGGGAGTCCAGTGACATAGTCATTACGCTAACTGCTGGTCCCTTAATTAATTTTCAAACTCTAAGTCAGGAGCTAATTACCCAACTACTGATTCTACTCTTTTCCCCTCTTGGACTTCTCTCATGGACTGTTTTTCACCAGCCATGTTTGAAATTTAATTAAGGAGCTAGGAGCTACTTCCTAAAATTTATAAATTAGAAGGACACCAGGCTAATTCCAGAGTCTACCTTTTAAAAAAAATGTGTTGAATTACGCAATTAATTAAACATGTTTTCTTAACGGAAAGAATGGCCCAGAAACTATGGGGAAAAAAAAAAAACTTGGTCTCTTTTTTGTATTGGTTGAGTTGTTCATGAAAACAACAAAGCCATGCCAAATATGTATACATGAAAAATGAACCACAGTCCTCTTTAATTGCAATTTGATGTTAAGACAACATTGATACTACAGTGGCCTCCAAACTCATGCAAGGTGAAGGAAATAATATATAATGTATATATAAAAATATATAATATGTGATATAATATATATATATATATATACACATTATATATAAATGTAATGAAAAGTGAAAAATGAGTGGTAAACATTAAAAAGATAATACTGGGTTGTCAGAAAAGTCATGGCACATTTTTTGCATAGAAAAACAAAGAAAAATACGTCATGACTTTTTTGACAACCCAGTAGAAGGAAGAAGGTAGGAAAAGAGGAATGATATTCAAGTTACACATTAATCCGATTACTCATTCTTTCAACATAGCTTTAACATGAACTATACTAAATAAACAAAGGGTATGTGCAAGAAATCTAGTTTAATTGGAGTCATATGGGTGTAAAAATGAAATGTGACCACGAAGTGAGGCAGGCTGGGCAGAACAGTCAGACTCGGGGCTTCAATATTCGAATAAAGTA
>NW_006159564.1:3011503-3069902 GCF_000334495.1 Tupaia belangeri chinensis
ACTCTTTCCATTGCTTTCTACTACGCCACTCTTTTTCACTTGTTCACATTCACCTTTCTTTCCATCCTCACATTTCTGCAGTTTTCATGGAGTTCTAGTACAGAGGAGTCACTTGAGCTAGCTTTGTATACGGCATGTCACTACTTACTGCACGAGTTTTGTGGAAAATACTAGGAGAGTGTGTTATTGTTCCAATGCTGGATTACCTCCACAGATGATCTGATGAGAACTTTATTTTTTTGCCTATAAAAGTAGCTTGAGTTCCATTCCATATATGGAGAAAGGTTTTCCTGTCTCTATCCAATTAAGCAAATACCTGTCTTTTGGCAAGGAAAGAAGAAAAAAGCATTACTCACTTCCAGTTCATCCATATCAGGATGTTAGCTCCCTCAAAACAAAGATTTGATTTCTATCTTTTTTATTATGACTTCCAGGTATTTTCCTCAAAGTGATGAGTCTAGAAAACTTCTGAAGAGGTTATTTGTACATATATCCTGCTTGGGAGAACAGCATGTGGACAATAGCCTAAGAACACCTTGACAGCATGAATAATGTGCTGAGGCTTCCATTTGTAATAATACATCAAGTTTCAGGTGGTCTTTGAGGTTGCTGGCTGCTTTTGATCTTTTCCCCAATCACCATCTCTCCAAATAAGCCAGATGTTTGTCAGGGCTAGATCTTATCTCTGGCCCTATCAAAATCCATCCTCTATTCTTCAACCTTCACTCTGTTCCTCCATCATGTAGGAGTGCATCTGACCTTTTGCTCCTTTGGGTTTTATAGGCTTAGACTTGACTCTCAGTTTTCCCCCAAGTGGCTATTGTAGTTGCCTTGGCAACCATTGCCAATCTAATTCCTCTTTAGACTCTTAGCAATAGTGTAAGAGCTGAGGCTAGGACTTAGACTTCAGTGGGCTGATGCAGATAGAAGTTGGGTTGGCTGCCTGGAGAACAGGCACAATTGTGAGAGACTGAGGAACACAAAAATTCATGAATGAATATGTGAGCGTGAAGAAGACAAAGACCTATGATTGCTCAATGCGAGACTGGTCTCCACTGACTTTAAAAATATCGACCTGTCCACCCTAGCATCATGATGAGGTAGAATCTCTAATTGAAGGCTGCAGATACCGAGTGTGCCATTTTTTCTAGTCAGTTCTGAACCCCTGGTTAAAAATCCTTAAAGAGGCTGGGATATTTGAAACAGTATTTCTGATTTGCAAATTCTATTTTTAGGAGGTTAAATCACCTTTCAATTCTACTAGTTAGGCTGCTAATGCATAGTGAAGAGATACCCTGATTATATTCTGCACGTGATAATCTTTAATAAAGTTAGATTAATACATTTTCTTACTTTCTAATTTTTTCAAAACAATTCTTATTTAAACAGAAGTGATGTAATAAAGATTTTAAAAAGAAAAATATTTAAAGTAATATATATATATATTTTTTTTGGAGAGGTTTTTGCTATAAGGCGCGTGTGCTTGCCAGAAAGACAGAGAGACAGAGAGAGACAGAAAGTGAGAAATCACCCCCCAGGGGGAGGATGGCCACGCTGCAATCCCTTCTCCTCCATTCTCCTCTCAGGATCCTGGGCACACACGCACACACGCTCAGTGTGAGTTTAAGCCACCAGGTCCGGGGCTTGAACCATGGTCAACTACATAGGAGTCCAGCAACATAGCCATTACTCTAACTGCTGATGCCTTTATTTTTTTCTAGTAATACATATTTTTAAAGAAAACCTTGTGCATATTTATCACTAATTTATAACTTCTGGTAAGCACAGCTTAATTCAATCTTGGCTGTATGCTTAAATTTTTATCGAATGTTTCCATTGATCTTACCCTAAATCCTTTCAAAATGTTGCTCCATAGACTTTTGGGCTCATACAAGTTAGCTTGGTGCTAAAAGCCACTGTAATGCTTTTCCCATAGCACAGTGGTTAAGCGCTGTGCATTGGGAGCTGGACCTAACATGAATGACTACAGTTCAAATCCTAGTTCTGATGGGTAGAAAAACATGCCAAGGACATGTGTATGCATGCTCAAAATCCCTATGAGGAAGGATAAATGGGGGAAAAGGGTTGTGGTATAACTACAACCCACTGGGGGCTCTCTCTGTGAGAAACACATGCATTCTCTGGAAATTAAAAAGAAAAGCCACCGTAGTCTCTCAGGCACTTTATCACATGCCAACTTGCAAATAAGAGATTTTTTTGGATTGCTTTCTTTTGGGACCAGCAGTTCACGTAATGGCTATGTCCCTGGATTCCCATGTAGCCGACCGTGGTTCGAGTCTTGGACCCCGTGGCTTAAACTCACGCTGGGCACGTGTGTATGCATACCAAAGATCCTGAGAGGAGAATGGAGGAGAAGGGATTGCGACATGGCCATCACCCCTGGGGGGTGATTTCTCACTTTCTGTCTCTCTGTTTCTCTCTGTCTTTTTGGCGAGCACACGTGCCCTATAGCAAAAACCTTTTTAAAAAAAGAAAAACCTTAAAATATCGATGAATGTAAAGGTCATATTTTGCCAATAGCACAAAAAGTTAATTTATTGTAAATAACAAGAGAAATTTTTCAATTAAAAACCATTTAACTAAAGTCCAGGTTACACACTTCTATGAATTATGTTCATAAAAAATTTAAATATACAAATCACATTCCTAAACCTCAAAGAACCTTTCTAAAAAAAGAAAACACAGACATAGTCTAATGCAAGATAAAATAATTTTTAAAATATTTTAAAAATGACAGTAAATTATATTTTATAATATGAAATTAAACAACAAATTGACAACTATATGCAATTGTTAGCTTTCAAAAGCTTAATGAGGAGCACTGGTTCCATAATATATTTAAATAAGTACTGTTTACTAGTGTGTTTATAATATGCCTATTTTGATTTCAAGAGCAAATGTTGAGAGAACAAAAAAACAAAATTATGGTTATTATTAAAACATCCTAAAAAAAAATCCTAACTTTACTCATGTGTCTAGAGTTTTGAATTACAGAAATATTCTCCAGAAAAGTCAGGTATTTGGTAAAGCAAGGCACATAGGACCATATTTTGATAAAGGTGCTTTTTTCTTTGGTCTATAACTACTATAAATATGCTGAAGATACCTTTATAGGATTGTCAACTAGATTGGTGAGAAATGTACACATATTGGAATATTCACTTTGCAAGCTAAATTACGTGATTGAATATATGAAAGAAATTGAAATAAAAAAAGATGAAAAAATATGAAGCTGGTTAAAAAATATGCTGCAGATTCTAAAGATAACTTTTATATAGCATAAATAACTTTTTTTGCATAAATAACTTTTATAAACCTTTTATTGAGTAAAGCATACATGTATAGTAATTAAATACTCTAATTGTGAATGTGTAAATAAAACGAGTGATGGTAAACTCTGTTTAAAGAGAAAAAATGTCAGTTGAATGACTACATGTTGATGTCTTCTTAAAAAATTAAGTAATTATGATTTTTTTTTTTTACATTTAGTCACTGTGTATCGTTACAATATACCAAGTGGAATTCCCCATTGTATTCCCATTCTGTATACAACATATATTGGGTTCAGACAAAGATCCTACTATACATATTATCATCAATAGATAATTTTCCATTTTGTACAATGACATCTTTTTTTTTTATACATTTTTTTCTTTATTTACATTCATTCACTGTACATCATTATAGCATACAAAATGAGATTTTTCCATTGAGAATACACTGTATATTGGCTCAATCAAGCACATCAACATATGTGTTATTGTCAACAAATGAGTTCTGGATGCTGGAGGCCCAGTTATCAGTGGGACATCTTCCTTTCTCCCCAAATGGCTAGATCACAGGAGCCATGGAGCTGGCTGCCTCTTGAAGAAGGGCTGTTCACGCGAGTTTTGGATGCTGGAGGCCCAGTTATCAGTGGGACATCTTCCTTTCTCCCCAAATGGCTAGATCTCAGGAGCCATGGAGCTGGCTGTCTCTTGAAGAAGGGCTGTTCTGGGAGGAGGAGAGGGGATTATTAACAAGATAAAGGGCTAGGTAGGAGGGGCCAAAGGGCCCTGTAAAATGCCTCTCCTTAAAAAAATTCTAAAAGTAAAAAATTTAAAAAAAGAGAGAGCGAGAGCGAGAGAGAGGACAGAGACAGACGTAGAAAGAGACAAAGGCAGATAGAGACAGGAGACTTGAAAGGGATCTTCCTACCACGCGAGTTTTGGATGCTGGAGGCCCAGTTATCAGTGGGACATCTTCCTTTCTCCCCAAATGGCTAGATCTCAGGAGCCATGGAGCTGGCTGTCTCTTGAAGAAGGGCTGCTCTCTACAATGACATCTTAAAAGCCTGATAATTTGATATGTAAGTATAGTCAGTGTTACACTAAGTGTACAGAGCAAAGTCAATTCGTTCCCTTTCATATTCCATCTTTTTAGAATGTAGTTTAAATATCAAACTACCTTCTCTTTTATGAAATTCTGTGACATTCAATATAAATTGATGTCCATTTTAAAGTTTTGCATCTATAAACTATATATTCCATCATAAAAGTAGCTTATAACTTTTCTAAAATCTCTTGTTAAAGAACTGGTATTACTGTGCTGAGATCTACCTATTACATTTCAGCTGTTCTTCCCAAATACGATATTCATAATTTTTAATAGAACTGTCAAATGCACTTTCTCCCATGAAGTAGCACATTTGAACAAAGTAGTTAAGAGATAACAAACTAAAAAAAAATGGAGGAGAAGGGATTGCGGTGTGGCCATCCCCCTCGGGGGTGATTTCCTGCTTTCTGTCTCTCTGTCTCTGTCTGTCTGTCTGGTGAGCACACGCGCCCTATAGCAAAAACCTCTCCAAAAAAAAAAAAAAAAAAAAAAAGAGATAATAAACTTTTAAAAGCATAGGATTTTGAATAATCAAGGAGTCATCATGATAAAAGTTTGACACAGCAAGGCCTTTAAAAGTCACATAAACACACAGACAAGAAAATGGTATTATCTGTATATATTCCAGATCTAAGTCACAAGTATTCCTTCTCAAATGTGATTACTTCTCAATTAATTAAAAATTGTAAACGATATCTGTAATAACGAATATTTTCAAGTTAATTTATATGTAATTGAATAGAAGTGTTTTTTTCTCATTAGCCTTAGATAAATGAGACATACCTCATTTTCATCAGTTTATTAGTTGGAAGCTGGTACTATATGAGAGGTCTTTTAAAAGTTCCTGGAAAATGCATATTATGAAAAACTATGCATGGATTTCAAAATAGGTTTTGCATTGAAATAAATTCACACATTAATTCCATTTTTTTCATGAACTTTTGAAATCCCCTTGTATGTTAATCAAATGGAAGCATTATTATAGGTCATCCTTTTTTTTAATCTTACATGTTCCTGCAAATGAATTCTCAGGTTGATGGCATGAACTGAAACAATGCTTATGTTAGAGTTGTATGTATATCCAAAACAAAGAGAAGATACACAGATACATGTGTATATACACACAATCACAAACAAAATGCCCAAAGTCCTGCTCTCTCCAGGCTGCCCATTTGGTGGTTAGGACCTGTCCTTAACCTCTGAAATGAATATATGGGTGTATCTATTCATATCCTTGGGCTGTTTCAAAGAGTTTCCAGATGAATTGGTAAGATTTGTTACTGAATAGAATCAATGTAGTTCACATTTAGTGTTCATAGTTTTAACCTTTAAAGACAATAAAAAATGATTTTTTAAATCATAGGAGGACACAATCCTTGTGTAAAGATCTCGGAAACATAGAGTTATTCTCATGGAGGTTGCTATGGTTTGGTATAGTTTGTCCCTCCAAGGTTCATGTACTAGGAGCTTGCTCCCCAGTGTAACGTGGAGAGGAGGTGGGCCAAGTGAGTGGTGTTCGGGTCATAGAAACATCCTTGTGAGTAGATTAATGCCATCTCACAGGTCAGTTTTCATTCCCACAGGAAGGGGTTGTTTCCATGACTGCAGGCTGTTACAAGAGATGGCTGTCCACAGATTTCTCTCTCTCTTTTTGAAGACATCTGCTTCCTCTGTTTCTGTTGGTCATATTGTAATGTAGGACCAAAAGCCAGGTTGATCCCAGCCCCATGCCTTTAGACCTTCCAGCCCCCCAGAACCAAAAAATTATTTTATTTTATTTTATTTTTTTCAAGAGGTTTTCACTATAGGGCGTGTGTGCTCGCCAGACACAGAGAGACATAGAGACAGAAAGCGAGAAATCTCCCCCCAGGTGGGATGGTCACGCCACAATCCCTTCTCCTCCATTCTCCTCTCGGGATCTTGGGCATGCACGCACACGTGCCCGGCGTGAGTTTTAAGCTACCGAATCCGGGACGAGAACCGCGGTTGACTAAGTGGCAGTCCAGCGACATAGCCATTATGCTTACTGCTGGTTCCCAAAATTATTATTTTTTTAATAAATCATCTAGTCTCAGGTACTCCTATTTAGAAACAGAAAAGAGAGTAAGAGGCATAACCAGCTGTTTCTAATTATCCCTGCACCTTTCACTGAGTATCTAGGCTACTAAATTTCTTTACTCAGTCCTAATTTACATATAAGCATATAATTGTCAAAGGATAATATTCTAGCTTCCTTTGAGGAACCCTCTGAATTTCTTTTTACTTACGTTCTTTGCTAACTTATCACTCTTGTCCTTTACCTCCAATTTAGAACTACAGTTGAGAAGTCGCTTCTCCCCACAGAATCTAGCATTGAATGCTCTAGTATTCCACACAGTAGAACATTGGAGACTATTTGGAGACATGATTCTTGGCCCGAAGGGTTGGTATCCCCAAAATAAATAGTGGCAGCAGGGGAGAAACTCCCATGGAGAGAGCATGGTTCTTTTTTGCCATGGTGATATACGTTCATTACCTAATTATCATTACCTAACAGCAGCAAGGAGGACCTCTCCTTCTTTATGTTTCTTGGTTTGTATTAACAGATTTGCAATTTACTAATTTTAGTGCAGAAAAGAGGTAGCTGCTGAGAATTCACAATCTTAAAGTTTCTTCTGTTTTTCTCTGAATGAAAAAGAAAGGTTCCTGGCCTGCTGGCACTCAATTTTAGTTGCTTTTAGACTTGTTCACACCAATGAGGAAAATGGTGCACAAATATTGTCCAGTATGTTCATGTTCAGTGTGTGTGTGTGTGTGTGTGTGTGTGTGTGTGTATTTGGATATATTTTCAGACCACAATCGTCAGTGTATTTTTGGATGCCAGATCTACAAGGTGATATCTGAACATTACTCTGGTTTTACAGTGTTTCCCTTCTTAAAGATTCACAGTACCTGTTGTCATATTAAAGGTCCTAGAAAGACCCCCAAAGGAGAAACATTTGGAATTGGTTTGACCCAGAATTTTCCCCATATCATGTAACCATGAAGCCCTTTTTTAGGTAATGATGAGTCATATCTCAGTTCTGTAAACACAGTTAGCACGTGCTGAATGAGATAATTCTTTCTCAAAGAATTTGGACCCAGTAGTGTAACGTCCAGAGGAATGTGAGAATGTCGGCCACTGCCAGTTTCAAAGTTCCTTCTTTCCGTCTAGATTAGTCAATTCCACTTCTCAAAGCCTACTGAAATAGTATTAGGTCTCCAAGCCCTGTAAAAATTCTTACCAAACAAATAGCAACTGATACAGTGCTTACTAAGGCAATGTAAAAATTTGGAGTGTTTCTTTTCTTGAAATATGCTGCCAAACGAGTTCTTGTGGTCAATAAAATTACTTCCTGTTCTTCTACTATCTGAAACTTAATGAAGTGAGAATTAAAACTGTACAGTTTTTTTCTAGGTATATATGTTTATCTCAAGAAAAAAATAGCAATGAATAAAAAAATGTTTCTCAGGTATGGGAAGTGCCAAATCCTTGGTGGTATGTGCAAAGGCAACAAGTGACATTTACTAAGACTGATCCCATTGGTGCCTTTTTTTTTTAAAAAAATTATTATTATTTTAATTTGATAAAGGATATATATTCTCATCAGTGAAAGACAGAGAGACAGAGAGAAAGAGAAGAAAAAGGGAAAGTGAGAAAGCAAGCGGCCAGGTCCAGTACTTGAACTGCAGTCAGCTATGTGGGAATGCAGCGCCATAACCACCATGCCATCTGCTTAGCCCTAAAATCTGGGCTACTTTGATTTGAGCTAACTAAAGAAGCTCTGAATTTCTTTAATCTTTGCCTGTAGAAAAGAATGGAGAGGGACCAGCAATGGTGTAATGGTTGTCTCTGGACTTCCACATAATCGGCTGTGGTTCAAGTTCAGGACCTGGTGGCTTCAAATTCACATTCGGCATATGTATGCGTATCCAAAATCCCAAAGGAGAATGGAATGAAGGAGAAGGGACTGTGGCGTGACCATCCCCTGGGGGGGGAGTTCTTCATTTCTGTCTCTCTGTCTCTCTCTCTGTCTCTCCAATGGGCACATCTGCCCCAGATATATAAATATAAGGAATGGAGAGGATAGGGTTATTAATTGACTTCCATAAAAGACACTTAACTTAATTAATGGCTCAGAGTTAAACTGAATGAGAGCAGATATGCTAAATAACTAATGCTTACCCAGATTATAACAGATATGTTGCCATGAAATTTATTAACCTTTAGGCTATTTCTGTAACCTTTTCTTCCCACACCTCCGAAATACCAAAGAACTGGTCTATTGGGATAAGGTAAATAACTTTTAGTATGTTTGAAATTAAAACCATAGATAGCTTTTTCAGGTCATGGTGCACACATAGCTTTCTGATTTACTTCATAGAGCACAAAATACAGCAGTGATTTGGAATAATCTAGATTAAATCAGATGGCACAGGCTGGTGATCTAGATAATAAAAATTCTCTTTCCCTCTTTGTCATTTCAGACTAAAGTCTTGTTTGGAGATAAGCTGTATAACAATTGTCTTAAAATATTGTTTCTTTGAACTTGTTTAATGTAGAAATGTTTTAATGCACAGAAGTAGAGAAAAGTAGAACAAGCTTCCATATACTAATCAGTCGATTAGAGTTACCATTTTACCAGTCTTGCTATCTCTCTTCATTTTCCTTTTTTATTTCCTCTTAAATATTTCAAGCAAATCCCAGAAATCATGTCATTTTACAGCATGCATCTCTAACTAATGAGGTTTTTATATTTCTTAACAAGCATGCCACTTTGCTCAATCTGACAGAAGTGAAAGTATTCCTTAATCTTCGAATACTGAGTATATACAAATACCCTTTATTATCCCTGCATGTTTAACTCTGAGCCAGCTCTTGGTAATCATCAGCCCTCTAGGATTCTGGTTATTTTTTAAAGTTTTTTTTTAATTAATTTTTTTCCATGAGGAAAAATGATAGAAAGCAAGAGAGAGGGTGGCATCTTTAACAAGATCTTCACATTACAGTTCACCTCCAGCTTCACCCAGATTGGATCATGGACACTGTTGTGACTATCTGGGGTGACCTGGGTCTTGAACAGTGGACCTTTTCTATGTGGGTCTAATTGCATTACTGCTGTGCTATCTTCTTGTTCCTTAAGGACTCTCATTTTAGAAATGAGTAGATCCATAAAGGTGGCAAGTAAAGATGCTTTTTCAAATAAAGTTTATTTATTACTTTGTTTCCTGAGAGAAGAAGAAAGAGAGAACCTTTAATAGGGTTTTTTTCTTTTAGTTGCTAGAGATCATATGTGCTCACCAGGGAGAGACAGAGAGACAGAAATAGAGAAAGAGGGAGGAAGCAACCCCCTCAGTCCCTTCTCCATTTTTCTGTCCTATTGGGATTTGGGGCACACATACACATGTACTTGGTGTGTTTTCTAGCTTCTAGGGTTGGGAGTCAGCCACGTGGGATCCAGATTTCTCAGCCACTACCACCTCTCTAACAGAGTCTTGATGCAATGATCACCCCCCACCTCCCGCCACTCTGGATTGTGGGCATGCATATAAAAATCTTTGTTCTTTCTTCAGTCCAAAGCACTACCTCGAAGGCATCATTTTTAAGTTCTCCTAATTATGAACTCTATGACCATTACTTTAGGGCATTGTTTCAATATCTAAGAGATGAGCCAAAGCCAAGCTATTTTAGTGACAAGTCAGAGATGAAATTCTAGAATTCATTCTATCTATAGTCTGCTTCCCAATCCCTGTGGGAGGTAAACAAGTAGGGCTGTCGGACATAGAGCAGGATTTCCTCATAGGGAGTAAAGTGTTTTCATAAAGACGATATGTCTATTTACATTTTCGGTAAGCTATTGCAGTCTTAGTTGTAGCAGGTTATTGGTTCATGCCTCTAATGAACTCTCACTTAGTGCCTACTCTGTGGAAGGCATTGGATTAGTAAGAAACATGCAAGACGTACCCAGAGAGAAAATAAAATGAGAATTCAGAAGCAATTTGTTTTTATTTGGCATGATGATGGTCAAGAGAGACATTTAGCTTGACTCTGAAAAGTCGTCTAGAATTTGAACGAGTTTGGGGAAGGTGTGTGTGGCAAGAAAGATCATCGTAGAGAAAAGATGATTGGAAGAGAAAAGAGATTGAGCAAAGACACAAAGGTGGAAAAAGCGAGTGAAGAGTCAAGGCATCAGTCTGATAAACATGGACTTTCTTCAGTCGGAACAGCATGATATATTGTGACTAGCTGTGCAGCTAGGTGTAGGTATTACATAATCACCCAGCAAGCAGAGATTCCCGTAAGTGCTATCAGTCACTGCTGCCAGTAATTACTAATCAGGCAGCATATTTAGAATGTCAAGACTATGATTGTTAATAAGTGACCAACCAAGAAAACTGATGCATGGTAAAGGCATCCAGTCCAATTTGATACAATAATTTATCCACTTGGATAATATTTTACCACCAAATCCAATCTAGTGGATAGGCAAAGAGGAAACACTATTAGTCATTGGAAAAGAAGAATTTCTTGACAACATAGAAAGCTTGACAAGCTCAGGTTCCACTGACTGAAGAAATATCTTTATGATAGGACTGGATCGCCCTTAGATTTTTCATATATCAACCTCATGTGATTTTGTTGTTTTCTTACCAGAAGTCATGGCTCTAAAACTATGTTGTAGGCTTATCAAAATCTTCCTGACCCCAGTGCCAAGTTTGTAATCACTGTCAGCCTTCAGCCAATGAATGGATTAAAAATATTAATAATAGATGTTAATAATCCAAAATAACGGATTCGAATATTAGTAATTATTTCTTGCTGTTTCTGAATTCCTCTGTATCCCTACTCCTCTTATATAATTCTTCTTTCCATTTCTATTATTAATTTATTTGGGCTTGCTCTGTTGTGGTCTGCACTGAATGAAAATGTCTTAGGTCAGAGAATGATTTTATATCAGACTAATTCAATGTCCTAATCCAGGCCACATGACTTATATGGGGCCTGGTAAGTGTCTTTTTTCATTCTCCAGTGTGGGTAGAAATGCATTTTCAGCTAACACCTGTCCATGTTTTTATGAGGTAGGCACTGTGTCAGGTGTATCAAAGTATTATCTGATTTATATCCATAATGACTCTATGATGTAAGTTAATATAATTATCACCATTTTAGAGATGAAGAAACTGGGGCTTAGTGAGGATTAGTAATTTATATCAGGCTAGATAGCTAACAAGTGGCAAAGCTGGTTTTTATTTATTTATTTTTTAAAGACTTATTTACTTATTTAATCATTGTTATCATTATTTTAAAATTTTCTGCAGGGCATATGTGCTTACCAGGAAGAGATGAGAGAGAGAAGAAAAATGTGAAAGCAAGCTGCCAGGTCCAGGACTCAAACTGTGGCTGGCCATGTGAGAGTCCAGCACCCTTAGCACCACACTGCCTGCTGGCCCTGGAAGGGCTGCTTCTTGAGTACTGCTGGTCTGTTATGACAGGGAAGAAATCACCCGAGCAGAGATGGAGGCCTATGTATTCAAACAGGAAGCAAGTGGGAAGAGTCTTTCCATTCTCTCTGCCCGTCAGCCTCTTCCAGCCCCCACATAGCATCCTCATTCCTTGCTGTCTCTGAACTCCTCTGTTTCCCTCTCCTCCTATATAATTCTTCTTTCCATTTCTATATTAATTTTCTCTTGAGCTCATTGATTTACCAATGTGTCTCTGGGACCACAAAGAAGGAAAAAATAAAATAAAATTTGAGGTCTGAGAGGTGATGCTTGAGTTGCATTGAGAAAGAGGAGCTGAACAGGTGAAGTAATGGGAAGGCTCTCCAGGCTTATGCTCTAGTGTTTGGATATCCACAAAGGTGTGGAGAGCCTGACACAGCTAGAGGCCTGCTGGTCACGGGTTATGGCTGGGGACAATGCAGAGTGCTTCCTGGCAGTGTTGGGAGGTGTGACTAAAGGGGGTCAGATCAGGAAGCATTTTGTGCACAAAGAATTTGAATGTCAGTCTAAAAGATATAGAAAATTACTGAAAGCCTTTATGTTAGGGAAGTACATACTTTTGTAGTTTAGAAATAGCATTCCTGTTTTAATCGTCACTTTACATAGCTTTCTTTCTTTTTTTTGAGAGATTTTTGCTATAGGGTGCATGTACTCACTAGAGAGACAGAAAGTGAAATCACCCCTTTGTGGGATGGCTGTGCTGCAATCCTTTCTCCTCCACTCTCGGAATCTTGGGCATGCATGCACATGTGCCCAGCTTGTTCCAAGCCATCAGGTCTAGGATTCAAACCACGATTGGCCACATGGGAGTCCAGTGCCTTAACCACTACACCACCTGCTGGTTCCAACATAGAAAATTCCAGTGCCCAGGAAGGGAAATTAAGTTTGCAACAAGATTGTACACTATCTACCTTGAGAGACGTCAGATAGTTTTATCACCTTGTGATCTTTGTAGTGGAAAAGCTGAATCTTCCATGCTACCTTTTAATCTCAGGACTCCTGCTCAGCTGGGTGCAAGGCAGCCTTTGTATAAATTGACCCTTAAGAAGGGACGTTTTTGTAACCTGCCTGCTCACTAAATGTTCCGGTTTCATATAAACATTCAGATCCTGCTTCCTCTCAGAATTCTCTCTACGTAGCCACATCCTTATGTCTCTTTAGGTTCTGGGCTACTGCATTACTATAAATATTTTTTTAAGTGTTTTTTTGCTTTACTGTTTCTGTTAAAGACTAGGGGGAGTTCACCTAAGATATTCTGCAGAGACTAAATCCACTGAAGCAAGTGGGCTGGTGCTGTTGAGGCAGAAGTAGTAAGTGGTATCAGATAAGCCACATCTAACAATCTGGGTGTCCTTAGCCAACATAGAACTGCAGACCCTTTAGAGCAATGATACGCAAATGATTTTGCTCATACGTCACTTGAAATGCTTCAGCAAAGCTAGGTATATTAGTACACATTTTGCAGCTGATACCTACAATTTCTCATTATATGTTGTATTTTTATTAACTGTCAGAGAGTGAGTGTGCTTGTCAGAGACAGAGGGAGAAAGCACCCTTCCCCACAGGGCATCATCATTCTGCAGTCCCTTCTCCATTTCTCCATCCTGTAGGTCAAGCTCACACATGGGCCTGGCATGCTTTTTTTTTTTTTTTCCTTTTATTTAAAAAATTCTCTCTTGCCAATTTTAGTATCTTGTCTCTGCTTGTGATTTTGGTCAGTCTGGCTATGATGTGCCTTGGAGAAGAGATCTTCTTGGGTTGATTCTATGTGGAGTCCTTTGCATTTCTTCGTTCTGGATATTTGAATGCCTCTCTAGGTTTGGAAAGATGTTCTTCCAGGATTTCATGTACCAGATCATCAATGCTCTTATTAAGTTCTTCACTTTCTGGGATACCAATTATCCGGATGTTTGGACATTTAAATGATATCCAGTATTTCTCACTTATTATTTTCATTTTGGGGGGGTTATTTTCTTTCTTTTTGGTGAATTTTTCTAGGTCAGGCATTCTTTCTTCTACATCTGAGATTTAATTTTCTGCATGGTCTAATCTGCTTTTAATACTTTCGAGGGAGGTTTTGACTTCCTGTATTACAGCCTTCATCTTTAACAATTCCATCTGATTCATTTTTATAGTGTGTATTTCCTTACCTCCTGGAACTCAATGTTTCTTTTCTCCTGCATCTTCTGGAGCTCATTGTCTCTCTTGTCTTGCATCTCTGTTAGCTTTGTCACTATGAATATTCTAAATTGTTTATCTGACATTTCTATGAGTTCCATTGTACTGTCTGTGCAGGATGAGGAGTTATACTTTTCCCTTGGGGAAGAGATATTTTCTTGGTTTCTCATATTTCTTGTGCCTCTGTGGTGGTTTCTGGCTATCTGATGGATTATATGTTTTTTCCCTAATTTTTGGAGTTAAATCTGAGCATTCAGAGGCATGCAGGTGGTGGTCTGCAATCTCTCTGAGTTCTGTTTTTCTCCCTTTGTGCAGCAGATTCATGGGAACTGAGGATTACTCTGATCCTACTAAATCTTGGGGTCAGGAGGGTAAAGTCTGGGCAGAAAAAATTTTAGTTGTCCTAGTCTCTGAAAGGGGGCACTCAGAGCTAAAATGTAGATGGCTTGTGATTGGCCTGTCTTCCTAGATCTTGGGGCAGGAGGGTGAAGTCTAGGCAGAAAACCTTCAGTTGTCCTAGTCCCACCTGGCATGCTTTTTAAATCACAGGGGTTAGGACTTGAACTGTGGTTGGCTACATGGAATGCAACTTCCTTAACCACTAGGCTGTGAGGCTGGCCCTCTTCTTATATGTTTAACTAGTTGCAAATTGTAATTTCTAGTATGTTTACACATTGACTTTTTTTAAAAAAAGTTTCTTTTCTTTTTTTTTTCTTTCTCCATGATCTTTGCCCACATCTTCCCAGACATCCAGGATGAGTGGCATCTTTTTGTGTACCTGCCATCATGTGCATGTACCTGCCATATACAGAGTGACCCAGGAACTGAACTTTGACCTGTTTTTATATTTCCAGTATCACAGGGTAGTATGCTACTGCTGCACCACTGCAACTGGGCCATGCACACATTGGTATTTTAAACTGAAATGATTATATTACTCTTTTAAATGTGTGCAATGAAACTTAGATACTCTAACAGTTTGATATCCTCCATCATCCATTTAACCAAATGACCTTTGCCAACTCAATTAAACACAGTATAATCAAATGGTAATGGATCTGCTAATGGTAAATACAAAAGTAATTGAAGGGATTGACAGCTATTCTACCACACACTGGTCTCAGGTCTAAGTTTCCCACATTTAGATATTGCTTAAATAACAGTTATTAGCAAATCAGCTTTGACTTGATTCTTTCAACTTCTTCTATAGACTCGATGATACACAAATCCTCTACTTTTATGTGCTTCAGCTATCCATTCACAGATGTTTCTCTTAGGGCCCCAAACAACATTCCAGGAAAGAATTCTCTTATGTGAATAATTAGTACTAGCTACTGAGTATTCTTGTTAAACCAGTGACTGGAGTTCAGTACGGTTTGAATGTATCCCCTCTAGAATCTGTGTTGAAAAATAATGGCCAATATGATAGTATTAAGAGATGGGGCCTTGAAAAGGTGATTAGACCATGTTTTGAATGGAATTAAGTGTCTTTATAAAAGGTCCTTATGAAGAGAGTTTATCCCTTTTACTCTTCTGCCATATGAGAATTCAGCATTCCTCCCCTCCAGAACAAGCAGCAAGAAGGCCCTCACTAGGTACCAGCTGCTGCCATCTTAATCTTGGACTTCTCAGCCTCCAGGACAGTGCGAAATAAATGTCTGCTCTTTATAAATCATCCATTCGCCAATATTTTATTATCCTTGCACAAAACAGATTAACATGGGAACCATTTCTAAGGGAAACAGTTTCAGGTTTCTGAATTCTTATACCCTGTTCATGGGAACATAGAAACACTTTTAAAGTATTTTTAGCTAAACCATATACTCCGAATTTTTTTTTTCTTTTTTTGGAGAGGTTTTTGCTAAAGGGCACGTGCACTCGCCAGACAGAGACAGAGAGACAGAAAGCAAGAAATCACCCCCCAGGGGGGATGGCCATGCCGCAATCCCTTCTCCTCCATTCTCCTCTCGGGATCTTGGGCACGCACGCACACATGCCTGGCGTGAGTTTAAGCCACCAGGTCCAGGGCTCGAACTGCGGTCAACTATGTGGGAGTCCAGCGACATAGCCATTACGCTAACTGCTGGTCCCACTCTGAATTTTAATTACATTAAAGAGCCAGTTTTGAACACCTATCATACTGATTGCCATGATTTTTGTTAATTAAAACCAATTTCTTTCTTGAACATGGCATCAATCCAGTGACATTCTTTATATTCCAAAACCACTTTTTACTCTGAAAGGTACTATACCTTCTTACTTGGTTCAGCCACAGCAAACTTACACAAAGCTGCAAGATCCAAGGATACAACGAATGCTCCAACAATATGAAATTACAGACACTGGCCAGAAGGCCACACATCTGAGGTTGTACCAAAGCACCAGATGCCTCGTAGTTACTGTCGCTCAACACCAACATCCTTCCAGGCTGAAGAAGAAATCTAGAACCCATTTCTGACATTAGCAATATTCATTTAAAAAGCCTCAGCTGGGGGGCCAGCAGGTGGCATGGAGATTATTAAGTCGCTGGATTCCACGGGGCCAACTCTGTGGACTCAAGTCCCAGATATGGTCACTTGAAAATCACACAGGGCATTATGTGTGTGCATGACCAAAACTAGGAGAGGAGAATGGAGGAGAAAAGATTGCGGCTTGTCCATCCTCCCTGGGGAGTAGTTTTTCAACTTTCTTTCTCCCTCTGGTAAGCCCATACTCTCTATAGTAAAAGACTAAAAAACAAAACAAACAAAAAGCATCTCATTTGTGATGCAGACATAGATAATAGAGCATTTTTGTTAGCTGTGTATGGACTTCCCATTAAATCACCCTCTGACCATTCCTGGACTGAGTATTTTTAATTAAGGCAACTGATTTTTATAATTAAAGCTCACACTAATTGAAACAAACCAAACACATTGTATATATTGAAATATTATAAGATGATTATCAGACATTATAAACACTTAAAGTATGTATGAACACACTTATAGATCAGAAGTTTGACATTGTACTTGTATTTGTTTATTCCACTTACCCTTCCCAATTTTATCTTATTTTGTCTTATTCTTGAAAATCTTATGCTAATTATCCTATCACATTTTTCTATAGAAGAAATATGTACTAGAGGTTAAATTATTTTTTAATTTCCTGTCACTATAAGACTTTAAATGCAAAAACACCACAGTATATAAACGGTCAGAACAAAAAATGAGTTGTAATAATATTTAACATAAAAATTAAATTTTGTTGGAATGGTATCTCTTATGAACCTGGAGGCTTCCCTCCCGCCCCCAGTTGATTCATGTATCCATAGATAAACATGGTCAATTTATACAATGAAATAAGGGCCAGTAGTCATTTAATTCCTATTTTCATTTTCCTAGATATACATATTGATAAAGTCTATTTATATAAAAATAAAGGCCAACAGAAGTTGAGTCTAGCTGGTTCAGAACAATGGGAACTGTGCAGAAGTAGGAGTCAGGGGCCCTACTTCCATGTCAGACATAAGAATGATCTATTCTTGGGCAAACCACTTGCTAGGTTGCATTTCCTCATCTATAAAATGAGGGGTGGGGGCTTGGGGATGGTTAGAGGAATTTTAAGGCTCTCTACTGCTCCATTATTCTGTTACAGAATAATAGAGGTAGATTAAAATCATGTGGCATTAGTAGGTATAAGTATAAATAAATGAAATTGATATAAATATGAGGCAGTCTCTACTGTCAAGGTGATTATAACCAAACTAGTAAGCAAATAACATTAATCAAGTAGGGAATAAATCAAGATTGCCTGTAGTTAAATGTGAAGAGCCATGACACTGACAAGTTTACAGTTAATTAAAAGTTCAACGATGAATTAATTAATTGGGACTCAACTCCATGAGGGAAGATTTATGAAAGAAAGTGTCATCCAGAGAGCACCTTGATGTTAAACGTGGAGGAAGAGGGAGAGGACAGAAGCGTGGTCTGTGGAGCTAAGGCGTCTGTAGTAGATACTTCCTACTAAGGAGTGTAGAAACTGAGGTAATGGGCATCCCATGGCCAGCTTACTGAGGGCCCTGGAGAGAAATTACAGACAATTTACAGTAGATCTTAGTCATGATAGTTAAATTCTGTGAACTTACCATGAACATCAAATTACCAAATACTGAAATTTATTCATGGGGGAAATAAAGGGTCAGGTTAGTATAAGCCTTTGGTCACAACATTTTTTTCAACTGAACAATATATAACCTTGTTTTATGTTTAAAGGCATCTTGTTTGATATACATTATCGGTTAATTAAATTGGCCTCATGGCCAACAGCACTATAGCTCATGTCTGAACAAGGTTTACCTAACACACATATCTTCTTAAGGAATATCACAGCCTTCTTGTACTGAGGCACATCAGAGAGCACTTCAATATTATTGGGTTGTTGGGAAAGTCATGATGCACTTTTGCCTAGAAAAATATTTCATGACTTTCCCAACCACCAAATATAACCAGGGACCATTTAAACAGTAAAATAACCAAAAAGCAAAACAACCCCCAAAGATGTGAGAAAACCATGATACTAAAGAGGCTGTATAAGGTACACTTGTTTACAGTCCAAGAGCTGAAACGAAAGGGCAGAATGGCACCCTGCTTGACCTTAGCAGGGAATATACATGCTGAGTGATTCAAAATTTTCACTGTTCTGTACATGCTCATGAGTGACCTTGAAAGTACCTGCTTATTAATTAATTATATAATTAAAATAATAGTAACTATTATTGAGTAGGTAAATGTGCAGATGTAAAATGTCATATTCCTATGAGGTAAGCTGTAGCCAGCTATTAATGGGATCAAAGCATGGGAGTGATTAATGAGCAATATGTACTCACTGCATCATTAAAAAAATTAGTATCTTGGGACAAGCAGATGGCGTAATGGTTCCATTGCTGGACTCTCGCATGACTGACCATGGTTTGAGTCCAGAACCCAGCAGCTTAAAACTCATGCTGGGCAGGCACATGTGTATGCATGCTCAAAATCCCAAGAGGAGAATGGAGGAGAAAGGATCGCAGTGTGGCTATCCCCCAGGAAGTTATTTCTTGCTTTCTGTCTCTGTTTCTCCAGTGAGCATATTGCCCTATAACAAAAAATATCTCTCTCTCAAAAAAAAAAAAAGATCTTATTTTTATTATTTATTTCTTCCATGACCAAGAGAGAAGGAGATAGAGTGCCACAGTCCACCCCCAGGCTCTGCCAACTTTAGCATCCTCCAGCCCATGTGTGCACCTGATGTGTTGAGGAAGGAGGTGGAATGCAAACCTGGGGCCCTCCCATGTGAGTTCAGCATTGTAGATTGTTGTGTTACCATGGCACACTGCAGCTGGCCAATGCAATGAATAATTTTTTTTTTTTTGGAGAGATTTTCGCTGTAGGGCGCGTGTGCTCACCAGACAGACACAGAGAGACATTAGAGACAGAAAGCGAGAAATCACTCACCCCCCGGGGGGATGGTCATGCTGCAATGCCTTCTCCTCCATTCTCCTCTCGGGATCTTGGGCACGCATGCACACGCGCCCAGCATGAGTTTTAAGCCACTGGGTCTGGGATGCGAACCGTGGTCGACTACGTGGGAGTCCAGCGACATAGCCATTACGCTAACTGCTAGTTCCCTGCAATGAAAAATATTTAAAGGTCTCACTATGCTATTCATTCACTCAATCATCAGACATTTAAAGAAGCTGACCTATATATTAGAGGCTGTACAAAGTACTTAGAATACAAAGGAATAAACATGGTGCCTTCCCTTAAAGAAATTACATCTAAGAAGAAGTAGTCTAAGGGAGAAGATGGGGGGGTGGATAAGGTACCAGAAGTCGGTCTAGATCATTCTTTTTTTTTTTTTTTGGAGAGGTTTTTGCTATAGGGTGTGTGCTCTCGCCAGACAGACAGAGAGAGACATAGAGAAAGAAAGCGAGAAATCACCCCCCCCCCCAGGGGGGATGGGCATGCCACAATCCCTTCTCCTCCATTCTCCTCTCGGGATCTTGGGCACGCATGCACACGCGCCCAGCATGAGTTTTAAGCCACTGGGTCTGGGATGCGAACCGTGGTCGACTACGTGGGAGTCCAGCGACATAGCCATTACACTAACTGCTGGTTCTCGGTCTAGATCATTCTTAAAGTGATGAGGGCCTGGTTTTGTAAAGCAGCAATGGGAATGGAAAGGAAGGGCATTTTAGTTGATTCTTTTTGCTTAATAATGGATTACCTGAATCTGAGTAATTTATAAAGAAGAGAAGTTTATTTAGCTTACAGATTTGGAGGTCCAAGGTCAAGGGTTTGTTCATATTTGATGTGAGTCTTCTTGTTAGTGATGACTGCCAAATCCTGAGGTGGTGCCAGGCATCATATGGAGGGACAGAGCAAGAGTAGAACATGTGTTCATGTGTTTGCTCTTAGAAAGCTACCAAGAATCAAGTATAGGACCCTACCCTGATGACTTCATTTGACCCTAATCCTCCCAAAGGGTCCAGCTCCTAATACCATAATCTGATGAGCTCTCTACTCTTGCAATACCATCATCATTGGAGCCAAATCTCAACATATAAATTTTAGGAGGTGGGAATTTTCAAACTGCAGAAGGCAGAAATGAAGACTAAATTATCAGGTTTTCATTTTTTTCTTGTGTAGATGAGTGAGGAGAATGCTCATATATTTTAAATTTAATGTTGAGCAGAAGTATGCCAAATACATGTGTTTGTGCTCCAGCAGAAGATGCCTTCCTCAAAGTGGGAAGCTTGTAGGGAGAAAGTGGTTCCCCCTTTTCCTTGGAGTGCTGTTTGTTTCAGCTATGATTGTTGTTAAACTCAGAATGACTAAAATGATATCCATTCAAAATCAAGAATGAAATGAGACAAAAGTAAAAGACTGGATTTATTCTTGCATGCAGAAAATACAAGTTCTCTAGATTGCTGAGATATTGTTGATTTCTGTTTGGATCAGTTCTGAAAAATTTGGTAACAAAAATCTATATGTTGACTTCATGTATTCACATGCCTATATATAATAACCCAGGTTTAGCAGCAAAGTGCTTCACTGTTAACCTGCTCTTGGTGCATGCAAGACTACTTCGTTTTCTATTTTCTGATTTAAGACAAACAAAAACAAAACCAATTTCTCTTATGTCTAGAGCAAGAAGTATACCATGTCAAAATGTATCAATAACATCCCATTATGCTGCTTGGGAAGGACCTCACAGTTCTCCTGGCCCAATTACTGCTTTAGTTGACTCCCTATACCTCAAAGAGATTATCCTTTTAAAGAGGTGGGGAGGTTATCAGTGGATGGGTGTCAATTTTGACTCAAGTAGATTTATCATATTATCATCCCCTTTTTGGATATCAGGCACTACACTAGGCCTGGGGATGAGAAAGACAAGGTAGTCTCTGTCTTTAGAGTTGGCGATTGTCAAAGGTTGAAGGAATATTAAAAGACTACTTCATGTTTTACTTTGCAGATGCCAAATTCTTGCCAGTAAAAAAGGTGGAAAAGAGGTAGCCATCTGCCAAATATATGCTTTTAGTTGCCTTTAAAAAGCTCTGAAACTCACTGCATAGCAATGAGTTTCAAAGTTAAACCTTTATAAGGAGACAGCAGACAAAAATTAAGCTCTGGAAAAAAAAATGTGACTCAGGACTAATGCTTTTCCTGAAGAGGGTTTCCTGCTTCTTTTAGTCATTTGTGGTATTCTTCTCCAAAATATCTAGCCCATGGAAACACTCTGATTATCTCCTTCATATCATGAACATCATTTTATTAGGCAATACACTGCAAGAGCCATGCATTGACAGGGTATTACTGGTAACATAAATTCTCACGCCAAAGCATCAAGACCAAGAAAGCACTTCAGGCTAGCTTCTCATGAGAGTTGCTACCCAGTAAAGAGTTTGATTAGGGAGTGTTCCATGCAGCATTTAACTTGTGGATACATGCTCTGAGTTAGCCTATCCTGGGCTATCTGGAGAGTAAATTTTCATATACCACCTTGGTTTTTATCACAGACAACATGGTCTTTGTTTAAATACATGGCTGTGCCTATAAATAATTATACTAGCAAAGTTATAATATGAATGCATTTAATTTAGTACCTCTTGTACACAAGTTTAAACCAAAGAAAACTGTTCCAGTGGAGAATTCTGTAAATGTAGTATTGTGGGGGTTGCTGAGAAATGAGGATAATGGACTCTTTTAATCATATGCCTCTTCGTGCAATTGCTGAAAGCAATATGAAGTCATTTGGTCCCATCTGTGGGATATGAGGGGGCCTGTCTGTCTTACCTTGAAACAGGAAAGGGAAAACAGCTACCTGTGGGTGTGGCATGTGGGGAAAAGGCCACCCACTCTGATTATAAGTCTCTCAGGCCCCCAAGTCCCATCTATCCAGTCCTAAGAGTAGAACACTAGAGTAAAATCTTTGTTTCTTAGGAGAACTAAATAGAAATTCCCTAGCTTGTGAAACAGAAATAGCAGTAATTTTGCTCATGGAATAGATGTATGTATGGAATGAGATAATCCATGAAAAGTACACTGTAGGTGTGTACTTATTAGCTGCTGTTATTAATATTATTCTCATCCATATTATATGGACCAGAAGCCCTTGCACTTCCCATCAAGGTCTGAAGAATTTGCTGTTAAACCTCACTGCTTTGTAAGTCATGACTTTTTCTTTGTTTTATTAAGTTTTTAAAATTTCTTTCATGAGACAGATAGAGAGAAAGAGAGAGAGAGAGAAAAGAGGGAGAGAGAGAGAGAGAGAGTCATCTCCAACAGAGTCCCCATGCTGTGATCACTCCAGTCATAGCCAGTGCAGATCACATGTGCAGGACCTGATGGATCTAGTTGTGCTACAACTATGTCATTGTCTGCCTCTCCCCTCCTCCCCACCCCCCCACCCCCGCCCAAGACATTGTCACAGTTTTGCTGTAGCCTCCCTACTGGAACCACAGGGACTGCAACCACATCTAGTTGTTTTTTAGACAGGGTCTTGCTCCATTTTCCCAAGGTCAGCCTCCAATTCGTGAATCCTTTGTCTCAACCTCCTAAATCTCTGAGATTATAGGTGCATGCCACCATGCCTGACCTTTAGATTGGACCCAGAATCAAACCTGGGTTCCCCATGTAGTTTCAACCTGCAGAGCACAGCATCTTAGCAGTATGAACCACTGTGGCTGGGCTTTAGCTTTTTGTTTCAGCTAAACTCTATGGCATTGGTATTAGTAATTTGCTGAGTTAACACAGGGATACAGCTGTGTTCAACTGACTAATGTGGGCATTCTATATTTTTCAAGGTTTATGACTAGATGGGACAAGATCAATGTGGAGCAATTTGAAGCCTAATAAATCATATCCCAGTTTTGAGAGATGTATTTTGGTTATAATTGCCTTTCTAGATATAAATAAGATGTGTCTCATTTTTTCACCCAGAGTTTGATAACCAAGATTAGATAAAGCATGAAAATGTGTTGATGCCTGGAGTGAAAGGAAGGGAGTCTTAGGCTTGGGGCTGTTGGCAAAAGACTGTTGGTAGGAATGGCCTCATGAAGTGTTGGCCTCTGGATACCTGCAGGACTAGGCTGGCAAGGTGAAGGTGGGAGAGTGTGGGAGAGAACTTTGCCAAGGGCAGGTGATTGATTGGTGTGTCACTGAAATTCCCCAGCAGGCTGCCTGAAGCTCTCCAGCTGAAGGTTGCCAATGCCTGAGGTGAGATGTCAGGACTAGTTTGGAAGGCTGCAAGTTGGAAATGCTTTATGGTTTTGCCCAACTCAATCTCGTCTAATCCAGCTTCTATAGTTTATTCCAGTTCAACACAGTATCTCTCTTCTAGTTTTGGCTTTCCTTTCTGGAAGGTGAAGTTAAACATGAAAAGAAGGGCCAGTCTGTGGTGTCATGGTTAAGGAAGCTGGATTCAATATGGCCAACAATGTGGTTCAAGTCCCAGACACAGTGGCTTGAAAAGTACTGTGGGCATGGGTGAATGCATGCCTAGGGTCCTGAAGGGAGGGAGGAATGGAGAAGAAGGAATTGCAGTGTGACCATTCTCCGACAGTGAGGAATAGTTCTTTCTTACTTTCTCTTTTCATTCTCTGTCTCTCCCTGATGAGCACATGCACGTTCTGGTAAAAATTAAAAAAGAAGAAGAAGGAGGAGAAACAGGAAAGAAAATAAATGTGGGAAATAGGAAGAATATTTCCCCCCTTTCCTAGTGAAGAGTAAATCAGATTTGTAGGTCCCTCATCTCTCTCATCTCTATCTTTATTATGCATATAAGCCAGGGCTTTTAAGCCTATACCTAGGAATGCTCAGAGCCACCTGTAATTTTTTTTTTCAAATTGCTTTTCTATGAAGAAGTGACCCCTCAGCTAACTGCTGTTAGAAATAATATACTTTAAAAAAATGTCTAGCCTCTTCTATATAGAGGTGGACATAACAAGTAACATTTGGATAAAATCTTTATAGTTACTTAAAAAGTCATAAGTGGTTCCCTTTAGGTACATAACCAGAGGAATGTGATATTTTAAGAAATGGATCTCAGAGTTTTTTTTTTTTTTTTTGGAGAGGTTTTTTCGCTATAGGGCATGTGCGCTCGCCAGACAGAAAGAGAGAGACATAGAGACAGAAAGTGAGAAATCACCCCCCAGGGGGGATGGTCACGCCGCAATCCCTTCTCCTCCATTCTCCTCTTGGGATCTTGGGCACGCACGCACATGCGCCCGGCGTGAATTCTAAGCCAGTGTGTCCAGGATGAGAACCGTGGTCAACCACGTGGGAGTCCAGCGACATAGCCATTATGCCAACTGCTGGTTCCCTGGATCTCAGAGATTTTTAAAGATTTCATAAGAACAATATTTCTCTGTAGTCCCTTGGTATTCAATTCTCTTAGAAAAACTAGTTGGGATTTAGGGACAACAAATAAAATAGATGTATGTGGTTGTAGCTGAGCATGGTGAAGTGGGTCAGGTTAGTTGTACTCCCAAGAGGGCTATGAAAGTTCATCTCTGGCCACCAGATTGCTTGCTTGGATAAAAATTAGAGCCAGCAGGTGGTGTGGTGGTTATAGCTTGGGATTCCCGCATGGCTGACCATGGTTTGAATTCTGAACCCAGGGGCTTGAAAATTATGCTGGGTGGACATGCCTAAAATCCCAATAGGAGAATGGAGGAGAGAGATTATGGCATGGCCAATCCTTAAGGTGTGATTTCTCAATTTCTCTCTCTCTCTCTCTCTGTAGCAAGTGTATGTGCTCTATGGCAAAAATCTTTAAAAAATTTAAAAAGGGTCAAGGAAATTCAGCAGATCACTTATCCCAGGTCCTCAGTGAGCATTCCTGTTGACAGCTCATAAGTGTATCTGGCTGAGAGAATATATCCAGAGTGTTTCTGTCAACCTGGAGAGAAAATCAGTTTAACTCTTATTGAAGACTAATATTGCCTTGTAGCCTAACACCCAGCGAGAATTCATGTACATCTGAGGTAGTCCTGGCCCTGCTCCTTTAACTAAAGCGCCTCTGCTCCAAACCCTCCCTTCTAGCCCAATATCCAGTGAGGTAGGGCATTCTCTGCTTCTTTCTGTCTTGGTCTCTGTCTCTCTTTCTCTCAAAAGTTTTCTTTGTGAAACATCTGAATATTTCTAGGGCCATAGAAAACCTCAACCCTCACTGAACTGCTACAGAAAGGGAAAAACTCATCTTCAGAGATCTGAATTCAAATCTCTTTTGTGGATACCACATTGCAAAACACAGTAAAAGAGGAAAAATTGGCATAGAAGTACCTCACAGTAAAGTGAAGCATACGAGCTTACAGTTGCAGAAACCTCCAACAAATTAGCCAAACATGAATATACCACCAAATGACTAAAAATCAGAGAAAAGAGACTGCAAAGTGGGCAGCTGGGAGAAACACGGAGCTGCAGTGAGTGCTGCTCATCTCCTCCCACACGCCTCTGAATTCTCCATTGAAACCCCACAGCTCAGTCCAGGTGCACCTGTTCTTTACAATCTGGGAGGCCTTTGTAATATCCAGTTCCATCAACAAAGTGCAGGTGCTTGGTGAGAATCAGGGAAGTGGAACTGCAGAGGTATTGCGGGTCATCTCCTCCCACACACCTCTAACACTCAGAATTAACTCCAATAAAGTAGGAAGAAACGTTTAATCCATTAGATGACCAGAAACCACTGCAGAGGCACAAGAAATATGAGAGACCAAGAAAATATTTCTCCCCAAGGGAAAAGAACAGCTCTTCATCATCCACTTAAAATACAATGGAACTCTTGGAAATGTCAGGTAAAGAATTTAGAGTATTCATTGTGACAAGACTTAAAGACATGCAAGAGAAGAGAGAAGATAAACTCCAGATGTTGCAGGAGTAAGATATTTGGGCACCTAATTGTATCTAGCATTACTTGTATATTAAGGGACAAAGAGTTTCAGGAGGTGAGGAAGTTCTTGCATGATCTGAAAGAAGAAATACCCACCATAAAAAAGAATCAAAGGGAACTATTAGAGATTAAGGTTAATATAGGAATTCAAAACCTCCCTCAAAAGTATTAAAAGCAGGTTAGATGATGCAGAAGATTGAATCTCAGATGTAGAGACAGAATCTCTGAACTAGAAAAATTCACCAAAAAGACTGAGAAAATAACCCCCTCAAAGGAGAATAATATACAAGTAATGCTAGATACAATTAGATGCCCAAATATCCAGATAATTGGTATCCCAGAAGGTGAAGAAACTAATAATGTATTGATAATCTATTCCATGAAATTTTGGAAGAAAATTTTCCAAACCTAGAGAGGCATTCAAATATCCAGACCTAAGAAATACAAAAGACTTCACATAAAATCAACCCAAGAAGATCTTCTCCAAGACACAACATAGCTAGATTGACCAGAAACACAGAGATAAGATACTAAAATTGGCAAGAGAGAAACCTCAAGCTACTTTTCAAGGATATTCCATTAGGCTAATATCGGACTTCTTATCAGAAATAATGCAAGCATGGAAAGAACGGGAAAATATATTCAAAGTATTAAAAGAAAAACAATTTCATTCTAGAATACCGTACCCAGCAAGATTATCCTTCATATGGGAAGAAAAGACAAAAATATTCTTAGATAAGCAAAACCTGAAAGAATTTACCAAAGCCAGACCAGCTCCTCAAGAAGTTCTGAAGGAAATTCTATACCAGGAAAACTAAAGACAGAAATAAGAGAACACAAAATGACCAAGATAATGGCCAACCTAATGATAGGGACAAATCTGGAAATATCAATAATAATGATGAATGCTAACTTTCAGGGTTTAAATGTAAAGATCAGAACACAGTAACACTGCAAATTTAATGAAAGAGAGATCAAATACATGACTGAACCGGTGAAATAGAATTCTATGACTTTTGACTAAAATGTTACTGATTTTCTTCCATGCTTTGTCTTTCAGAATTAAGGACTTTTGCTTTCTTTTGAGTTGTTGATAGGTTCAGCAATTTGTCTTAATTTTTTAAAAATTGAAACATAAACTTTTCTTTCTTTCTGGCTCCTCCACAAATGAAAAATATTTGTGAGCATTCTTATTTTGTGGCAGAATGGTTATTTGCCTAAGTTCAACAATACGATAGTATATGTTGCCTTGCATCAGAAATTGAATTTTTATGGGGCTTTGTGCAAATAACAGACCAAATTGAGACTAAACTTATTTATTTACTTATTTTGCAAAGAAGTTAGTTTATACTTCTCTTTAATGAAAGCGGGAATGGAGAGAGAAAAAAGTTACAGAAGAAATTAAAGTGCTCTTGTCACTAGATTTTAGCTTTGTTCATATTTTTAGTTTAATTAGGATATTTTTTGAATCAATAAAATGTGAAATAAAAGTTTAATATGAAAGAGAGGGAAGGGAAAGGGGAAAAAAGTAAAAGTACGTTTAATCGATGATAAAATAAGAAGTTATTTGCTGATGATAATGTATATAGTAATATCTTTGTCTTGTCTGATATGCAAGGTATTAATGCTGGAAAAAGAAATGCTGTATACTGTAAAGATATATGTGATTAAGTATAAATAATAATTTAATAATAAAAAACTAATATATATATTAATCAAAAGCATCCTGATCTCCCTAGAGTCTTGGAAGGATACCAAGGAAAGCATTCTCTGTCCCCACCACTCACAATGACCCTTTTTCCAGCCCTTCTCTTACCTATGCCCTGCCGGTCTTTTATTTATTTATTTATTTATTTATTTATTTATTTATTTACATTCATTCACTGTACATCATTACAGCATACAAAATGAGATTTTCCATCCAAAGTACACTGTATATTGGCTCAATCAAGCACATCAACATACATGTTATCGTCAACAAATAATTTTCTATTTCTTGTTTCCTGTATGTTTTGCTTTTTTTTTTTTTTCCCCCATCCTTAATTACCTATCTCTTACCCTCTGCAATCTCCCACTCTCCTCTCACACTGTGTCTGGTATCTATGTTTGCTTTCTATACTGTTTTCCCCCCATATTTTATTGAGTCACTAAAGATCTTAATTAAACTAAATATTTTCATAGCAAGCACAACTAATATATACATTTCCATGAACACAAGTCCAACTTTAGGCATAAGCTTCAGTGAGTAGAATGAACATCCTATAAAATAGCACCTAGAACTAAAACTGTTTTTCATGAAATTTTTAAAAAAGCATTAAAAATACCTATTCGATGACTGCAGTAAGATATATAGCCCCAGCTAGGTGCTACTTTATAGGATGTTCATTCTGCCCCTACCACTATTGCCTATAAAATCCAGGTAAACAGGGGCTTTGCCTGCGTTATTCATTGCTGAGTCTCTAGTGCTTAGAACAGGGCCTAGCATCCAATAAATTACATATTTTAAATTAGTAAATGGATAAATTTAACCTTGGGACAATCTTATAGTTTTTGGGTGACAAAGTTAGACTGTAAAGAGATTTGCTGGAATTATGAATTGAATATAGCAAGACAAAATTTAATAGGGAAAAATAAAAAACTGCCATTGGGTCCAACAAATGGTTATACAAAGTCCTCAGGTGGGGAGATATAACTTGGCAATATCTTATGGAAAAATTCAGTTGGGATTAAACACAACCTTAACAATGTGCTATGATTGGGATATAAGTTTAAGATGATCTTAGGTCACAATAAATGAGATATGATATCTAGAAAAAAGAAGATGATTTGTACTTTTTTCTTTATGCTGACCATGTTCTTGAAATACTATTTTGGATACTAACCTAAAAAAATAAAAAAATGATGTGAACAATCAAGAGTGTGTGTAATGGGAACAGCAGTTAGCATAATGGCAATGTTGCTGGACTCCCATGTAGTTGACTGTGGTTCGAGTCCCAGAACAGGTGGCTTAAAATCACACTGGGCGCGTGTGCGTGCGTGCCCAAGATCCCGAGAGGAGAATGGAGGAGAAGGGATTGCGGCATGGCCATCCCCACTGGGGGGTGATTTCTCGCTTTCTGTCTCTCTGTCTGTCTGGCGAGCGCATGCCCTATAGCAAAAGCGGCAGCCCCTGTAACAAAAGCCCCCCAAAAAAAAAAAAAAAAAGGAAAAAAAAAATCAAAGAGTGTGTGTAATGGAGACTAGTCAGGTCAATAGGGGATTCAGAAAGTGAAGGATAGTTAGTAAAATTGGGGACAGTTTTAGGCGACCCAAGAAATGGTTCAGCACTTCAATGTTCAAATATCTGAGACACTATTTTTGTAAAAAGTGTTATGTTTGTTTTTAGTAGAACGGGGGCATCAAACCTAGGGCAAATGGGTGGAGATTTCAAGAAGTCAAATTTATCTCATTGAAAGGACTTCCAATTCATCTGATCTACACTGAGACTCATGAGGAATGAGATTTTCATATATGGAAGGTTTCAAATATGAGGGGACTCCAAAAAGTTCATAGAAAAATGGATTAAAGTAAGAGTTTATTTTGGTGCAAAATACCCCCTTTGAAATCCATGTATAGTTTTTCCCTTTTTTAAATAAAAAAAATTATCTGCCGAAGGGTGTGTGTACTCACCAAAGAAAGACAGAGAGGGAGAGGGAGAGAGAGAGAAAGAAAGAGAAAGAAAGTATCCCCAGTGGAGTGTGGTCACACTGAAATCCCTTCCTCATTTTTCCATACCTTTGAGATCCTGGGCATGTGCATGTGCATGTACACACACACACACACACACACACACACACACACACTGGCATGTTTCTCAGGGCACTAGGGCCATGATTCAAGCCAGTCAGCTGTCGGGGGTTCTGGCTCTCTTAACCACTAGGCTATGGGACCAGGCACATTTTTTTTTTTTCATAAAACACACTTTTTATGAACTTTTCAAACCCCTACCCTATAGATTACCCAAAGACTGCACAAAGGCTCAAAGGCTCAGCGAATTTGAGGATCTATCAGACATTTTAATTAGGTGCGTGGGCAGGTGGAGGTTTCAGGAAGGATGGGATGTTTCACTGATTTCATAGTCAATTCAACCCTGGAGTTTTTTCCCCATGAACCAAACACACTGCTGGGATACAAATGAAAAGTATTATTTACCCAGTCTGGTCTGTGACACCTGAATAATATAACTCAGATCACCTGGAACTTGTAAGTGGGTGAATTTGTTTTTTGTTTTGTTTTGTTTTGTTTTGTTTTAGCCAGCTATTTATTGGGCATTGGCTCTGTGTACTGAAGTACTTGCTAGTGGTCAAAATAGAATAATAAACAAGATTCAGTCACTGCATTCAGAAATCGCAAAAGCACAGAGCCCACAGGACCTGTGCACTGCACTGACAAGCAACATTTCAGCCTGAGGCGGCTCCATTTTCTGACTTCACTGAGCATTTGGTTCACTTCCTTGTCTAATTTGTATGCTTATTGGTTCTACAGATGGACTGGCATTTCCTTGAAGGCAGAGATTGTTTCTCATTGTTCTTCAACTTTTAGCATAATCTCAAAGCACAGTGGTTGGCGTAATGGTAGGTATTCAATAAATGTTCCTGTGAAGAAAACCGTCACATAGATCACTGCCTTGTAGAGTAGCTGAGGACCAGAAGTTATCCTAGAAATATTAAACGGAGGGGCTTGAGAACAGAAGGGATCATTAAGTCTCCTTCTAGGCCTTGGCTGTGGGAGCAGGAATAGAGGGGTGGTAGCTGACAAAGCCAGATTGGCTCTGAGGATGACAATATCCAGGTCATGGCAACAATCTAGGTAAGGAGATGGGGGTGTTTATCATTAATAAGGGGTCCCACCAGCCTCAGGAATCATGTAGGCAAATGTATCATTCGATTTCAAACAGCATAACAAGAAAGGATTGTGGAACTGTTAGAGCTCTGAGGGTTTGAGTCTTTTAGAAGAGGCAGAGAAACCAGTTTCAAGGAGGTCTAAAGTTCAATTTTAAGGTATGGAACTGCTTTCCTTACTGCAGGAGGCAGGACTGGGCATTCAGGACCATTCGAAAACTTCAGGGCAGTCCACTAACTCAAACAGCAGAGTTTAATGGGAATCAGCAGCATTTGAAAGAGGTTAAGGGTTTCAGTTTCTGAAATCCAGGTCTTGTTTGGATGAAGATTCTGCTAGATGTGACCTAGTACTCAGCAGAGATTTGGCCCGTGACTTGGTTCAGCTGCCATTTTGCAGGCAGTAGTGTGTTGCCCTGCAGAGCTGGAGTCACACGGAAGACTGTGATTCAGATCCAGGCTTAACCTTGAGGGAGGAGAAAGCTAGCAAATGGAAGTGGGTAAGGGGTTGAAGCAACTGCCTCTGTGGCTAGATAAAAAACAGCAAAACTGATCAGGGCAGAAAACACCCAAGGTAATGTAGGCAGATTAGTGAGAGATGTCTAGCTGATAAAGCCACGTTTGATATAGCCAATGAGAGGACTCAGTGGGCCCCTACACTTTAGATAGAGCCAATGAGAGAAGAACAATCAGTGGACCCAGTCAATATCAACTAGCACCTCCTAGATTCAAAATGATAAGCCTAGCAGAATGTAACAGCTGGGGCCTTTTGAGCCATTCTTTCTCTGTCCACCCAGGCTCACTCCTACATCTCAGGAGTGTCCTTTCATTTTATTTCACTATTGGCGTGTTTTGTTCAAAGCTTTGTTGGAAACACCAAGAACCTGGATATCATCACAGAAGCCATCCCACAACAACCTGAAACACATTGGCTGTGGGACTGCGCTGGAAGGCTGGTGATGGGGCCAAACTGAGATGTGCCTGTTCTTCTCTCCCTATTTCAATAAAATAAATCCATTTATAAAAAGAAAAAAGAAAGAAGAGACTCGACTGTGGAAAGAAAGAGGAACAGGGCTGATTACTGCACTGAACCAGCTAGATTGATCTAGGTGGCCACTGCCGCATTTGAAAAAGTGATACATGCCACCCCCTGCCAAATTTTATTTATTTATTTCTTCTGAGTGAAAGAAACAGAGAGAAAGAGAGAGATAGACAGAGAGACAGAGAGAGAGAGAGAGAGAAAGAGAAAGAATGCCCAAAAGGGTCTTGATATTGAGATTCACTCCAGCCACAGCCAGACTACATCAAGGGCACATGTGTGCCTTGTGTTCTCGGGGAGGTCTCTGGATGCGAATCTGAAACCTCCCCACATGGGTCAGTTCTCTGAATATTGCATTTTATTGTTGCACCACCATCCTGCCCTGTGCTTTGTATCTTAATCCATTTTTACATTTTGAGTTTTCTTTTCTTTCCTCCTGTTTCTTTTTTTCCAGTAAGTATTCATTTTGCAAAATCCCAGCCTTACTGAATCTTTTCATAAGAGTGTGTGGAGCTAAGGTCATGAACTCTGGGCTATGGAGACAAACTGCACTTACTAGCTGGGTATCCTTGATTGATCAAATTTCTTCACCTCCCTAAGCTTTAGTTGCCTTGTTGTAAAGTGAGGATGAAGATAATCCTTACTTCATAGATCTGTTGTGAGGATTAAATGAGATAAGGTCTGTAAAGCTCTTAACACATAGCATTTGAGTTCAATAAATGTTAACTGTGGTTATTGACGTTACTAAAGTGAACAAGCAAGATGGCAGTGTGATTATTTTTGTCTAAACTTGAAGGCAGACTTCTATTTGAGAATGAAGAAGAGATGTTTGTTTTGGGCACATTGAATTTAATGACATAGTGAGACATCTAGGTTGAGTTATAGTTAAGAGTCTAGAAATCAACAGAGTACAGGATTGAAGATTTTCATTTGGGTGCCAAAATGCAGAGGGAGTGGAAAAAAGTAAGTGTTCAAGAAGAGTATTTGAAATAAGGGGAAAGGCATTGTTTCTACGGGTTCTGTCCTTTGTATTCAAGGATTATCAGAACAACAGGGACTGTGAAGGGGATCAGAGGGAGCAGCCAGAGATAAATGAAAATCAGGATAGAGGAGTGTTGAAGAAGTCAAAGGAGAAAGTAACCAAGGCAAATAAAAGTGAGCCAGAACTGGAGGTGGTCATTACATCTAGCAGTTACCATATTGCTGGTTTCCTTTGTCAGGACAAACAGTGGGGTAGTCATGATAAAAACCAAACTGGTGTGGGTTGAGATAGATAGGCTGAGCATCTCTTATCTGAAATGCTTAGGGTGGGCACCAGCAGATGGCATAATGGTTATGTTACTGGACTCCCATGTAGTTGACATGGTTTGAGCCCTGGACCTGACAGCTTAAGACTCAGGCTGGGAACATGTGCTTGTGTGCCCAAAATCCTGAAAAGAGAACAAGGGAGGAGGGACTGTGGTGTGGCCATCCCCCTCTGGGGTGGTGATTTCTCACTTTCTGTCTCTGGCAAGTGCATGCACCTCATAGCAAAAATCTCTCTAAAAAAATAATGAAGTGCTTGGGCCAAGATGTGTTTCAGATTTTTTTTTTTTTTTTAGATTTGGAATATTTGTATATACATAATGAGATATTTTGGAGTGAGACCCAGATGTAAATTCAAAAATTAATTTATGTTTCATATATACCTTCTACACATAGCCTAAAGATAATTTTCCATAGTGCTTTTGTATTGAAGTATTTTGACTGAGATCCATCACATGAGATCGGGTGTGGTATTTTCCACTTTTGTCATCTTATTGGCACTCATAATTTTGTATTTTGGAACATTTTAGATTTTGAATTTTCAGATCGGGGTGCTCAACCTATATTCATGATACATTAAGAGAAAGATTATAAATCATATGGCTAGTATGATACATTTTTATTAAAAATAAGAAGAAATTTAGGATTGGCACCATTGCCATACTGCTCAAGAGAATACAGATCTTACATGGTAACCATGTTTCAAATCCCTGGCCTGGTCAGCCTGAAACACACTGGGCACACATGCTAGTGTCCATCCATCAGGCAGGGGGACTGGAGGAAGAGGATTGGGAGGACACTCTATGAAGTTGCCCTTTTCTCTCTCTTTCATGTGTCCATATGACTTAAACTTTTTTTAAAAGAAAAGAAATAAAAAATTCTGTACATTGGCAATGTTTTAAAAGCATATTTTCTTTGGTAATACCAATTGCTAACTGTAAAGAATGGAGGCCCAAGCTTCCCCCAACTATTCTTTTCAGTTCTGGGTTGCTTCTGCCAGTTTCTCAACTTGTGACCTAGCCTCCAGTTTCCTAACTGCTCTAAACTCAATGGCCTGAACTCTGAGTCTTGTGCCTGATTTTTGGTGCTCTCTAAAGACCAGGCAATAACAGTCCTGGCTCTTCCTGCTTCAGGCTGTTTTAGTAACATCCTCCACCCATTCAGCTCCACTCCTGGGACGCAAATGCTGGCAAAAGTATGTGCCCATACCAGTTCACTCTAGGGGACTCGATAGGGGGCTGCTCTTAAGATATGATGAAGACCTAGACGTTTCTGCGGAAGCTTTGCTAATTAGCAAATTGAAGGCCCAGCAAAATTAGAGTTTTCTATGGTTACCAAAGGAAATATGTTCCCACAAAATCACTTCCCACTTTCCCAAGCTGAGTCATGTCCTGGTTTCATTTTCTCAAGAAGATAACAACTACTGTCAATGACACAAGAATTTTTTTTTTTTTTTAAATCACTGATTAGAGGGTTTACTTGAAAACAAGTTATGTTTCTAAGCTCAATCATGAGAGAAAAAGCAAGCCATGAGTTTTTGGGAATAAATGTTTCACTAACTGCAAATTTTCGGAACACCTTCACCGGTTTATGTGACTTTCAACAAATTCTGAACCTTTCTTTTCCTCAGCCATCTCTTCTGTAGAAAGGAATTTCGATGCTAACCTTTCCCATTTCACAATGGCATCTTCTGGCCTGTCCATCATCACATCTGTGACTATATGATCAAGGCTCACAGAGCTAATTGCTCTCTTGTAAGCTTTCTTCAACTCTATCTCATTTTTCTTCTAGAACTTAGTACCTCATCTTTTTTCTGAATAAGAAATGTCATCTATGAAAAGGAAAACATCTAAGAAAACATAACCATTTAGCATGAGTTATAATCTTTATCTCAAAATACTTCTTTACTCTAAGCTGTTCTCATCTGTGATTCTTAGCTTAGCCTACTTCCTTCTCTCAGAACTTGATTCTGTGGGGTTAGAATATGTTTTTGAAACATTAACCAGTGTTATTTTTCCCTCAGGTACTTTCTCCTTTATGCCTCTTCCTCACTGCTATTCAATTAACTAGCTAATAACTATTGCTTCAGGAGAGAAAAAATGTTTTTGAGGGATTTTTGTTTTCCTCACACGGCTTAGGGGAAGAGTGAGACCTAGAGACAGACATGGCTTGTACAATAAGGAATATAATTTCTCACTGATGGCCTCCCCTACCACTAAGGATTCCCTGGACTGTCAGGATAAAAAATTAATGAGGAAAGTTTGGGGATTCCCTAGGAAGGTCTTGTCTTTAGTTTTGGGCTAAGGAGAGAAGACGAAAGGCTTACTTTCCTTTAGAACTCTGAACATTGGTGAGCGATGGCTCTGAGGTAGGATTCTAGCTTAAAAGGACATTGAAATCCTCCTAGAGTTTTTTATATCACATTGTGAAGAGAAACTAGATGATATTTTTACACATAAACGGAGAAAGAATTCCTGAAGGGACTTTACAGGTGGAAAACAAGAAGATTTCTTCAGGCACCCAAGGAGACCAGAAACTGAGGATAAGATGTGATGATGAATGGGAAAGCAGATGCCGTTGTGGAAAGATGACTCTGAGGTTCAAGTACTCTTTCAATTGTCCACCCCTTCACACCTAGAAACACATACACCCATACATGCAAACATATATGTACAAATGCACACATATACACACACATATATACACATAATTATTGTCTCAGGAGGAAAAATTAGACTATATTTCTATTACACTAGTGGAATGAGGACCCAAAAAAGGATTGCATTCTAGAAAAAAAAAGCAACATTTCTTACATATGAGAATTTGTGAGCTAAGATGCCTCTGACACTGTATTAACCATCCTTATTTCTTCTTCTTTCTTTTTTTTTCCATTTTTTAAAATGTTGGCTCACCAGAGGTCTCATCAGAGAGGGACAGAGAAAGGGAGAAAGCACCCTCTACTGGGGCATGGTCATACTGCAATCCCCTCTTCTCCATTTCGCCATCCTGTTGGAATTTAGGGCATGCATGTACATGAACGCAGAGTGTTTTTCACGTTGCCTGGGCTGGGATTTGAACTGTGGTAAGTCATGTGAAATCAGCTTCCATAGCCAGTAGGCAACAGGGCCTGCCCTAGCCTTACTTCTTCTAATCTTTTCTTTTTTCTTTTTCTATTTATTCATTTCTGCTACTTTTCATGCCCTCATTTTCTTTGGCTTGTATACATGTTCAGTCCTCTTCCTACACATTAACATCCCCAAACTGCAAAACCCAGGCACCTACCTCTTACGGATAGTATGTCTCTGGAGTCCACCAGGATTCATCTCATTATTTTCTTTTCTGTTTGTTTCGGTTGCCATAATAACCCCCATACTCCCAAGGCACCCTTCATTCCCTGTACTTGTCACATAATTCTGAATGTCTTCAATTTTGTATTACGTCCAGTCTCTCCCCACTCCTGAAATCCTTCCATTGGACCCTTTGGAAAATCATAGCCAAACCTTTACAGCATTAACTATGTGGATTCCTGTTCTGATTTTTGCCTGTTTGATTTCAAGCTCATTCCCTAATCCACCTATCCTCTGCTCTCTCTTACAGGTGACAGAGCTCCTACTACAGGTGACAAAGGCTCCTTTGTCAACTGACTGTCATCTAGGTTCAGCCAATAGATGGGTGGGACATAAAGAGTGAAAAATCCCTTAGGAGTCTCCTTGCCTTATGATACCACTGTCTCCGTGTCCCTTCTTTAACCCAGATCATGTTCCTAAACTCATAAAGGGAATGACATTTGGCTATATTTTTCCCTGCCTAACCCTTGCAAGTTAACATCTGTGGGTTATTTTCCCCCTTCTTACCTTCTTTCCATTAAAATGAACTCTTAGATGTATGAAAGTGAGCCTTGTGTGGTCCACCACTTCCACTATTGTTGAAAATATAGAGAAGCAGATGAGAAGTTGGATACTGCTGTTTCTTAGCCTCTTTGGATCTCTTAAGTTCATTAAGGTTTTGGGACCTCTCTCCAGAAAGATACTCTTACATGCACCCCACTACTTGTGTACAGTATGAATTTGTAGTTTAAATAAATGTTTAAACTGAAGTTAAAATAAATGTTTGTAGTGCATACTTCAGTAGCTTATTTTTATTTAGAATGATCATGTCGAGGGGCCAGCAGATGGCAGAGCAGTTACGTTTCTGGACTCCCACATGGCTGACTACAGTTTGAGTCCTGGACCCAGTGACTTAAAACTCACAATGGGCGTATATGTGTGTGTGCCCAAGATTCTAGAAGGAGAATGGGGAAGGGATTTCAGTGTGGCCATTCTTCCCCTAGGGGATGATTTCTCACTTTCCGTATCACTGTCTGTTTCACTCTCTTTGACCAAGGACATGAACCCTAAGGCAAAAACCTCTTACTAAAAAAAAAAAAATAGATGATGCCAAGTATTATGCAAAGTTGTGTAGCCCCAGTAAACTTGTAAATCTTTCTTCATTGTGAGTTTCAAATTCAGTATTGACAAATTTACTTACGTACCATTAAGAAATTCTCATAAATTAGAAGCATTAAAATAAACTGCATTGGTGCTCTTTCATGGTTTAAAAAATTAGAAGCATTAAAATAAACTGCATTGGTTTTAAAAAAAAAAAAGCAGATGGGAAAGAAGCAGCCAGGGTTTGCCTCCCCCTCCTCTCTGATTTGGCCTCCAGCAGTGCCATTTCCTTTTCGGTTCTGGCTCCTTCAGGACAACTTGCCTTTCTGGTTTCTGTTCCATCTGGTTCCAGTTTCTGCAAGTGAGGCAGTTCAGGGGTTCTGTTACCATTTCCTCCTCCTCTAGTCTCTTCAGCTAAATCAGTGATAGTGGGCCTCTATTCTTGCTCATCTCCGGGCTTATTCACTCCACTTTGTTGGGCTTCTCAGCTCTTCCAGTGCTTTTGTAACCAGTTTCTCGAGTAAAATAAGCTACCTGGTATGAGTTCTCTTCTCTTTCCTAGACATTGACAGTTTCATTTTGTTTTTTAATTTTCCTGGTTTGACCAAACCCAAAGTGTCCTCCAATAATCTTTTCTCTGGAACCCTTACCATTGGTGACAGTTTTATTCTCCCCAGACTCCAATAATATTGGGCATAGATGTGGGTTAGGTATCCCTTTTAGTTTTTGTTGCAATTTTCAGACTGTTCTAGTCTCCCTAAACCCTCCAAAATTTGAGTCTCATTTCATCTTACTGCATTTTCTACTCCCTCTCATCTTGTGCTTATTGGATCATTAATTTCTGGATGATTTTTACCTACTTATTCTTTATTACTTTCCTCAGTACTCTTCCTGTCTTAATTCCTGGTGATTTCAACACAAATGTAAATGAACTCTCCACCACTCTACCTTTTCCATTTTGGGAACTCCTCTCTACTGATAACATTGCCCTCTATTCTACCTTAACTGCTCATTTTCTTGGTAATATCTTATGCCTTATTATTTCAATAACTGAAAGTTCTTCATAATCTCCATTTTATATGTTTCTCCCTCTGATAACTCCCTCTACGACCCTACATTTCTAGCTCACTCTCTTTAGTACCTGAATTCCATCTACCCTTTGATCCCACGTGGGTCGTAATTTATTGATTCTTCTACCTTTTCACTATGTATTATTCCTTAAGCCTTTCTTTCTTTATATGGATTAAATTCCACATTATTAACATTCACTCCCATGCACATAGCTTCGAATACCTTGAGCCTCTCTCTTGCTTCATTATATTCATTCATCAAAACTTTCATCTTATTAAAATCAATTTTCTCTTTACTCTGCTCTGAGCAACTGCATTCTTCAGGGTGAAAATGCAGCCACTGGGTCAGGAACCTATCAAGAGGCCCTTAATGCTAACTGATGGACTATATTCACTTTCCTGACCATTCACTGTCTTCCATTCTTGATTTGTTTATTGTTTGCTTGCTTGCTTTTTTCTTTTTCTTTTTTGTCAGAGAGTACATGTACTGGCTGAAGAGAAACAGACTGAGGGAAGGAAAAGTGAGAAAGCACCACCCCCATGGGAGATGGTCATGCCACAGTCCCTTCTTCTCCATCTCTCCTTTGGGGATTTTGAGCATGCATGCACACATAACTTGGTGCGTTTTTCAAGCCACCAGGCCTGAGACTTGAATTATGCAGTTGGCCATGTGGAGTCCAGCCACCTTAACCACTACCACTGGCTAGATTCCAGATAATTATTTTACACCTTCTCCTCTTTCCTTAAACCTTATGGCAGTCATGGAAATATGCCAAAAAATAACAATGAATAAATAAATAAATAGTATTGCAGTTTGAGGCTCTTCTTTTCTATCTAATATCTCCTCTTGCCCCCCACCCCATAGCTGGCAGATTTTCATAGCAGTCTAGAGGCTTTCCCCACTGTCTGTTGTCGCCTTCTTCCCCCATTATTATTCAGACGTGTTTCTGCAATAAATCTGTTGCACATCTATTTTTATCTTGACATTTGCTTCTTGAAATATCAGAAGTAGCCAGAACACTTGAATACTGTCCTCTCAGGACCAGCAGTTAGTGTAATGGCTATGTCGCTGGACTCCCATGTAGTCGACCATGGTTCGAGTCCTAGACCTGGTGGCTTAAACTCACGCCGGGCGCGTGTGTGTGCTTGCCCAAGATCCCAAGAGGAGAATGGAGGGGAAGGGATTGCGGCGTGGCCATCCCCCCTGGGAGGTGAGTTTTCACTTTCTGTCTCTCGGTCTCTCTCTGTCTGGTGGGCGCACGTACCATATACCAAAAACCTCTCCAAAAAAAAAAAAAATACTGTCCTCTCATCCTCCTGTTTTGTTGAAGACTTCGTTTCTTTTTTAAAATTATATATTTAATTTTATTGCTTATTTATTTGCTGTAGGGCATGTGTACTCACCAGAAAGGGACAGAGGGAGAGAGAGGGAAAGTGAGAAAGCAAGCTTCCAGGTCTGGGACTCAAACTGCATTCAGCCATGTGAGAGTCTAGCACCCCAACCACCTTGCCACCTGCTGGCCCCAAGACTTTATTTCTTATATCAGAAATAAGAAAATTGAAGTAAAGAGAATAGAATTTCTACAACTTTCCAGAGTTGTTAATGTAAAATATTTAAATGATAATTTAAAATGTACCTTACATGTGATAACACTTTTTAGTAGCTTTGAGGTGTAATTGACATATAAATCTTGCACACTATATACTTTTTGAGTGAAACCACCATATCAAGACCCGGAACATTACCCTGGTTTCATTATGCTCCATCACAATCCTTTCTTCCTGTCCATCCCTGTACCTTTTCCCATCTCAGGCAATTACTGCTCCCTGTTTCTTTAACTTGCGCTTTTTAGAAATTTTTATGATGGAATTATGTATATGTACTAGGGAGGTGTCCTTAATTATTGTGAGATTCATCTGTCCCGCATCATGCATCAGTTCTTCCTTGTGGAGTTCTTTCCTGTTTACCCGTTTACCTGTAGATGGACACTTGCACTACTTTTGGGTTGCTACAAGTAGAACTACCATGGAGATTTATATACCAAACAAGCAAACAACTAGAATTTCTGCAAATTTCTGGTACCTTATTTATTCTGCTACCAGCAATATGGACACTTATATTGGCTTTTCACTTGTTACCAGAGATGGCATGTCCATTTTATTATTAGGCCAAGCTCTCCATTTGAGCATCAGTTTCCATCTCAACTTCTTTCCTCAAGGAACTTTCTCCAGTAAATTTCCTCTTTTGTCTACATCTCTTTTCTATATCATTGATTATCCCTTTCTACTGTATCACACCTATCTGGTAACAAATGCATTATTGTGTTTCTCACCTTTGAAATAATCCTTTCTTGGGGCCAGCAGATGGCATAGTAGTTATGTCACTGGACTCCCACAAGACTTACCCCAGTTACAGTCCTGGACCTGGTGGCTTGAAACTCATGGTGGGTGCGTGTGTGTGTGTGTGTGTGTGTGTGTGTGCGTGTATACCCAAGATCCCAGGAGGAAAATGGAGGAGGAGGAATTGTGACATGGCCATATCCCCTAGGGGGTGATTTCCCTCTCTCTGTCTCTGTCTCTCTCTGGCTAGTGTATATGGTTCTAAGGCAAAAACCTTTATTCCTTTTAGTTTTTCTTTCAGATCTACATTGATGATGAGATAATTGTTTAGAGGAGGAGGGAGTATAGATGTGAGGCAAGAGTGAGCCCTCTCTGAGTGGAGCCTTCCCAAGACACAAGAGTGTCTGCTTTTGGCTCCATTCTATAGCATCGTTTAGGAAAAGATGGCCAATTTCTATTGACTCCCCGTCTCAGAAGATGCAAACTTAAAAAAACAATAAATGGGTGACATTTCTTCAGTTGTTACTGTGTCCAGACACCCTATTTACATTACCTTGCTTAATTCTCCCAATAATCTTATGCAGTGGGTACTATCAAGAGTATTTCCATTTTATAAATGAAGAAATTGAGCAACAATAAGCAACTTGTCTAAGGAGTGTAAGAGGTGGAGCAGGGGTTAAATTCAGGCAGCCCATACACCAGCAGCCTCCACAGAATCTATTGTGGTAATACTTGGTCCCGAAGTTTATTATCATTTATTGCTTTCAATCACCTCAATTGCTGATGAGGGCAAACAGTACTGTCTCATGTGGGCTTTTCTCATTTTCCAGCTTCTTTGTCTTTGAAGGTGGAGTGGGGAAGAGGCAGAGTTGTGGCCAAGGAGCAGGCCCCACAGGAGCCCGGCATCGAAAGACAAGGCAGAAAACCTCCTGGTGAGAAATGAGCTACAGAATAGGCTTTATGAACTATCTAATGCTGACTTTAAAATAGTTTCTGCAACTTGGACAGTGAGAAGAAGTATATACAAAAGGTGACTAAAATAAAAATGTTATGGATAGCATAAACCATAGGAATAATGCCCAATAACCCAGAGGAAAAAAAATGTCTTCAGACATCTTGGATGCAAAAGAATATCTTCTTAGACTGGGATATTTTCACTTCTTAAACATGTGAGGCAGACAAGTGCTTATTATAAAAGCAGTTCCACATGACTGTGGGCCTCAGGTTAACCCCTTAAAATGCAATTTGGCAGAGGGCTTAGCCTGACATTTCTGCTTACCCTATACCTGGGAGCTTGGTAAGAACGCAGACTCCCTGGGACCAGCAGTTGGTGTAATAGCTATGTCATTGGACTCCCATGTAGTCGACTGTGGTTCGTGTCCGGACCTGGTGACTTAAACTCATGCTGGTGCATGTGCATGCGTGCCCAAGATCTCAAGAGGAGACTGGAAGAGAAGGGATTGTGGTGTGGCCATCCCCCCCTGGGCGGGGGATTGATTTCTTGCTTTCTGTCTCTCTGTTTCTGTCTTTCTGGTGAGCACACGTGCCCAATAGCAAAAACCTCCTCCCCCCCAAAAAAAAGAAAAGAAAAAGAATGTAGACTCCTATCCCCTGAGAGTGGCTCCTATCAATCTGCACATAATTTAGCACTTGCTGTGTTTGTTTTAAATAAGAACCACAATTAAAGAAAATAAAATTGGTCTAACTTATGCACAGGAAGTTCATGTTTTGAAGGTTTTTAAAGATTTTCAAACGTGGTTAAGCTTGCTCCATTCCCAGAAGAGTTGGGAGTGGCTCCCCTGGGCAGTGAGGAATGCCAGAGGAGCTTCTTCTGCTTGACTCCACTTTCCAGGCGACTCCCTTTAAATTCTTTCCAGACTGATGGATTTCTAAAAGCAATGAATTCTCAGAATGAAATCAGTTCTGGGTTACTGTGGCTGTTTTTAAACCCACAGTTTCATCCCTACCTTGCCAAAAAATATTTCTGAGGAAAACCAGAGCCATTCAGAATGGATGGCTCAGGGACAGGAGACATTGAATCCATGTGAAATACATTCAGATCCTGATTCTTTGCCAGAAGGACATACTTTTCTGAGATTGTCCAGAGTCTTTTTGAGGGTTATTGTTTCACTCCTTGAAACCTCATCTTCACACCTCCACAACTCCTTGTCAGTTCTTCAATTAACTTGCAAAGGCTGTGTTTGACATTACCTGCCCCACATTCATGCCATATCTTTAGTCATCTGTTTGCTTTTATTTTCTGACTTCTCCACCTCATTTAAAAAGAAATCATGTAAAAATTTCTGGGGACAGACAACAGAGTAAAAGACTCCTAGAACCAGGAGTTCCAGTTCAAATTCTAAACTTACTAACAGGTTACCATGGAAAAGTTAACTGGTCAAACCACTCCTTATTGTCTTCATCTATAAGATGAGAGAAGTCTGACTGCTTTTTTTCCTATTTCCAAAAATTCCTTCCAGAGGGCCTAGAGCGAGTCACACCCACAAACATTAATAGACCATTTTGGCCCATTTAGTAACAGAACTCTTCCTACATCCTGTCCCTGGCATAGTATCTTTGTGATGGGTGAGTCATACCCACACAATTAACAGACCATTTTGACTCATTGATAACAGGACTCTTCCTACATCCTGTCCTTGGAACAGTATCTTATGAGTATACAAGCCCCCTTATCTCTGTTAAAGTATGCTCTTTACTGGTCCTTTTCAAAACACAGAAAAGCCCACCTATAACCTACAAGCTCCTGCATCCAGATGTCCCTCCTTTGGACCTGAATCAAACCAATGGGAAAACTCTTTTAATTTATTCCAAACCTTGTCTCTTGCTCTCAAAACCAATAAAAAAGAACCACTGTGTTTGAATACCCCAAAGAAAGGTACATTTGTCTTTCTCAAGGTCTGGTCACTCAGATTCATGTTTAGAAATAAATGGCATTACTTAGTATTTCTGCAGAGTTGGTTATATCTGTTGACAAAGATGGGGTTGACGCTCATCTTAACTTCACTGGTTATTAGAGAAAGAGACAAGGATAGTGTAAAGTGCTGAGAACAGTGCCTTGTGTGTGGGCAGTGCTCTGTATGTTTGTTAGTCATTTGTCTTCTATCCTCATATCATGCCATTGTGTTTCTCACACAGGATCAGGAAGTTACATCTTTTGTGTTATCTTCTAAGTTTTATTCTCCTCCGCCCTGGAGAACCAAAGCCTTGACTCCATCAAGACCTATTAGCAACAGTGAAATCTTGTGTACTTTGAGAATGCACTGTTCTTGGAGGGACAACCCATCTAAATTAATAAAGGGATGGCATAGTATACAACTAAAAAAGAAGAAATGCAATATTTTATTTGCAGATATGTAGAATAATGTTGTGGTCAAGGTATGCTGAGATATCTTAGAGCAGTGTCTTTTAAACTAATGAGTCTGTAAACTCATTAGTAGAAAAGAAAATCCATTTTGGGAAGTTATGACCAGAGGTATGGTATGTGTGCATGCGTGTGTGTGTGTGTTTAAATGGAATAGAATAAAATAGTTATTTATGTTATACAAAAATTATTTTGTGAAATCCCTTTAAATTATATATTCATCTCTATGTTTGGATAGGATGTAAAATGCATTTCTTATTGTGAGAACTCCTTAAAAACTTAGAAAGCTAGTATGCTGGAGAATTTTGTACTTTCATGATTAGATAGGAATATAATTTCTTTTGTTTGTTTTGAAGAGAGATTTTTGCTATAGAGTGTGTGTGTTCACCAGAGAGACAGACAGAGACAGAGAGACAGAAAGCACAAAATCATCCCCCACCCCCACCCCCACTCCCCAGGAGGGATAATATGCTGCAATCCTTTCTCCTCCACTCTCCTCTCAGGATTTTGGGCACATATGCACACACACCTGGTGTGAGTTTTAAGCTGCCAGGTCTGGGACTTGAACTGCAGTTGACTACATGGGAGTTCAGTGACATAACCATTATGCCATCTGCTGGCCCCAGATAGGAATAATTCTTAAAGGACATATTAATTTGTTTAATAGAATATTTCCTTCAAAGTCTTCTCTTTTTGGAAGGCTCTTCTTAATATTATTTATTTACTTAACAAACCACTTGGAAAAAAAAAGGGAAAATTCTATTACCAGAGGATTACATAAGAGAATTGTCATCCAGGAGATTTTCCAATTGATTTAACCACAATACAGTTTCAGAAATAATAACCTTATACAATAAACTCTTTTTCTGGTTCTTATCTATGCACATGAGGAAAGTTTGAAACTATACATGGCTTACATTGTTAGGACAGTAGGGAGAATTTAGTTACTAAAAAGTCTTTATTTTCAATTGCAGTTTCCTTATTCCATCTTAATCAGCACTTACCAAGTCCTTAGTTCTGGCTACCTGGCAACAAACACTGAAAACATACTCTGTGTATTGAACTTTCATAACATCTCATATTCTTCCTTGTTCCTCTAAAGCTGTCTTTTAAATTTGTTGTAACTTGATTTCATTTTTATAAACACAGGATAGGAGGACCTGGACTGTTAAAGGTGAAACATGAAGGTGCTTTAAGCTTTCACCTTCTAACTTGTACCCCAGAGTACCCCAGCACATAAACAAATGAGCGGACTTTCCCAAAATATATACTTATTTTATGTAAATGTGTTACTATACTAATATGTGTGTGTGTGTATATATATATTTTTTGTATATATGTGTGTGTGTGTATATATATATACATTTTTGTATATATATATATATATTCTACTTTACTGAAAGAAAAGTAGAAAGAAAAGAGGGTGAGATAAAGTAACTCTGTTAAAATAATTTTGAAATAATGAAAATAATTCTTTTGCCAATAATAGTAAGTAAAACTTTTTATAGTTTGCCATTTTTATCATATTTGCAACAATACAATATTGATGATCAAAGCTTTAGGCTCTGGTATATTCATTTAAATGCTTGGTTTTAGTGGCATAATGTTATAGATTAAAAATGATACCTCATATTGATGTGTAAATCTAAATGAAGAAGAATGTCATTAACTGCTACTGTGTTTTATGATACTCATTTTTTGAATCTTTTACACTAGTCATAAGGTTTTGTTTAAATTCAGTTTGTATTATTCAAGGGAAAGTGAAAAATTTTAGAAAAATAAAATTAAAATACAAGTTTATTTTGGTGCAAAATATTTAAATCCCTGCATAGTGTTTTCAAAATACACATTTTCATGAACTTCTGAAGACTCCTTCTCTCTAACTTCTCTTACAACAATGATCTTTTAAAGTTATCAGAATGAGGGCCAGCAGATAGTATAATGGTTATGTCACCTGACTCTCATATAGTAGACCACAGTTTGAGTCCTGGACTCAGCAGCATAAAATTCACTCTGGGCACACGTACGTGCGTGCCCAAAATCCCGAGGGGAGAATGGAGGAGAAAGGATTGTGGCGTGGCTATTTCTGTCTCTCTGCCTCTCTCTGTGTCTGGCGAACACATGCACCCTATAGCAATAATATTTCTAAAAAAAAAAAAAGTTATCAAAATGGATTCAATACCTACTGAAACATTTGGCAATTTTTAAACTAGATTAAGTAATTCTGCTCCAATGTTTTTAAGTGTGCAAATATGCAAGGTTTTATAGATGATGCACATTTTTTTTTTTTTGGACGAGGCAAACACTAGGGTTTAATCTTCCAACTTGATTGACCTAGAGGTGTTCTTGTCAATATAAAAGATTTCGTTGGGGGCAGTGGAGAACCTAAGGCCAGCTCCACAGTTGCGCTTCCAGCTCACGGCCTTGTCATAGTCTTGCTGCAGGCTCTGCTGCAGCCTGTGGATGGCCTTCTTGCTGAGGGCTATGTCGGACCATCGACCCACTCTAGGGAGCTAGCTGCATGAGGGGGGAGGTTTATTTATTTATTTATTTATTTATTATTATTATCATAATCTTCTTTATATTACATTGGATTACATATAACTTTACAGTGTATTATGTTGCTTTTTCAAAAGGGAATGCCATGCATGTCAGTCAGTACAGAAGGGGGGAGGTTTTTAAAGCCACCTATAAGCTTGAGAAATTTCAGTTTCTGTTCTGCACTTTCAAAACGAGCAGTATCAAATTGGCCAAACTGGATTCCCATCTACTTCCTGGTTTCAGAAGCTTCTGTTTTGCCCGAATCATGATCCGTCTCTTCTTGCAAGGCCTTTCACCTCACCTGGTCTATGTGTGCCTCATCCATGTTGCCTTTCTCTTCCAACACCACCTCTAGGTCTGTGTCTGGTTCCTCTTCTCAAGGATCTCCTGTTGTCCCACTCTCTTTCCTCTTCTTTTTCTTCCCTTTCAGAGTCTGCTCCTCAATGCCTTGCTGCTCCATCTTTTTCTTGGATTTCATTTTCTTCTTGACTGGAGCCTTCGGGCCATCTTCTATTGAGATGTATTTTTGACCAACTTCTTTTTGCTAAGTTTTCCTAGGAATGCTTTCCATGAACCTGGAGACTTTTGAGGGGCACAGGACAGTGTCTCCTTCCTGGTGGATTTTCTTCTTCTTCATATTTGAATTTGCTTCTTCTTCATATACCTGCTGTGTTCCCTGGGGCTCCCCTGCTTCTGTTTTTGCCCCAGGTCTGTCTGCTCCTCACCCTCCTTCCCTTAAAGCAACTGTATACAGCATCCTCAGCCTTGCAGAACTAAGGGTCCGGGACTGAGAAGGCTATAGTGTCTTTGGCTTTTTTTCCTTCTTGTGTTTTTTGAACTTCTTGCCAGCTCTGGTCACCTCGTCAACTTGGTCTGCAGTCTGGAGAAGTCTTCATTCCTGAGCCGTGGGACACAGACAGAGTTAATGAGGACTTCCTCTTTGCCCTCTTCTCCCCACAAGGGCCTCAGAGTGATGAAGGGACTGCTTCCTGGGGCTAGGTGACTTGTCTGCCCATCAGGTATGCAACCAGGTCTCAGATTCTGGGGCCTCCTCACTCAGGGAACTATGGCTCTTCTTCTTCTTTTTCTTCATTAGAGGCATGTCAGAAGCCTGGCCTCAAATCACATTCTTAGAGAGGGATGTGGTTCTTGCAGGAGAATTGTCACAGAAATAATTATCATTGTGTAAAACTGAGTATTGAAGCCCACCTTCTTCTTTTTCTTTTCTGGGAGCCCTAGGCCCAAGTCTACTTTGTGGGTCTTGGTGATCATTCCTGTAGGTCAGACTTCTCCACTTCCATGTGAAAGCCCCTAGATGGGGGCTTATTTATAGCAACACAAGATCATGATGATAAAAATATTTCTCAATATATTTCTGGAATCTTTTTTCCTATAGTTTCTTTTGAAACTTCTTCAATTAACATTGAAGTGAAAAATCAACCCCTCCACCCCAGAGGGAATGGCCATGCTACAATCCTTTCCCTCTGTTCTCCTTTTGGGATTTTTGGACATGCATGCATGTGCACCTTGAGTGATTTTCAAGTTGCCAGGTCTGGGACTTTAACTGCAGTTGGCCATAAATCACCATACCACTTGCTGGCCCCAGGTATCTGGCTGCAAACAAATTACTATAGGGTGCGTGTGATTAACAGAGAGAGAGAGAGAGAGAAAGAAAGAGAGAGAGAGAGAGAAAGAGGGTATATGGCCACACCACATTCCCTTCTCCTCTTGGGATCTTGGGCATGCATGAACGTGCAATGCCTCTGGTCGTTTAGGTAGATTGTTTCTATATCTTGGCTATGAGTAAGTCTGCAATGAAAATGGGAGTGCTAGTATCTCTTTGAGATCTTGATTTCAATTCTTATAGATATATACCCAAAAATGAGATGGTCAGATCATATCATAGTTATGTTTTGAAAGATATGAAGAATTGTCACACTGTCCATATGGCTATATCATTTTGTACTCCCACTAAGGATGTCCAAGAGTTCTAATTTCTTTATATCTTCTCCAATGTGTGTTACATCCTAAATCTATAAAACTCCTACATGAAAGCAGAGGGGAACATGATGTCCAGGCAATGATTTCTTGGATGTGACACAAAAATACAAAAAACAAAAGCAAAACTAGACAAGTAGGATTCCATCAAACTACAGTAAAAAGCTTCTGCACAGCAAAGAAAACAATTTATGAAATAAAAAGGTAATCTGCAAGAAAACATTTGCAAGCCATATTTGTAATAGTTAATATCAACGTATGTGAAAAACTGCAACAGCAGAAGATAAATAACTCAATTTTTTAAAATGTACAAAGATTTGAACAGATATTTCTCTAAAGAAAGCATACTAATCATCTTTTCAAAGAAGACACACAAATGACATATTAACAGGTATATAAAAAGGTGCTCAATGTCACTAATTAACAGAAAAATGCAAATCAAAATTGCAGAGATAATCACTTTATACCCATTAGGATGACTATTATATAACAAAACAAACTGAAAGCTAACAAATTAAGCATACTTTCAAAATTCATTGTAATTTCTGATATATATATATACACACACACATATATACACACACATATATATATATATACATATATATATACATATATATGCTATAATCATATATATGTATGCATGTATATATATGAAATCATTTTACGGTTTTTTGCGAGGTATAGTATGGTTAATAGCATGTATACTCTGTGCAATAATCAAATCAAGGATACAAATATATTTACTGTCGCCATCATTCAACACCACACTATGTTGTACATACCCAGAAATTGCTCTACTGTATACTTTTAACTTGAAGAAACATAATTTACTTATTCACTTAGAAATTATATGCAAAGGTTCATTCACATGTTATTAAAAAAAAGTTCAGCAAATTTATATTACATATCTTTTTGTAAAAAAAAAAAAAAGGATATCTTACCAGTAAGTTTGATAGTTTTTTATAAAATACTTTGCCATAGAATAACCTGGGGAATTTCACAAGATAGAAAAAATTTTCATGGTAACTGTCCATCTCATTACAAAGTATTTTCAGGATCTTAGTTTTAAAATCAACTGCATCAGTGACATTGTGTAGCATTTCATATATGTCTGTTTTATAAACTTTACTGTAATTGCTTGTCTTTGAAGAATGGAGTACATAAATTTCTTGTGGCTTGCTCTTTCTATAACTTACTCTGGAAATTGTTATTATTTTTTAGTACATTAAAACCTGCCATTCTATCAATGTCTAGTTTATGTTCACATGTACTTCACAGAAGTAATTTACAAGTATTGTAGAAGTAATCTTTAGAGATATTTTCCTTTAATTATTTTCAAGAACATTAGTGCTTCATGCACACACACATACATATACACACACACATATATAAATCATTATTGAAAAATATGTAGACTATATCATAAGCATAGACATGTGAAAAACATCTATATCCTGTTGTGTAACACACTTCCCATATTGGTTAGCACAACTTATTTCTTCAAAGCTGTGATGTTTTTGGTATTTTCCAATTATGTTTTCTTTCTTTTTTTAAAAAAATATTTACCAGAGGGTGTGCACGCTCACCAGAGAGAGACATGAGGAAGATTGGAGAGAGTGAGAAAGCACCCCTCATGGAGAATAGTTATGTTGCAATTCCTTCTTTTCCATTTCTCCTTCAGGTTTTTGGGCATGCATGCATGCATGTGCGCCTGCTGTGTTTCTCGAGCCACCAAGTCTGGGACTCTAACTGTGCAGTTGGCCATGTAGGATTCAGTTACCTTAACCACCCTACAATGAGCTGGCTCCAGTAGTGTTTTCCGACAGAATAATGTATTTTAATTTGTGGCCATACAATTTTCCATATTTTTTAAGCTGCTCTTATTGTAAGGAGAATGTTTCCCAATGATATATTATTTTTTAAAGAATTATTTATTTACTTTCATTCATTCATTTTATTTTAATTTGACCAGAGAGATACACAGAGAGAGAGAGAAAGAGGGAAAGTGAGAAAGCAAGCCACCAGGTCTAGGACTCAAACCATGGTCAGCCATGTGGGAGTGTCCAGCGCCTTAACCACCACGCCACCTGCTGGTCCCAATATATGATTTTTATTTAATCCTTAAGTAGCAGATTTAATATTTCTCCCATAACTTTGTTACAAAATTTTGCAAACACAGACAAAAATAGAAGACTATAATGAACCTGATGTACCCATCTCTGGGCTACAATAATGATTACTGCATGGCAGATCTTATGTTATTAATCTCCCTACTCACTACACCACAGATTATTTTAAATCAATTCTCAGGTGACATACTATTTTTATATACATAATTTCAGTTTGTACCTCTAGAAATAACCACATCACTAAATGCGTGAAAAATTAAGAGTACATTTTAAGTGTTATTAAATATTTAGGTTTCAGATTTCCCCTATTGTCTTTTACTTGTTTGTTTGTTTATTTGCAAGATGGCACATGCAGTAGCCAGAGAGAGACAGAGAAAGAGAGATGGAGGGAGAGAAAGTGCTCCCTGATAGAGTGTGGTCATGTCGCAATCCCTTCTCTCACATTCCTACTTCCTGTTGAGAATTTGGGTGTGCACACATACATGTCTTGTGTGTTTTTCAAGCCATCTGGGCTAGGATACAAATCATGCAGTTGGCCATATGGGATCCAGCTCCCTTAGCCGTTAGGCCCTGGGTCAGGATTATTTTTGTTTTTGAGGTTAAAAGTGATGGGACAAGAACATGTTTTAGGGGTAGACTCTCCCAGTAATTTCTCTTTTATGAGTTGATGTGGGAGAAAAGGGAGAGGAAGAGTTTGACGGTAAATAATTCTATGGGTGTAATATATATTGAAATGTGACTGAAGAGAGTGAGAAAATAAACAGTTCAGTCATGGAAATATGAAGATAGAAATGACATCTGAACATCGAATAAATAGGTCTGGAACTTAAGAAGGGGATATAGTTTAGAAATACATATAGATGTGGCATAGGTAATATGTAAGCTATGAGGATAAAGGATATAAATGAAAACAGGACCATCGAGTGAAAAAGAAGAGAGTGTAGGATAACACTCATCCAATCCTAATGTTCTTAAGGAGAATGAGAAGAATGCACCAGAGATAACAGAAAAAACAAGAGTGTAGTGATAAGCGGACTTGGAGAGAGAAAGGGTTTTAAGAAAGTGTTATGGTATTAAATGCTGCTGAAATTCTTCAATTAATTGGGTCTAGAAAGTCACTAATAATAATAAAAAACACTAAATAAGATGGAGACTCTGCTCTCTATTTGCATGCTATGCTTCTGTGAGAGTCACTAACATATCTGAGTCTCCGTTTCATCATCTGTGAAGTGGTGGTGAAAGGAGGTGTTGAAAGTTAAGAGGAAGGGGTTCCGTTGGGCATTGGCAGGCATTGCATTGGGCAGTGTAAGAGGGTTAAGTGTGGAGAGAGGGTGGGGCAGATGATTTGGAACCAATTCCAAAAACCTAGGAATTGAGAGCCCTTGTATAATATTGAACCTCACAGGATAGATGAAAGGACTTTCTGAATCACTCTGTAAACTACTAAGCACTGGGTAAATAGAAGGTGTTATTTCTGTTTACTGAGAGTATAAATATCAAAGAGAACTGAGTGCTTGTTGTGGCAGCTCTGTTTTAAGCCAGACATAACCATGACGGTGATCGCCAGGGCTGATTCCTAACGTTACTGCATTGGTACTATAGGAGTTAAGAGGTCCTGGAGACACTGGGATGTGCTTTCTTCTGGTCTTATTCAGTAATAGCCACTAGAAAATTTTGCCTTGTTTTCATATAGCAGAACTATCAGGAAATCATGGGTGATCTGAGACTCAACACACAGAATCCTCTCAGCATCGGGGAGAAATCATTTGGCCCTCACATGACAATTCTATGCATTTGGAAACGTCATGTGCGATGAATGCTAGATTAATACTTGTTACAACAAAGAGAATGACTAGATTTAGGCTGCGGACACTAATGGGAGGCAAGGCTAGCTTTGCTATCAGCCTGTGGACAATTTAGCAAACGTTGTTTATCAAGTCCATTTAGTTTATGATGTCATTTAATTCCTGTGACTTTTTGTTTATTTTTTGTCTAGATTAACTACCTTCCTGGATCGCTACAGTTCTACTTTAGAATTCCGTCCTTTTATATGCCTTGTTCTCCGACAAAATGCAAGTAGAAAAAAAAAGTCACCGCATCAGCCTTTTTTCTTTTTAAAAATATCTTATTGCATTTGAGTTCTTTGGATCTCTTTTGACAGCAGGATTTGACTAGGGATGTTGGGATGAGAGAAAGTCGAGTTTCTGGAGAAAGGGGGAGAACTGTGCAGAGAATAGTACAACACAAAATCTAATTCTTTAGACTTCACATTTGTGTCTGGGACTGGCCCTGAGTGGTAGCTTGACAAGTACCAAGGATGATGTGTGTTCTCTCATTCTTTTTGCTTTTCACTCATTGCTTCGTACTTTACTGTGAATATGTGTGAGTCAAATGCTGTTACAGTCACGGGCTCTTAGTGCAGAGTGTGCCGGGAACAGCTTTCGTCTCTCCCACCTTCCAGTTTTGTGGTGACTGATTGATTAACACAGTAACATGAGCAAACACGAAGCACGAGAGCTGCAGGTGACACATTCAATTAATGACATTCAGGCAAGCAAAGAAAGATAAGCACTCTGGTACCAGGCAATTACAAATGACAGATTCATGAATGTAATTTCTGGATTCAAAGATTTTCCTATTTTGTTCTGTAACACTGGGACCAACAAGCATCGGCTCAGAAAGTGGTAGGTACAGGCCTACTAGGCAAAGCATCAATCAAGATAAATATATATATATTTTTTCCTCTATGTGCTTGCCAGATTAGATAGAATTACCAAACTTAATCTGACCTCTAGTGGCACCTTGTGTTAATGAGAACACTTGCAATCCATTTAGTGTTTTGGTGGGAATGTTGTCAGTATTTAATTTTCAGACTGAAAAGAAGCCTTAGCGATGATCTGCTTGGCAAGCTTCCCACCCATTTTTCCATTTTCCATGTGAACAGACTGTTGGGTATGTTGGGTGACTTGATCAAAACTGAAGAGCTAATTGATGAAAAAGTCACTACTAATAGAATCCTGATTTTCAGATTTTTATGCTGGTATAATAGTGTCATGAGAGAAAACTCAACGCAAATATGTAAAATCGTTGTTAAGGACAAGCTTAGATATATAAAGTTAATAAATTTCTAAATAATAAAAGTCCCGTTGAAGATATTTCGTAGTTTTATCAACTGTATGAGGGAGAAATGTTCACGTGTTGAAATATCCACTTTGTAAGGCAAATAATAATGTGATTGAATGTATGGAAGAAAATGAAATAAAATAAATTAATTAATAAAGAAATTAACTTAAAAAATCATCATAATACTTTTAGTTCAGTATCTGACTATTTCAGGTCAAAGTTTACTTTTGGAATTATCTGAGTTAAAGTTATGTTCAATATTGATGTTCTCTGATGTTTTTTCTCTTTGAATCAATTGTTTAGAGTCATCCTAACAATAATTAATAAATGAGATGACGCTAATGATTTCATCACAAGCAACATCGTAGTCATTTATTTTAGTGCTCAGTTTCAAATCTTGTGGAAGTTCATACTAGGACAGAACATGAGTCTTTGCTCAGTTCTAGGCTTTTCAATCAAATCCCAGGTAGTGTGAAGTGTGTGTGTGTGGCGGGGGCGGGGGGGGGAATGCAGGCTTCCAGTCTGAGTAGACCTGGATTAGAATTCTGGCGTTATCTCTGTATTGGGTTCTAGCGTTGCTGTAATCAGCATCCACAAACTGAGTCTCTAAAACAAAACAAATGATTCTCCTCTATTTCTGGAGGTCAGAGTCCAAAGTGCATTTTAAGGGGCAATAAGATATCAGCAGATTCCTTCTGGAGGCTCAGGGAAGAATCCATTCCTTGACTGTACCATTTCTAAAGGTGGTTGTCATTCCTTAGCTCCTGGCTCCAACACCCCAATCTCTGCATCACCTTGTTCTCCACCATAGCCAATTTTTTTCTCCCATAAGAACCTATATGATTGTATTTAGGGGACATCAGGTAACCCCGATATTTTGGGATCCTTATTTTAATTGCACCCACAAAGTTCCTTTGCCATGTAAGTAACATTCACAGGTTCTAGGGATTTGGACATGGACGTGCTATGTGGGTTCATTATTCAGCCTCTCACAATCTCTCATCTGCTGTGTTCTTGGCTTAAGAACTAAAGCAGCACTGGCTCTGTGGCACAGTGGTAATGTGCTGCCCAAGAGAAGCCAGATCCCACATCATGGGCATGGTTTGAACTCCTGGCCCAGTTGGTCTGAAACATACCAGGTGCATGTGAGTGCCCAAGACCTGGTGAAGTGAAGGGCGGCAGAAAAAAGATGGCAGCATGACCAGTGGGTACAAAGGGTGCACATGCAACTATGAATAAAATCATTTTTAAAATAATTAAAATAGAAAATAGATAAAACATATCTAGTAAGTTATCTGGTATGCAATGGGTGCTCAGCAATATTGGCTTCTTTCCTCTTACTCAGTAGATGAAATCTCGAACAGCATATTACTATGTGAGGGAGGCCATCCACCTTCAGTGCAGTCTAAGACCTGGTGTCTGGCATCAGGAGTCCCATTTGGTAGAGGAGCTGGAAACCAGAAAGCCCTGAAAGCAGTGTTTCTCCGTCCGGTCTTACCCAAGAGATGGGGTCCTCTCTCCAGCCTTCTGAACGGTGCGTCTCACATTCTAATTTTGCAAACTTGATTACTTTCTTCATCAGATTGTCCTTTTAGTTTGCACAGATAAAGACTTCATTGCTACTAATCAAATTAATTGTCTTTTAAAATAATTGTGTCCTGTAGCAATTATACAAGTCTCCAGATGGCACATAAAGTGTGCACTAAATGAAATGATAGTAGCATATAAACTGTATTCAAGTTTACCCTGCTTGACAATTTCCGCCCTGTCACGGGCTTGGCCTACCTAGGAGAGACACTAAAAACAGCGTGCTGTGGTATTTGGCCAGACGGGGTTTACTTTCCTCATCTCTTTATCATTCTTCACCGTGGGTCTTCAAAGAAGATAAGGTTAGTAAAATTCACTTTCCTTGAGAACTGGTAACAATGTTTAACACGTTGAAGAGAACGCATTAAGAGAATCTTTATTCATTGGTAGTCAGTCTAGAAGCTTTACTCTGGAAATGTCCCTTGGTGGCACCATAGCTAGATCCTACAACCTGGCTGTCTGAGCTGAATGTGGCCTTCAGGAGAATTTTGCCTGGGCAGCGTGGGGTTCTGCTGTACATCCACATGCCTTTAGACGAGCATTCTGCAGTCCTTCCCAGCAGTAATAGCTCCCACTCTGGATTGCCCTGTGCATGGCTCCAGACATTCCTGTGACCTGCAAACTCTCTGAAGGCATTTCTCCAGGGCAGAAAATGACATGAGAAAACAGTGAAAAAAGTCTGATATTTACTACTGCTTAAAAAGATTTTCTCATCCGAATGAAAACATAAGGATATGCCCTACGGACATTGCTGTGCATGGCTGTTGTTACTCTAAAATGGCCCTTCCTTTTTCCAGTGTTGTATTAAGCTATCTTTCAAAGTCTCTGTTACTAACTAGTTTTATGACTGTTATAAGCAAATTACTGAAATTACCTAGATCCTATCCATAGAATAAGAGAAAATAGAGGGTCTGCAAGGGTTGTTTTTTCTCTAATATTCTGTGATTTTATATTTTAATATTTTGTCATTGAAAAGGTAAATAGGGGAACCAGCAGTTGACGTAATGGCTATGTCGCTGGACTCCCACGTAGTCAGCTGCGGTTCATGTCCCGGACCCGGTGGCTTAAAGCTCACGCCGGGCTGGGAACCAGCAGTTAGCGTAATGGCTATGTCGCTGGACTCCCACGTAGTCGACCGCGGTTCGTGTCCCGGACCCGGTGGCTTAAAACTCATGCCGGGCGCGTGTGCGTGCGTGCCCAAGATCCCGAGAGGAGAATGGAGGAGAAGGGATTGCGGCGTGACCATCCCCCCTGGGGGGTGATTTCTCGCTTTCTGTCTGTCTCTCTCTGTCTGTCTGGCGAGCGCATGCTCCCTATAGCGAAAAACCTCTTAAAAAAAAAAGGTAAATAGCAATGGAGGAAAAATAAAACACAGTAAATTTGGGGGTGGGGTGGGAGGAAATGTGGATGAGCTGGTGGAATGACCTTCAGTGTTTCAGTGAAGCAAAATTTTCTGGCAAGATCAAGACATCCTAAAGGTTTAAATAGAAAATACCATAACTGCAAAGACATATTCACTAGTTACAACTAGATTAACTTGTTTGGACCGTGAAATTCTGGCCCTGAGAATAGATACGTCAAATACTGGTTTTCCGTAGCTAAACAGATACCGAGAGATAGGAGTTTTCCAGTTGCAAGAGCCTGAATAGACCTGCAGTTAGAGACTCAAAAAACCCCATACTGGTTGCAGATTACAGGGAACTCAAGGTTGCACTAGACTCTCTGCCCACTAGATGGAGGTAGAGGAGCACAGAAAAATATTCTGCTGTCTGCTTAGAAGCAGCTCAGGTAGAAGTCGATCTGTCATTAGGGAAATCCACAGGGAAGATTTATGGATTTCATACCATCACACACTAGTGGAAGACTGGATTGGATTCTAGCATAATTTTATGTTTCTAAGTACAGTCTTTTGATTTTAAATAAAAATGCCATTCCTACATTAGCACCAAATAACACAGTCCCCACCTTTGTCTGATTTTGGCATCTTTCAGTTTTTACATTTTACATTTTTACAGTTTTTCCTGCTGGATCTTTTTTTTTTTTTTTTTTTTTTTAGCGTGTTTTTATTGTGTG
>NW_006159564.1:3069933-3117730 GCF_000334495.1 Tupaia belangeri chinensis
TCGCCAGACAGACAGAGAGAGACATAGAGACAGAAAGCGAGAAATCACCCCCCAGGGGGGATGGTCACGCCGCAATCCCTTCTCCTCCATTCTCCTCTCGGGATCTTGGGCACGCACGCACACGCGCCCGGCGTGAGTTTTTAAGCCACCAGGTCCGGGACACGAACTGCGGTCGACTACGTGGGAGTCCAGCGACATAGCCATTACGCTAACTGCTGGTTCCCCCTGCTGGATCTTTTGATGGCCTCCATTTTCCATCCCAGCCAGCTCCAAGTCTTGAGTCAGTTCTTATGGGAGGAGGAAGGGTTGCAGCTGGCTCTGTGCAGGTGTGTTTCATCAGAGGCATTACGGTTGTATATCCCAGGGCCTGGCATTCCCAGTTTTCAGGTGGGATTAGTTTCTGCCTCGTTTCAAAATTCATATGGGGAGGAATTCAACCGCTAGAAAAATGATTTAGATGCTGGTTCAGGTGATATATTGGAATATTGACCAAGACCAAATTCTGATGGTCACTCATATTGGTAAGACAATTGAATGGTAGTATCCCAACTTCTTTCTTCTCCCTCCTCTCCTGCTTCTCTTTTCCTCCTCTTCTTCACTGTTCAGCAAATCCTGAATCTGGAACTTGATGGATAAGCCGTTTTTATGCTTCCAGCGTTGGATCTTTTAAAAAGCTTATTTTATTCATGGAGAGGGAGAGAGAGGGGGAGAGAAGCGCCCCTGACAGGGTCTTGTCATGATACAGTCACCTTCCCTTGGCCTGCAGCTCTTCAAGGTCTTGGGCACCTGTGCACATCTGGGGTGTTTCAGGTTGGTGGACCAGGGCCCAAACCGTGGTCAGCCGTGTGGCTTTCAGCACTGCAATTAGGTATTCCACCAGTTGTGGCATGGATGCTTAACTAGCTTTGGATTCTGTAACTGTGTCCTCTCTGGATTTAAATCACCAAGGATTCTTCTACTCAGTTCTTGTCTGAAACTGTCTGGTAATGGAAACCTTAGTATCTGGTCCTCTATCTCGTACTTTTAGGGAAGAGACCTATAAATATGAACAGTTCATCTGAAAAAAAAAAAGAAAACAGAGAGAGAGAGAGAGAGAGAGAGAGAGAGAGAGAGACTGATGCTGTTTTTGCCCATATACCTCTGCCCCACCCCCTCCAGTATGGATCTGCTAATGTAGGTTATTGGAATATCTCTGAAAGGGAGAGGCACAGGGGAAAGAAAGGAGGCAGGCAGAGTCTAGAACAGAGCTTGAATCAATACTGCCTCAAAGAATTTTTTTGCGTGCGTGCCTTCTATTTTATTTTAAAAATGGGTGTGAGGTTGGGACCAGCAGGTGGTGTAGTGGTTAAGAAGTTGGACACCCTCATGGCCGATCATGGGTCATAAACAGGTCATGAATCTAGTGGCTTGAAAATCACACTGGGCACATGTGTGTGCATGTCCAAAATCCTGAGAGGAGAATGGAGGAGAAAAGACTGCGGTGGGTTGGGAACCAGCAGTTAGCGTAATGGCTATGTCGCTGGACTCCCACGGAGTCGACCGCGGTTCATGTCCCGGATCCGGTGGCTTAAAACTCACGCTGAGCACGTGTGTGTGTGTGCCCAAGATCCCGAGAGGAGAATGGAGGAGAAGGGATTGCGGCGTGACCATCCCTCCTGGAAGGTGATTTCTCGCTTTCTGTCTCTCTGGCTCTCTCTGTCTGTCTGGCGAGCGCACGCCCCCTAAAGCGAAAACCTCCCCAAAAAAAAAAAAAACTGTGGTATGACTATCCCCTCTATGGGGTGATTTCTCAATTTGCCTCTGTCTCTCTCTGTGTCTGTTCAGTAAGATCCCATGAGGGAAAAACTAAAAAAATGCATGTGAGGTTTGCCTCTACCAACATGTATCCATGTTTGTTTTAATACATTAAAATATATTTACTTATTTTGCATTGAAAAAAGTTTTTCCATGAAAATGTAACATGATTTTGAACTTGTGGCGATACCAACAGTTATTACCCCTCACATACGAGTTTCCCAGTTAAGCTTAGGCAGCAGTAATGGTAAAAATAATAGGTCTCAGAATCAGATTGAAGTGGATTTCGCCTACCCACTCCAGTTTACTAGGTAGAAGATAGCAGCATCTCTCAGCCTCATTTTTCCCCTCATCCATTAATAGGATTACTTACGACCACATGGGATGGTTGTGAGGATCAAATGAATGTGTGCAAAAGGACAGAAAGCACCTAAAGCGTTGCCTAGTGCTAGACATGCAGAAGGCACGCTCGCACGTCCTTCACCTTGCTCTCCCCAAGCTGCTTCATAACTACATGCATCGTCCCTTTGCTCTTGTTTGCCTCATGTGAACTTAGTCTGGTGTTTTCAGTAGTACCTAGTTTAAAATGCAGCTTTTTCCAATCCAAAAAGACAACCTATAAAATGTTAGAGTAGCTTTAACAGTGCTACTTCTGGTTTATGCCTCTTTTAGTATGACCACTTGTATAAATAAAGCAGTTTTAATTTAGAGAAAAGGAGTGGGAGTGGGGTGAGGACAGGGCTTATTTGCTCTGGAATGATTAAGTGACAGCATTTGGCAGCTAGCTGGTAGCGTAGCTTTGTGATTTTCTTTTTTTTTTTTTAATTTGCTAGAGGGTGTGTGTGCTCACCAGAGAGAGAGGGAGACAAAGGGAAAGTGAAAGAGCACCCCTTTCTCTCATGGAGGATAGTCACACCACAATCCCTTTTCCTCTGTTTCTCCTTTTGGGACTTTGGGCACATGTGTCCTCATATACAGATGCTGGGTGTGTGTTTCAAGCTGCCAGGTAGGGACTCTAACAACACAGCTGGTCATATGGGAGCCAGCAGTTTTAAATACCATGCCAATGGTTGGCCCGCTTTTTAATTTCTTTTAAAGTTATTTGTTTCTTCTATGAGAGAGAGAGGTGGGGGCGGGGAGGAACCTCCAAAAGGGTATTAATGCTGCTGTCCTACCCCAGCCTCAGCAAAGCCGGAATCATAGGCATTTGTTGGTGCACACGCATGTCCACGCACACACAAACATGCACAGGGAGACCACTGGACAAGAATCTGGAACCTTCCCAGGTGGCCTCAGCATCACAGAACATTGTGTCACCACTGTGCTACTGTGGCTGGCCAGATGGCAAAGGTTTTAAGGAGCCTGGGCAAGAAAGTTTTCAAAGACAGGAGAGTAAAGTTGGCTCTGGAGATAGAACTTAGTTTTTAACTTTGGCTTCTGATCTCTTGCAATGACTATATTTCCCTTTTCCCTTTTATTTTTCCCCCAAATGGAGCGAGGATGGAAACTCTAGCTAATTCATCCTGTTGACTCAAGAGATTTTGAAAGAAGAGCTTAAAAATTGTAAATGATCTCCTGAATGGAGCTTAATAACATAGAGGAAGAAGAGAACTGTTTTGGTTCTGACCCAGTTTCAGTTTGCTGCGGTGAGTAGATACTGCCTACATCAAATACAAATACCAGCCAAGTGCCTGCTAGGTTGATTGTGTTGCCGCGGATTCTCTCAGATATAAAGGAATTTGACACTTTCGACTAACATTCCAGTGCTATGTGTGAGTGGGAAACATAGCACATATTTACACACCCATGTATTTAATGCAGCCACAAATGTAAACACTCTTAGCACAAGGACTCTCTTAATCAGTTAATTAATTTGGCAATTAGGAAGTACATACAAGGTCTGAGGCGGTGTGGTGTGGATTCGAGAGACTCCTGCACTTAAAGATCTCACAACCTGCAGGGAGATACATGGAAACAGTGGTTATGATGCAGTCTCTTAGAGAGAGGGTGCTAACTCTATCTGAGGGAGCCAGCGAGGGCCTTACAGCTGAGTTCCTTGACTCATGTGTGGTTGTTGCAAGCAAACTGGATTGGAAGAATTCTGGGGCTGAAAAGAAAAAGAAAAAGATGACTACTCAACACATGTCTTACTTTAAAATCTAAATAAAAGCTTGCAGATCTCTGTGACTTACTGAGTAAAATAGTCAGAGGAGAAGAGAAAGTCAATGATGATTCTGACAATTGGTGGAACTTTTGGTGGTGGAAGTGTGGATCGTGGACACAACAGAACAAAAGGGTGACCAGTTAGTTTGAGGTTTGAGAGTAAGATAAATTTCGAATTTACAGATTAAATTTGACGTGTAATTTCTAGGTATATGAGGGGGGTCTTTAAAAAGTAAATGAAAAATGAATATTATAAAATAAACTATACATGGATTTCTCATTGTTTTGCCCCAAATATACTCATAACTTAATTCCATTTTTTTCTACAAACTTTCTGAAGTTCCCTTGTACATTAAAGAAAATGTTAGTAGCTAAGGCTATTGGGAATTTAATAGCTTTTTATTCTCAATATCCACTGAAGATGTCTAACATGTTTAAATTTGCAGAATTAAAGTATATTTTTGTGTAAAATTGGGACAGGTAATCAGAATATACTACAAAGCAAGTCAAATAGAATTAAATGTACTTTTCTAGTAATACTAATAGAGATATAAGTCAAGGAGGTGTGAAAACGCTAATTGAATGAGTGAAGTGGAAAAAGTTAAAAAGAATTACTGCTCCCTCAGAAGTCCTTGGACTGCAATCATCCCCCCTCCCCCCCCCAATTCTCATACATTCTTTTCTTTTTTTTGGAAAGCCTTTCAGATTTGTCTCTTTGTCTTCAACCATATTTCTTGATGATTTTAGCGGAAGTGTTCTTTCCCTGTCCTCTGGGTTAATAAGAGTCTCCCAGATCTCCACCTCACTTCCAAATTGACCCCAGTCCACCTCCGACATGGTTGCTAAGGAACACATCACCTTATTGCACTGTTTTAGTTTGCTATTGTGTTGCTAACAGAAATACCTGAGCCTGCATGGATTTATGAAGATAGAAGTTTGGACATCCACGGTCCGTGGACCAACTTCTGGTGAGCCTACATCGTGGCAGAGGGCAGGGTCTTGAGCAGAGGGACTCTGCATGTTCCCTTTGTTCAGGTCTTTATCCAGGTGGCCTCTACCTGCTTGATTTCCTTTCCTTATAAACCTACCAGGACTCAATCATGGGATCCTCCCCTAATGACTTTATTATATCCAAAGGCCCCACAGTGGGATGCCATGAAAGAATTAAGTTTTCACTCAACCACTCTGCAGTACAACCAAATCCCAACACACGAATCTTTTGAGGACAAACTGTCATCCAAACCATAACACCCACCTTTTGTTTAAACTCATCTACTGGCTCGCTCTTTCATGACACCTTATTGCTCTCTTAGATTCCAATATTTACAGTGACTCTCCCTATATAAGGTGTGTACTTTTTTTTTTTTTTGAGAGCAGGTAATAATGTCTTATAGATTTCTGTATTTTCAGGGTCTAGCACCATAAGTTTCTCTTAACAGCTTCTCCACAAATATGGGTTTGTTATGGACTGAAATGGTTTTCCCAAATTCATATGTTGAAACCCTAACCACCAATGCATTCAAAGGTATGGACTTAAAAGAGGTAACTGATACTTAACATGGCCATAGGGTGGATTCCAAGTGCAGTAAGGAGAGGTGTCCTTAGCAGAGGAAGAGACACCAGGGATATATGTGCAGAGAAGAAGGGCCATGAGAGGGCACAATGGGAGGAAGCTGAGGTGGGAGGCCTCCTCATAAATGAACACTGTTGCCAGTACGATCTTGAACTGCCAGGTTCTTGAACTCTGCGAAGATAAATATCTATGGTTTAGCCCATCTGATAAACTTCGTTATGGCAGTCCAAACAGGAGAATATAGGATTGAATTCAGTAGTTATGGATCATCCTAGTACACACTTCCTATGAAAGGTCAAAACTGATTCCTCTAGGTTACTTGACATTGCAGGTTATTTCAGTTTGCATGAAAAACATAGGGTGTGTCCTTTCCTGAGGACAGGAGGGTGATACTAGATCCATTCCCTAATAAACTTCCAAGGGAATATTCAGATATTTTAAAGAAAGGCACTTTATGCAGGGTTTTAAAATTTCTTCTAGAATCCTGTTTTTTTTTTTTTTTTCCCTATGTAAACTTCTGGGATGTGAATACGACCCAAGGGAAATTGATGTTGTCAGGAAAAAGCTAGTACACACTTCCTATGAAAGGTCAAAACTGATTCCTCTAGGTTACTTGACATTGCAGGTTATTTCAGTTTGCATGAAAAACATAGGGTGTGTCCTTTCCTGAGGACAGGAGGGTGATACTAGATCCATTCCCTAATAAACTTCCAAGGGAATATTCAGATATTTTAAAGAAAGGCACTTTATGCAGGGTTTTAAAATTTCTTCTAGAATCCTGTTTTTTTTTTTTTTTTTCCCTATGTAAACTTCTGGGATGTGAATACGACCCAAGGGAAATTGATGTTGTCAGAGAAAAGAGAAAACAGAATTTTAGGGAACCCAAGAATGTCTGTATGTGTCAGAACTCATAGGGTTTTATAGGCTCATGAATCAAGCCAGTGACATCCTGATTTTGATTTAAGATTATCCACTGGGGAGCAAATTTTGTTTGAACTTTGCTTAAACTTTCCTGAGTAAAGAGATCCTTCAGATATGTACTGTGAACTCCCCTGTATGGCAACACAGGCACTCAGGGGATGGATGTTTCACATGATTTACTGCATTGCATCGACCGGATACACATCACTGCTCACTGTACACCAGAACAGTGTTTAGAGAGGTGCTGCCGGCGATCTGGCCTTCTGTTTCCAGTTTGGTTGTTGCTCCATGGTTATTCTGGGAATTAAGATAGAAAGAAAATCAGAAGACTACTGTGAGAAGAAAATGACAAAGGTCTTCATTAAGCTTCCTTACAGCGGATCTCCAAATAAAGAATTAGAGGGAAGAACCAAAGCTGTGTCTTACCTTCACAGCTGCCATGTATTTTTAACATCTGCTGTGTACTTGCTCATCTAATTTATTTCATCAACTTTATCAGACTATATGTGTCTATGTTTGTGATGGAGCACTCCTCCGCAATGATATTTAGGTGTAGCTCTTTATTGCGAGAACAGTGCTTCTTTACGTGCTCAGTTTTTAATGATCAAAGTAGTTTCTCATATTCTATCTCATTTGATTTATACAGGGGTCACATCAGGTTTCAAATTACTGGAAGGAGAGCAATTGTTTTATTTAATTCACCTCTTAATATTCCATAGCCTAGCACACAACATATTTATTTATCACTCACTCATTTAATGATTATGCTAGGTTTTAGAGAAATAAAAAAATCTGAGCATCTTTCATATAAAAGACCAAACGTATCCCATAGTGATGTTTTTGTAAACACCTGAACTGTAGGAACTCAGATAATTGAAAAAGCACCCACTTTTACTTTGGCCCTTTAGTTTTATTTCATGGCTTAATCATTTGTTGGATTTTGCTTTGACTTTTGACTTAGATTGAGTTTCATCTCTTTTCAAACAACTGAGTATTGTATGTAAGACTTTGGTGACATGAGGACGTTTGATCATTTGGCAATTAAAACTGTCAGAAAAACACTTCCTATGTAATTACTTTGTGTTATGCACAATTGGAAACTTTGAACACAAATAAGAGTGAGTGCTAGATCTTTTTATGGTTCCCTGAATTATATAAATCATGGTGATGCTATCAATTTATCTACCTTAACTCATCTTAACTTATTGCTTGGTTGGAATTCCACCTAAATTGAAAACTGTTTCATTGGAGTTATAGATGATGACATTACATATGGAGAACACCATTGTTATGACCTCGTCCATCCCTGAAAGTGGAAAATAATTAATTTTTCCAAAAAAGTATGTATTCCAGAGGAGAAGTGAGGGGGGATGGATAAATTTATTTGAAATTAGATGAGTATTGCCTGTTAAGAATGGAGCAATATTATAAAGCTTATGAATTAAACTGAAACCATGTAGTAAAATGATCATTTTGGTTTATTTTATTAGATGTGAAATACATTTTGTTGACCAGAGTTTGACTTAGTGCTAAAGAAAAACAAACACAACACTAAGTTAATTCAATTCAATAAATCATTTAAAATAAGATTAATGTTAATTGTAGGAACACGCCTACAGTGTGATAGCGATTTATGAGCACTTTTGCCATCTGTTTTTTATATCCATTGACATTGCCTACACAGTCTCATGTTTGCATAAAACAATATTTGAAGAAAGGATGTGGGAAAAGCGAATCATTATTTTTACTGTCACTTGACCTTCTTGTTTAAATACAGTTGAAGATCAATGATACCATGAAGAAAACTAAAAATAATTTAGTTTGCATAGAGAAATCTGAAAGGTATGTCGGTCTCAAACCTCAAAGAAAAGAGAGGGTAAGATTGCTTTCATTGGGCTATAGCCACCAGGTGGCAGTGCACCTCAAGAAATGGTGGAAAGACTGCTCTTGTGGCCCAAACCTTACAGAAATCTAGTATGAGCAGAACTCTGCTCTAAGCCAAAGAACCAGAGATGAAGATCTGAAAGTGTTCAAATATTTCAAATCTTGCAGAAATACTTACAAAAACCTCAGCTAATTATAGATGCTTAATTGTTGAGCCTGGATCCTGAGTAACACTAAACAGAGCACTTAATTTACTTACTAGATTTGGATTTCTTTCTAAATTTTATTTTTTGAGAGAGATTTTTGCTATAGGGTACTTGTGCTTCCTGGAGAGGTAGAGAGACAGAAAGTGAGAAATCGCCACCCAAAGGGGATGGCCACGTTGCAATTCGTTCTCCTCCATTCTCCTCTTAGGATTTCGGGCACGCACACATGTGTGCCTGGCATGAGTTTTAAGCTGCCTGATCTAGGACTTGAACTGTGGTTGACTAGGTGGAAGTCTAGTGATGTAACCATTATGCAATCTACTGGTCCCTAGATTAGAAACTCTTGAAGGCAGGTGTCCTCCTCAGATCACAGCTTTACATGGCAGGGTGTGAGGCTCTGTCAGGATTACTCTTCTTTTTGACTCATGGTCTCTCCTGAAGTGATCTCATTGACTTCTGTGGTTTCAGTCTCATCTACACTCCCTGATGATAACCCATAGATTATCTGCTGCTGCTGCTCAGTACTGCCATGTTGGTATGTCTCACAGATAGGTTTAATTCCACTGGTCTCGAACTTAACTTTAATGCCAGCTCTCTTGCCATTCACATTTTTTCCAGTATTTACCAGCTTATCATGAAAACAATCCTTAAACTCCCAAATCAGGGAGTCATTTTATACTCTTTTCTCTTCTTCTTAGGATCTGTTAGTTCTCTCCTCTACATTTATTTTTAACTACCATTTTTACATTTACTCTGCCTGAACCCTAGCCCACGATTCCACACAGAGCTTCTCAAATAATTCCTGTGACTCCATTTATGCCCACTTCCTGTTTATTCTCTGCAGTCAGAGTGGCCTTCAAAAATACAAATCAGATGATACTATGGTTTGAGTGTGTCCCCCAAGAATTCATGAGCCATTGTACTGGGATTAAGGGGGTGAAAACTTGAGCCAATTAAGGTGTCAAAAATTGGAACCTTTGAGGGACCACCAGTTAGCATAATGGCTATGTTGCTGGACTCCCACGTAGTCAACCGTGGTTCACGTCCCCGACCCGGTGGCTTAAAACTCATGCCAGGCGTGTGTGCGTGTGTGCCCAAGATCTCGAGAGTAGAATGGAGGAGAAGGGATTGCGGCATGCCTATCCCCCCCGGGGGGGAGGATTTCTCACTTTCTGTCTCTCTGTCTCTCTCTGTCTGTCTGGCGAGCGCACGCGCCCTATAGCGAAAACCTCTCCAAAAAAAAAAAAAAATAAAATAAAATAAAATTGGTTGGAACCTTTGAGCCTTTGAGAAAATATAAGGATTAAGGTCATTAGGATGGGGCTGCCATAACTGAGTTCTAGTGGGTGTGTAAGGAAAGCGAAAGAAACTAGAACAGAGAGAGTTATGGATAGCCCCTCTGCTCTGATCTGCTCTTGCCCTTGTTATGTTATTGGGAATTGACGGTATGCCCACCAGATATGGCCCTTAGACTTCAGACCTCCAAATCATAAGCTGAATAGATAATTTTTTATAAATCACACAGTCTCAGGTATTTTTTTTTTTCTTTCTTTCTTTTTTTTTTTTGGAGAGGTTTTCGCTATAGGGCGCGTGCGCTCGCCAGACAGACAGAGAGAGACAGAGAGACAGAAAGCGAGAAATCACCCCCCAGGGGGGATGGTCACACCACAATTCCTTCTCCTTCATTCTCCTCTCAGGATCTTGGGCACGCACGTACACATGCCTGGTGTGTTTTTAGCCACCGGGTCCGGGATGCGAACCGCGGTCAACTACGTGGGAGTCCAGTGACAGCCATTATGCTAACTGCTGGTCCCTCACCCAGTCTCAGGCATTTCTATTAGCATGAAAGTGGACTAACATATCTGGTTACACATGTGATTTTACCTTGATCTCATCCACTCTGTTTCATCTGAGTCAGTCATGCTGATTTTCTTTGAATTCTTATTTTTTTCTTTTCAAATTCAGAATCTTGAACCAGGATGTTACCACCATTTGGAGTGTGAGTTCTCTCATCATTCTCTAACTAAGATTTTATCTTTCGAACTTTACCTCAAATATCACTTGGTTAGGAAACTTTCCCTCACACAGAAAACTAGATTAAACCTTCGTGTTAGGCTGTATCATTGGCTATTTCCCCTGTGTCATATTTATCACATTTTAAATCACTTAATCATTGTTTTATGCAAGACTATAAGTGCTATAAGGAAAGAGACTGTCTATCTCTTCTATCACTTTATCTCCTGAGACTATTACAGGACTGGGTATATAGTTGTTATTTAGTGCATATTCATAAAATGACAATACAATGAATGGAAATATTCATGAGAATTGAATGAGTGTACTAACAGACATTATTTAATTCTTTTTAATGGTGGCCATTTCTATATATTATTTAGGTGTTGTAAGGGTGGAATGGGCATGCTTAAAGCCTACTGTAAGAGGAGGATATGAAGGATGGTAACAGAAATAACTGTATTTCTTCCGGAGAATGCCCTGGGTCCATAATCTTCCTATACTGGGAGGGAGAGTTTTACTAGTTCCTAATTCCTTTAGTGGTAGGGGGAGTTTTATGAGTTTCTAATTTTGGGTTGTGTTGGGGGTAAGTGAGAAAGGAGGAGACTCTCCAGAGTAAATGCCTGGCTAGCTTGCCATTTTATCTTATTTGGCTTAAGTAGTTGTGTTAAAGAATAGTAATATGGCAAAGAAAGGTCCTTTGCTTTTTTTCTTCCAGGAATTTAGGGGAGGAACATAGTATATTTGGTACATAGAGTAATGCCTTTCAATAAAACTTTCTGTGCTAGTAGAAATATTTTATATCTGTATATCCATTATGATAGCCATTAGTCATAAGAGACATTTGAGCCTTTGAAGTGTAGTAAATTAGGAGCTGAGTTTTTGATTTTGTTTAATATCAATGAATTTATATCTAAATTTAAAGTTCAAGTAATCTGTGTTTAAATTCAAATAGCCAGGCATAGCTAGTGACTACTATATTAGGCTGTATTAGGTTGGTCTGGAAGATAGGAATTTTGTCGAGATGAAGGTGGTTGAGCATATCAAATGTTTTGTTCTGGAGTGCCCTGCATTAGAAAGAATCTGAGTTATGGATTTGACATGCTTTTATTTGCAGTGATGCTCCTTTTCCAGCCAGCATATAAAATAAAATCATTCTGGGGAAGGAGTTAGATGTGAACATTTTTTTTGATAGGAAAATGTAAAGGACTAACTAGTTTATAAACCTGGCTTCCTTTCATTTTTGGAGTATAGTATCATCTTCTAATTCAGTAGAGTGGCTTTCATTTCCCATCAAATAAAAAGAGATGCCTCAAAACTATTCCAACAGTCACTTTCAGAAAGCAGTTGGTTGAGAAGTTGTATTGCCTCCTGGGATACCAAATAATAAGTCTTCAAAACAAAGCAGCCGCTATGCTACTGCTAGAACTCTAGTGTGTCTTGTTAATGCTGGTATTGAACCACTTGATGCTTTTATGACATGTTTTATGACATCGAAGCACTTTATAAAATAGAATTCATGCTTCCAACACTTGTTCGAGTTCAGGTGGGACAGTACTTGCTTCCTCACATTTTTCATGTATATAGTACATGAAAAATATATAACTTTTCCCTTTATGTGTAGAGTGTGCACAGGACATTCACTCCTGTGTTTGTACAACACATGAGAATTAATGGGCAAGGCAGCACATGGCTGAAGAAGGTTGACCCAGTGACTTTGAGTGATCTGGGCTTTGCCCAGCTCTGCTGAAGGTGGAGAAAATGGTTAATTCTGCATAATTATAACCCATTTGTCACCTGCAGTTGGAAAGCTCTGTGGACTTGGTACTATGCAGTGTATTAATAGAACAATGTTTCCTAAAATTTAATGTGCATATGAATCACCTTGGCATCTTGTTGAAATGCAAATTTTGATTCAGTAGGTCTACAACTGTGCCTGAGATTCTGCATTTCTGTCAAGCTCCCAAGTGATGCCAATGCTGCTGAACTTCACTTTGAGTAGCAAAAGGCTAGGGCATAAATTTGATTTCATTTGGTTAGTTTTATATCGAAAAATCTTTCTCCATTGCTACAAAACTTTTTTTTAACTCTTAACAACTGTGATGCTATGGTATCAGTCCAGGTCTGAGAGAATGGCAACATTGATTCAAATTCCTTTTTGGGACTGGAAAAAACAGAAAGTTGGGAGTCATGTGTTTATTTTATCAGTGGAGAATTGTACCAGATAAGAGTAGCAGACTCATAAGCAGGCAAACAGTGGGCTCATTAGCTCATGCCAAAAGATATCTCTGACAATGAAGTCAGAGAAACCATAGGAAAAGCTCTAGATAAGAAATATGGAGCCTGTACTTTGGATCTAACTCTCCCTTGATTGAGCAACTCATTGTAGGAAAGGAATTTAATTTTGTTGAGGCCTAAATTTTCATGTTTTTGGGGAAAGATCAAGGTAGTCAACTGCAAACAGATCCTATTGTCCCTCCAGGAAGAAAGCCCAGTAAATGCCTAAGCTACCAGGAAAAGAGTAAGGCAAGGCTGGTGAAGTACAAGAAAAAGATGAGAACTTCTGAAACATGTAGTTTTTACTTGGAAAAGTATAAAGAGAGTCAATTATCTGAAGTTACAAAGATTCCAGAAGATCCTTTTCACTTCCCCTCCAGGGAAAAAGACAAGAGAAATTTTCTTACTAAACCCCTAACTCTAGACTCCTACTACCAAATAACAAAACTGGCATAGTGCTAGTACACATCATGGGGAAGTGCATAAACCAATAGCTTCAGAAAAAAACATTGAACTCTCACTTCACTCTCATCCAAAGTCTCAAGAGCACTGAACCATCCTTCAAGCCGACCAGCAGGTGAAGCTCCATTTATAACCAAGTCTCTATAGCCCTGTGGTAACAGAGGACACAAAAGAGAGCAACACTCTCCCAACAAGAGACTGAGGCGTTTGGTCTTTACCCTTGTTTCCTCTGCAGGGCAAGCCTACCATTTCCTTCCCTTCAGACTCAAGCCAAAGGGAACGCTACCAGTTCCATCTGAAGCTACCCTAAAGGCAACTCTTCTGAGGTTGAACTGTCTCACACATGAGCTACTTACTTAAGTCCTGCTCTGACTTGAAAGACATGGCTGGCTTCTAGCTTCTCCCGGACCATTTTGCCAGGGTACCTTTGGGACTTATGGCTGTTTTGTCACTCCTCTTCTCACCCTTATGTTACAAAATCTCCTCTAACAAATAAGAAGTAAATACTCCTTCAGATGTCCCCAAATCAATGAAAATACAAGAAATATAAAAAATAAGGAAATCCCTCTCCCCTAAAGTAACACAGTAATTTCTCACCAATGAATAATATACAGAAATGTCAGAAAAGAAATTCAGAATGTTGGAACCAAGAGATGGTGTAATGATTATGTTGCTGGACTACCACATAGTTGAATGCTGTTTGAGTTCTGGACCTGGAGGCTTAAAGCTCACACTGGGTGTGTGTGCATGTGCATGCCCAAAATCCCAAGAGGAGAATGGAGGAAAATGGATTGTGGCATGGTGATTCCCCTGCAACATGGTGATTCCCCTGAGGGAGTGATTTCTCACCTTCTGTCTCTCTGTCTTTCTGGCAAGTACATGCTCCCTATAGCAAAAATCTCTCTTTCTCAAAACAAAACAAAACAAAACAAAACAAAACAAAACAAAACAAAAAAACCTCTTCAAAAAAAGAAAAAAAAAGAAGTATGAAAGATGACGAAAGAATACTACGAGTGACTAACACCAACAAACTAGAAAATGTACATGAGATGGAGAAATTTCTGGACACATGCAATATGCCTGAATGAACCAGGGACAAATAGAAAGCCTGATAGACCAGTATAAAGCAATGAGATTGAACCAGTAATAAATAGTCCCCCAACAAGAGAAAGTCCAGATCCTGTTGGCTTCACTTCTGAATTCGGCAAAACTTTTATTAGAGAATTAATTCCAATTCTTCTCAAACTTTTTTTTTCCTGAAGCTAATGAAACATCTTCTTATACATTAATAATAGTAGTGTTATTTTTAAGAAAACATTTCCGGGCCCTGATTATCTACAGGAGTATTTGAGGAAAATATTCCACTTAAGTATAATAAACAGTACTCTACTGAATAAATCCATAAATTTACCTCACTCCTTATAGTAAATACAAACATTCATCACAGGTTTGAAATTTCTGTAGTATCAGTAAATTATGAGAAGTGTCAGACAATGTCAGATAGTACTTTCAAAGCCTTATGTCAACACTTGCTGGTTACATGTACTAAAATTGGTTGGAACAAGATTCTCAGGTATAAGATTGGCAGAGATGCAGAATGCATAAGATGGACATTGCATGATTGGATCATTTTAGTGTCTTTGCATTAAAAAAAATTCATTGCAAAAGTGTTCAGAACTGTCAAGCTGCTCAGTCAGGTGGGCTGTTGTCATTTAAAATTTCTGTAATTAATTGGTTTGGTTAGAGTACAAAGCTTAGCTAATCAACCATTAATTTTCATTTCTTTTGTTCAGAGGATTGAACACCAGTTTAGTTTAAATGTATTTTATTTTCTATTATGTCTTTTTTCCTTACAAGGAAGAGATGTTTCCTTCATTGTGCTTACGGTTTTCTTCCTTCAGTTTATGGTTTAAAGTTTTCGAAATGTTTCAAATATTTTACTTCCTGTAACCTGAAATTGTTGCCGTTTGGTTTATAAAATCAGCAGCTTTGAATATTTGCCCTATTCTTTTTACAATAATGGACATTCTGGTTCAAAGTGGTTAATGGATTTAGCCATGTATGCTGCTAAAGAAATTGTCTATACTTTCCCCCCTCACCTCTTCCATTTACATAAGATTGAGATTAGGAAGAAAGCATTTTCTATGTCAATTGCGTTTAAACCTTTCAAAAATGTTATTTAGTTAGCTTAGTTTATAACTAAACTCTCTTTTTTTTTTTTAACCAATAGATCCAACTGTTTATATTCTAAATTCGGACTCAAAGGCCAATGTCTAAAGTTGGTTTGAGATTCTGATATTAAATGAAAATACTTATTTCAGTAATACATTTAATGTTTTTTTTCTTGTGACAGTTACACAAATTAGCTTGAATTCTATGTCCTTGAGTTATTTTTATCATAAAGCCAGAAATGTATTATAACAAAGCAAGTTGCAATATACATGTAATCTTGAACTCATGACCATGTCAGTTTATTTTTTTTCTTGGATTGAAAAGTACCAAAATTCAAGGTAACATTAAAATGAAAAATTTTAAATTTACTTGAGTAGAAAATCACTTACCAGTGAGTAATAATACTCTTTTGAAATACTTTCTTCAGATATTGTAATTCTTAACTGGATATGAATTAGGAAAGCTGGGATTACATATAGTATTCAGTTACACCATCCTACTTAAGCTATTTTTAAAGATCCTAATGGAAGGAATCCTCCCAAACTCACTCTATGAACCCTTGATAATCCTGATAACAAAAATAATAAAAAAAAATAAGGGCATATTAAAAAAAAAAAACTATGGACCAATATCCCTGATGAATATAGATGTAAAAATTTTCAATAAAAAACTAGTGAATCAAATCTAATAGCACATTAAAAAGATTATACATTGGGGGCTGACCGGTGCCATGGTGGTTAGGGTACTGGACTCCTACATGACTGAGTGCAGTTTGAGTCCTGGAGCTTATGACTTGCTTTCCCTCTTTCTCTGTCTCTCTAGTGAACACATGTAACCTATAGTAAAATTAAAAAAATAATAATAAATAAAATTAAATGGATAATTCTTAAAGAAAAAGACTATATGTCATGACCAAGTAGGCTTTATTCCAAGGGTACAAGGATGGTTTAACATACTTAAAATAATAAAGGTAATATGGCATATTAGCAGAAAGAAAGATAAAAATCATATGATCATATCGATTGATGCAGAAGAAGAATTTGATAAACTACAACATCTTTCATGATTAACTCTCAACAAAATAGGTATATAAGGTACATTTCTCAAGACAATTGTAAAAAGAAAAAGCTTTATATGAGAAAGCCACAGCAAACATCATCTGAGCGGGAAAAAGCAGAAAGCTTTCCCACTAAAAACTAGAACAAGGCAAGGCTGTACACTTTACTCCATTTCAACCTAGTACTGTAAATCCTAACCAACACAATTAGACGGCAGGGTAAAATAAAAAGCATTAAAATAGGAAATAAAGGAGTGAAATTGTCCCTATGTATAGACAACATGATTATATACAAAAAAATCCAAAAGAATCCATGAAAAACACTCCTAGAAATAATAAACGAGTTCAGCTGGAGAATACAAAATCAATATATACAAATCTATGGTGTTTTTATACACCAACAAGCACACATTGAGGCAGAATCAAATATACTAACCTCATTTACAATAACCACAAAAAGAATAAAGTACCTAGGAATAACCCCAAGCAAAGAGGTGAAAGAGCTCTATAATAAAGCCTATGAAAAACTTAAAAAAAATTGAATATGATAAAAAGAGATATCCCTTGTTCTTGGATTGGAAGAATCAATAAAATTAAAAGGTCACCTCTGCTCAGATTAATTTACAAAGTCAATGTGATTTTGAGCAAATTGCCAGTGGCATTCTTCTCAGAAATAGGAAAAAAAGCAACCATAATATTTGTCTGGAATCATAGTAGTTCCCATATAGGCAAGGCAAGACTATGCAAAAAGAATAAAGTAGGAGGTATCTCTCTTCCTGACCTAAAAACATATTACAAAGTTGTGGTAATCAAAACAGCATGGAAATGACATAAAGACAGACACATAGACTAATGGAGAAAAATAGAATGTTCAAAAATAAACACCAAAACATATAGTCAACTGATTATTGACAAAAGAAACCAAAAAATCCTTTAGAGAAAAGAAACTCTATTCCAGCAAATGGTGCTGGAATAACTGGATATCTACTTACAGAAAAATAACACTGGACCCCTACCTCTCACCATAAACAAAACTCAACTCATATTAGGTCAAAGATCTAAATGTAAAGCCTCAAACTGTAAAACTACTTGTGGAAAACACAGAAGAAATACTTGAAGATATTGGAGTAAACAAAGATCTCTTAAGTAAGAGTCCTAAAGTGTAGACAACAATTCAAAAAAATAGACAGGTGAAATTACATTAAGCCAAAAATCTTCAGTATGGCAAAGAAAACAATACACAAAATGAAGAGACAACCCACAAAATAGGAGAAAAATATTTTACAAATTGTGTATCAGACAAGGCATTGATAACTGGAATATATAAGGAGCTCAAGCAGCTCACCTGTAGAAAAACTAATAATGCCATTAAAAAGATGGTCAAATGGTGTGGTGGTTAAGGCACTTGGCTTACACATGACTGACTATGTTTTGAGCCCTGGGTCTGAAGGCTTGAAACTCACATCAGGTGCATGTATGTGCGTGAGCCCAAAATCTCAAGAGGAAAATGAGAAGAAGGGATTGCAACATGGGAATCCTCGCTGGAGTGATTTCTCACTTTCCCTCTCTCTATCTCTCTAGTGAGTGCATGTGTCCTATAGAAAAAATCTCTCTAACAGAAACAACAACAACAAAGCCAAATGAGCTGGACAGACAAATCTCAAAGGAAAAGGTATGTATGGCTAAAAAAACACATGAAAAAATGTTCAGTGTTTCTTATCATAAGGGAGATTCAAATCAAAACCACAATGGGATATCACATAACCTCAGTCAGAATAGCTATTATCAAAAACCAAAGAATCATAAATTACGGCAAGGCTGTGGTGACAAGAAAACCCTTCTGCACAATTGGTGGGAAGGTGAATTTGTATAACCACTGTGGGAAACACTATGGGGGATCCTCAAAAATTTACAATCTACAATATGACCCTATGGTATTTATCCTAAGGACAAGAAAACAATCAAAAAGACACTTGTACATACATTTTATTGCAGCATTAAGACATGGAATGAATCTAAGTGTGTAACAACTTATGAGTCGATTAAGAATGTGCCACATATACACTATAGAATACTACTTAGCCCTTAAGAGCAGCAAGTCTCTGTTATTTGATACGAAGTGGATGATTACAGAAAATTGAGTGGTAAGTGAAATGAGCCAGACTATGAAAGACAAACACTATACCTCTGCCCAATACATACAGTCTGCACTTAATATATACTGAAAGTCTGGCAGAAATGGAAATATTTGAAGACATAATAGGAGAGGCCAAGTATAGATACTAGAGACTTTATGGGGGACAGTGAATAGTGGGGAGTGGGTGGTAGGCGTTAAAAAAGCATTTAACAGATAAGAATGTAAGGTTCTTTGTCGAAAATTGTATGTGGAAATATTCTTGATTATCGCACACTGCATGCATGCTTTGAAAACCATATTTTACAACATAAAGCTATATAACAATGAAATATAAATTTAAAAATTATAAAATAAATTTGAAAAAAATTTTCATCTTTGAAATATGAACTATGGTGGTTGTAAATGGGCATACTTCCTTTTACTTTTCTCTTCTCTTTAATACAGGTATTTTTGATGTGGTGGATGTCTGTAATGGGCTACCAGCTTCTTAATAACAACAAAGAAGGTAATTTAGACTGTTAGTTCTGTGGAAGAAAGGATCAGTTAAAAAAGCATAGAGCTTCCAGAGAGAGTGACATCAATGAAATGGTGGAATGAGAGTTTCCAGCACTTGTTGCTTCACAGAAATATCAATTCGAACAATTATCCATGCATGAAAACATTTTTATATCAGCTAAGATATCCAAATAAGAGATTATGGCACTAATTAAAGCACAGAAATTAAAAAGAAATAGTCATTGAAGAGGATGAGAAGGATGATTTCACATTACCTGCTCCATCTTTTTTTCCAAACTGACATAGCACAACATGGAGAGATACACCCCCTGCTGGTGAAAGGAGAGTAAGTAAGAAAGAAAGGAGAGTAAAGTAAGCATCCGTCAACATGATGAAGCCTAGCAGCAAGTCAGCTTCAGTGAACCCTTGTTCCTGGCTGGCCCCTGCAAACCCAAACTGCAAGTGAGTCCCTATAGACTCAGATTTCCTGGACTCTCTGTGAACCCAAGATCCAAACCTACCCCAAGAATACACTCTTGTCCATCAATAATTACTTTAAATGTATATAGAATAAATTCTCCAATCAAAAGACATAGAGAGACTGAATAGATTTTTTAAAAAGATCTAACTATACATTGCCTACCAGACATTTAATTCAGTGTTAAGGACACACATGGACTGGAAGTAAGGAAATGGGAAAAGTTATTTTATTCAAACAGTAACCAAAGCCACCAGAGGTGGCTATACTTGTATCAGACAAAATAGCTGTTAAATAAAAAACTGTCACAAGAGTCAAAGAAGGCCTTTATGTAATGATAAAGAGATATCATATCAAGAAGATATAATAATTGTAAATACATAGGCACTCAACATTGGAGCACATAAAGATATAAAGCAAATATTAATAGTACTGAAGGGAGAAATACACAGCATTGCATTAATAGTAAGGGACTTCAACACTCCATTTTCAAAAATGGGTCGATCATACAGACAGGAAATCAGTAAAGAGAGCATGGACATGACAACTCTCTAAAACAAATGAACCTAACAGACAGACACAGAACATTCCGCCCAGTAGTAGTGGAATACACTTTTCTCAAGTGCATGTGGAACATTCTCTAAGACAGATCATGTGTTAAGTTACAAAAGAAGTCTTAAAATATTTTAAAAAAAGATTAAAATTATATTGAGTGTATTTTCCAACCAAAATAGTATGAAATTAGAAATCATTAACAGGAGGGAATTCACAAATGTGTAAAAACGAAACAACACATTCTGAAAAAAAAAAACCAGTGTAAAAAATTGAAAGGTAAATAAATATCTTGAGGCGATGAAAATGGAAACAGAATATTCCAAAATTTATGAGATGCAACAAAAGAATTATAAGAAGGGAGTTTATAGTGTCAAAATTATTAAGAAAAACATTTCAAATATATAACCTAAGTTTACACCTTAAGGAACCAAGAACCTCGAGGAAAAAGAAAAATAAACTAAGTTCAAAATTAGCTGATGGAAGGAAATAATAAAGATAAGAATTCTAATAAATGAAGGGGACTAGAAAAACAATAGAAACATGAATGCATCTAAAATTTCACTGTTGACAAGGTAATAAAATTGATAAAACTAGTTGATTGAGAAAAAATAACAGATTTCTCAAATAAAAAATGAAAGAGATGACACTACAGCTGGTAGCACAGAAATACAAAGAATCTGAGGATCATGATAGACTGCTATGGATAATTACATGTCAACAATAGGATAACATAGAAGAAAGGGATAAATAACAAGAAACCTACAACCTGTTAAGATTGAATTATAAAGATAGAACATCTGAATCAATACATAATGAGTAAGAATATTGAATCAATAATGAAAAACTTCCCAACAAAGAAGTCCAGTACCTAATGGTTTCACTGGTGAATTATATGAAACAGTTAAATAATTAACACCAATCTTTGTCAAAGACTTTCAAAATATCAAATAGGAGAGAACACATTCAAACTCAGTTTAAAGGCCAGCATTACCCTGATATCAAAGCCATACATGGGCCCTCGAAGAAAAAAAATTATGAACCAATATTCTTCATGAATACAGATACAAATAATCTTCAACAAAATACTAACAAACCAAATCCAATAGCACGTTAAAAGGATCATAAAACATGATCAAGTGGGATTTATACCTGGATTGTAAGGATGGCTCAACATATTTAAATAAATAAACATGATACCACATTAATAGAATAAAGGGAAAAAAGCATAGGATCAGCTCATTGGGTGCAGAAAAAGAATTTGACAAAATTCAGCATGCTTTAATGATAAAGACCCTCAACAAATTAGATATAGAAGGAATGTACTTCAACCCAATAAATGTCACATATGAGAGTATTTCAAAATGTTCAAGGTAAATGCCTAGTATAAAAAAAACTATGCATAGACTTCAATATTTTTTGCACAAAAATAAACTTGTACTAGCTCGTTATGTTTGAACAGTATCTAGTCTAGGCACTAAAAAGGTTAAGACATCAGTTTGAAAATAGCCCCATCGGAGCAATGTGAACAAAATTGAAAGCAGGGACAAACAATAAGTTTATGAAGATGCTTGGGTGGAACAGCAGTGAAATAATTCATGCTCTATGAGAAGTTTCTGGAGACAATACTCGAAGGAAGATAATGTTGAGGGTGATACCTGTAGTAGCAGAGTGTTAACTTCAATCTGTGAGAAAAAACAAAAATTAGTCTGTTTATACCTGAGTTGAAAAGGACTGATGATTAATAGCAGAAACAATAACCAACACCATTGACATTTAAGTTGAGTCAACTTCCACAATTATAACTGAAAAATTAATTTTGAGCAAACTTTCTGCTTCATGTGTGCCAAACCATTATGCACAGATCAGTTGCAGATGAGAGCAGAACTTTCCATAGAAATTTTGAAAAAGTGGGATCAAGATCCTGGAGCATTTCTTCAATGAATGGTAACAGGAGATGACATATCATACCAGAATGATCCTGAAGACATATCACTATCAAAGCAGTGATTACCAAGAGATTAAAATGGTCTGGTCTAAGCAAAAGTGGATTGGTCAAGAGCAAAGACCATGAAAAGAGTTTTTTTGGAATGCTCAAGGCATTTTGGTTGTTTCTGGAGGGCAAAAGAATGAAATTATACTTATTATGAGAGAGTGTTGACAAAGTTAGCCAAAGTTTTAGCAGAAAAACACCTAGAAAATCTTCAACAGAGTCCTCCTCCACCCTGACAGTGTTCCTGTTCATTTCTTTCACAAAACAAGGATAATTTTGTGAGAATTTTGATAAGAACTCGTTTGCCACCCAACTTACAGTCCTGACATGGCTTCTCCTGATCTCTTTCTGTTTCTAATCTTCAACAGTGTATAAGGGACACCCATTTCTCTTCAGATAATAATGTACAAAAGATTGCATTAACATGGTTTAATTCTCAGGATCCACAGTTCTTTAGGGATGAACTAAACGGCTTGTATAATTGTTTTATAAAGTATGTTAAACTTGAGGGAGCTTATGTTGAGAAATGAACCTCTTGTATCTTTTTGTTGTCTTTAATTCCACTTTTCCACAACCATTTTGGAGTTCTCTGGTTTAACAGACTCATAGTTAACATCATACTCAGTGGTGAAAAGTTGAAAGATTTCTTCTAATCAGGAACGAGAAAAGAATGTTGAGGGTTTTTTTTTTATTATTTTATAAAACGAGTTTATGAATTTAGTCAACACACATAATTGACATAAACATTTCAGTAGAAGGATAAAATTCAAAACCCCTTGTAAGTTCATCTCTATAAAAAGTGATCTTCTCAGGACAATAACCAGATGTAAGTTAACTCAATGCCATATTAATTCGAAGAGGTTCAATAAGCTGAAGATGTGTGCTCCTTTCCTTAGCAAATTTGCACTAAAGGTTATTACAATACAAATTCTGCAAAGGAGAAAACAACCAAAATAAAAAAATCCTGTTGATATAGTTTCCTCTTGGTAGTGGAGAAAAACTGAACCTATTTATTAGACTGACCACAGCATAATGAAAAGCTGAACTAATTAATTCATAATAAAAACAGATTATGCTGGTGTGATTACCTTGTATTTTATTCTAGAGCCCTTATAAATGAAATTCATCAGTTACTGTTTATATTATCAGGTAGTGAGTGAGTTAATATGGTGGAATGAGGACTTATGCAAGGTATGTAAGTATGTTCATTCTTGTCACTTCTATTCAATGTAGTATGCTAGAAGTCCTAACTAGGACAATTAGGCAAGAAGAAAAAATATTAAGGCATCCATATCAGAAAGGAAGATAAAAGAATCTCTGTGTGTAGATACTTGATTTTGTTTATAGAAAGCCCTAAAGACTACAAAAAATTGTTAGAACTAATAGGCGAATTGAGCATAGTTGCATGACATAAATTAGCATATGAAAATCTATAATTTCCATATACTAATACTAAATAAAAGAAAGAAAATGATTCCATATATAATGGCATCAAAATACTTAGGAATACATTTAACAAAAAGGTCAAAGATATTTTATGTTTATTAATTGGAAGAAATAATATTAGTACAATTTTCATACCACCTGGAGTGAAATACAGATTCAATGTGATCTCTAGTAACATTTCAATGGTATTTTTCCAGAGACTGAGCTGGGGCTGGTTGAAGTTGGGGGGTGGTTCTCAGTGTTGGGGTCCTACTAAGGGTGCTGTCTTTATGTCTGTTTCTCTTGTTCATGGAGGAAATGAAAAAAATAAAACTACCATAGGATACAGCAATCTCACTACTGGGTATACATTCAAAGGAGAAAAAAATCAATATCTTGGAAAATATCTGAACTCTCACTGAAGCATTAGTCACAGTGGCCAAGATATAGAATCAACGTAAGTGTCCATCAATGGATGAATAGATTAAAAAAAGTGAAAAAATACAATATGTAATAATTATATACACTAGTATATATTAATGTATTATGTGATATATTAATTAGCATATAGTAATATATTACTATATTAACTAATATATAACAATATTAGTATAATTAATATATATTTAATAATTATTATATGTGTGTGTGTGTGTGTGTGTGTGTGTGTATATATATATACATATACGCTATTAAGCTTTAAAAAGGAAAGAAATCTTATCTTTTGGAACAATACGGAAGAACTTGGAGGACCTTATGTTAAGTGAAGTAAGCCAGGCACAGGAAAGCAAATACTGTATTATCACACTTATATATGGAATCCTAAAAATGCAATCTCATGAAATAAGAGAGTGGAATGGTGATTTTTTAGGAGCTGGGTTTTGGGGGTGGGGTGATTGGAGAGATTTGGTCAAAGGATGTGGTTTTTCTTAAGCAGAAGGAATAAGTTCTGGAGATCTAACGTATGCCATGATGAGTGAAGTTAACAGAGCTGTATTGTTAACTTAAAATTTGCTGAGAGAGTAGATCTTAAATGTTCTTAACACACACACACACACACACACACACACATACATGCTAGCTGCTGGGGGATCAGAAAAGTCATGATGTATTTTTCTATGTAAAAATGTGTCATCACTTTTCTGACCTCTGAATATTTGAGGTGATGGATATGTCAATAAGCTCGATTGTAGTAATTACTTAACAATGTTTGTGTATATCCGAATCATGTTGTTTGCTTTACATGTACACAATTTTCACTTGTCAAATTATACCTCAGTGATGTGGGAAAAATAACGGTAACGCATTTCAGGGTTTTATAAGTTTACTTAAATTCCAATTGGTAAATTCCATGATTGGAAAGGCACTTGACATAGTGCCAAGTATAGAATAGGTATTGACGCCTTCACTGGTAAGGGTGGTAGTGTTCTGTGATTGCAGCTCAGATACAGATGTATGGGTGAGCGATTCGTGAGCAATAATCAATAGTTAAGAAAGTAAGTGAATCAGAAAAATGGTGGGTATAGAGCAACTGCAGCTTCCTTTTCTCTTACAAAGGTGAACTTTATTAATAAAAAAGTTGCTTTATCCCTGCTGTGATCTCGCAGAATTTCTGTGACTGTAATATGCCCATCTTTCAGTCATCTCTTCATCCTCACCACTTTTCAAAACTGATGAATTTTCTAAACTGATTCTTTGAATTCAATGCACTGACGAGAAATGTCTGTATCTTTATAACCACACTCATATGGCAAATGAGCCTGGCTGTTCTGGATTGTCAGTTTCTTCGGGTCTCAGCAGGATCTTGCAGAATTATGATCTCAAACTGTAACTTTGCAGCTAATAAGAACCTCACTATTGTTTATCCAGTAAAACAAGCAGACAGACAAAATCGCGTGCTATGTGTTTGTTGATAAGTATGACTATTTGAGTCAGTACACACTTGTGGAAATTTAAGACAAGAGTCATAGGAAAGAAAGTAATCAATGAAACAAGTATGAACTGCCCCGTCTCCCTAATCTCAGATTTAAAAATAAATTTTAGGTAATTACCACAAGGACCTCTTTGTACTATGTTTTATCACCCCCTTTACCCAGACAACAGAAGATGGCTACTTTAGTCATTGTTACATAGTGAATTAAAATTTTATTTTTAGTAGCTAAGTTAGTGCTGCATCTTTTTAATATGTGTCTCCACATGGTAAAAACCTCTTACACTTGACATTAGGATGTTCTTTCTAGATTTGAAGTAGCCACTGGATTTTAGTCAATAACATTCTCTGATGAATTTTTCAGATAATACAAAACCAATTAATCTAAGCCTGATTAGTTTTTGACAGAGGTTTTCTTTTAAAGATAACACAGCTTAAATTTATAGAGCTCATTCCCCCAAGGAATTCAGGCTGCTCATTGTTTTCTTACTAAATAATTTAATTGCATTATCGTTTCTTCAGACCCGTTCCTTCACCTGTCTTCCTTAGCTTAGTTTCCAGCAGTGTCTCCACCCAGCTTCCTAGACACCCTGGGTGTGGACCAGTGTGTGTTTCAGCCAACCCTGCTGGCAATTACGATGTCTGCACTGAGCTGGCTTATACCATCACTACCCACTGGTTGACCTCAGCAGAAACCTGGAAGGAATACTTTCTAATTCCTTTCCTTTACTGCATTAAATCAATTTCCTCAAACTTCAGACAATAGCTCTCAAAATCCTTTTTTTCTCCTCCATTTCCACATCCACTGCATTAAGTCGTCTTTGTAATTTTTCCCCAGGTCTATCAGAGTGGCTTCCTCTGCTTCCTTTCTCACCAATCTTCTAGTCCCTTCTCTATACTGTGACTAGAATAGCTATCTAAAACATGTGAGCTCTACTCCCATGGCACGGTCCTGTATTCCCAAGGCCGGCATGATGGAGTCTGCCTGTAGGAATGGCATGTAGACTCACCCTCCACTGACGCCTCACCTTTGCTTCCTTCTCTTCACTTGTATCCCAGGACCTAATTACTGTGGGCTGCTTCAGATTTCTTAAATACAACATGTTTTCTTATTTTGCCATGCACTTTTCATGTTTTTGTTTCTACTCAACTTTTTTTTGTGTATTTGGTATACTTGTTAAAATCCACTTCACAGGTCACCTCATTTCTGGAACATTATATCACTCCCTTCCATTCATTTTTCTTGGCATAATAATTTCTTCACTGTGTTCTCAGGGGACCATGAATTTTAGTTCTTTTACAGCACTGAGCACTGAATACAATTTATGAATTTATGTGTCTGTTTTCTTCGAGGGTTTAAAATCTCTGGAGGTAAGGGTCAGTTTTATTCATCTGTGCATTTTCTATTCTTGGTACTTACTAAAATGCTCTATAGTCATATGTTGAACTGGAAGAAGTGCCAAATCCTGTTGTCTTTCCTTTAATATGTAAGACAGAAAACTTTGCTTCTGTTTTATAGAATAGGGAAAATCTCTTACTCCAGTGACAGAAAGACAAGACAATGATCTCAAGAGAAACTGGGTTGGGGCAGTGCTGAAAAATTAATCTTGGTTCAAAGCAAATAACAGCCCTAGCTCCTACCCTGAGGTTATCTCTGTGTCTTCCGCCTTTTACCTTCTTGAGGATAAGGACAATGTCTCTTTTATCTGAGTGTCCTCAGATCCTAGTCGTAGTACTTTAATATGAATATTGTAACAATTGTCCACATATTTGGTGGCTTGAAACAACTCAGATTTATTTTCTTACAGTTATAGAGGTCAGAAGTTGGAAATGGTTCTAACTAGGCTAACATCAGAGTGTTGGCAGGGTTTAGTTCCATTTTTGAAGCTGAAGGAAAAATTCTGTGTTTTTGTCTTTTACTAGCTTCTATAGGCTGCTTACATTCCTTGTCTTGTATCAGTACTTCCATGGCATGACTGGATGAGTCTTCCTCATATTGCCTTATACTGACACTCTCTCTTCTGCTTCCTCTTCCTTCTTCCATTTCTAAAGACTGTTGTAATGATACTGATTGTAACTGGATAATCTGGGAAAAAAATCTCTCCATCTCAAGGTCAGATGGTTTTCAACATCAATGCCTTTGTAACCTAAATTTCCTTTGACATTTATACTATCATATTCATACATTTTGAAAATTAGGATCTAGTCATGTTTCGTTTCCTTCCTTCCTTCCTTCCTTCCTTCCTTCCTTCCTTCCTTCCTTCCTTCCTTCCTTCCTTCCTTCCTTTTTACCTCTTCCTTCTCCTCCCCTTTTCTCCCGTCCCCTTCCTCCCCTCCTCTCCCCTCTTCTCCTCGCTCTGCTTCACCTTGCTTCACTTCTCTTCTCTCTCTTCTCTTCTTCTCTTTCTCTTCCGTCTCCACTGATGCCTCCTTATCTTTGCTAGTCCATTTGATTTACTCTCCTTTATTCTGTTTACTTGTATCCCAGGATCCAATGACTGTGGGCTGCTTTAGATTTCTCAAATACAACATGATTTCTTATTTTCTTTCTTTCCCTCTCTCTTTCTTTCTTTCTTTCTTGTTTCTCTCTTTCTTTTTTCTTTCTTTCTTCCAAAATGGTTGGGATGACATTCTTTCATATATTACACTAGTGTAGGATCTTCCTCATATTAAGAGATCAATAGCTTCACAGAATGAATGGGCTGGATCTGTTGTGCATATGGCCTTGCCAACAGTTAGTCACAGCTGTCAAAGTAATGATGCTTAAGGTAGTGTTGGAGGGTAGTGAGGGAGGAATTTCCTGGTAAGAATAGAAGGTCTCAGCCTCAAGATCTGATGGTTGATCCTGCTGGTCAGGATCCTAGGGTGACCCCCCAATGACTCCTGCTTCCTGGTGTTCACAGCCTTATGTAATATTCTCCCCTTGACTGTGTGAAGGACTTTTGGTGTTCTTTTAAGCAACAAAATAAGGGAAAGGAGATAGGATGTCAGTCTTATAATTAGGTTTTATACAGCAAAGGTGATGAGATGTCATCTCTTGATTAGGTATTTTCATGGCAAAGGTGATGGGTTGTCATTTCTGTGACTACCTTGCATTATATAATTTTACTCTGAACTATACTGAAGCTGATGACTCTTCTTATGGGCTTGATGAAGTAAGTGGCTAGAAACCCACACTGCAAGTGGCCTCTAGGCAATAGGCAGCAAAATGTCAGAGCTCTCAGTATTGTAGCCACAAGGGAATGAATTCTGTCAACAACTTGAAGAAAAATTGAAGCAGATTCTTCTCCTGCCAAACTTCCAGATTGAAATACAGCCCAATGGATACCTTGTAAAACCCTGAGCAGAGAATCCAGTTAAACCGTGCCCAGACTCCTGACATGTAGAAACTGAGAGAGTAAGTTGTACGATTTTAGTCTGCTAAGTTTCTGATAGTTTGTATTCAGCAATAGAAAACAAATGCCAGTGTTTGGGAATCATAGAAAAGACGGAGGTAGGAATTGCTCTGTTGTGTGTGTTAGTCAGGGTTTTGTGGAGAATATATATACATATTCCTATGTATAGCTGCATAAGAATGAGTTATTAGGGGAGTCAGATCATGTGATTACAGCAGCTAAGAAGTCTACAACAGGGGGACCAGCAGTTGGCGTAATGGCTATGCCACTGGACTCCCATGTAGTCAACTGTGGTTCGAGTCCTGCATCTGGTGGCTTAAACTCACGCCAGGTGTGTGTGCATGCATGCCCAAGATCCAGAGAGGAGAATGGAGGAGAAGGGATTGAGGCATGGCCATTCTCCTGGGGGGTGATTTCTTGCTTTCTGTCTTTCTATCTTTCTGGTGAGTGCATGCGCCCTGTAGCAAAAACCTCTCTCTTTAAAAAAAAAAAAAAGAAGTCCATGACAGGTTGTCAGCAAGATGGAACCTCGGGATTCTGGTCATAAGGTTCAGTCTAAATCTGAGATTCTCAGACACAGGGAGACCAATGATGTAACTCAGTTCTAGACTGAAAGCCGATAAACTGGTGGGGAAAAAGAGGCTGGTATAAAACCTGTTTTTTTTTTTTTTTTTTTTTGAGAGATTTTGGCTATAGGGCACGTGGGAGTCCAGTGACATAGCCATTATGCCAACTGCTGGTCCTGAGCCTTGAGTTCTCATGTCAGAGGCAACAGAAGTCTACACTACTCTCTCAAGAGTGATCCACTTATCTTCTCTATACTATCTGGGCCCCTTGTTGACTTCATGCTTGCTCACCTTTAGGGCAGATCATCCACATCTAGCCTATATAGACTTGTACGTAAATCTCTTCTGGAAACACCCTGTGGACACACCCAAAGTAATACATTATCAGGTTTCTAAGTTATTCCTTTGTCTAGTCAGGTTGACACTCAAAAACTAACCATCACAAGTCCACTCTGTGCTTAAAAAAATTCCTGACTATAAGCTTACCTCCATTTACAGCTAAAAAAGTGAGGAAGAGCAAGTTGACACTCTTTATCTAGTGGTCAGTGAGAAAGATGGAAAGAGAATATGTTGTGATGACTTCTGCTGGGATTTCTCCACCCCTTCCTGAGGCTATCACTTTTCTTAAAATCGAAGTTCATAGCAGGGAACTTTACTTCATTAATCTTCACAGCAGAGCTCTGAGAGAAGGCTTCTTGGGCTATCTTTTCTTTCAAATAGAATCACAGAGTGGTCTCACTTGTCTGAATCAGCTATTCAAGTAATAGCTGAGCACGGACTGAGTAGCATTCATTATGCTTCACAGTTATCAAACTTGTATGCAGACTTACTAAGTATACTGTTTAACACCTCTCCTCTATTTAAAAATGATCCATGAAGATCAGACAAAAATAAACATGGATTTAAAGATTATTTAAAGGAGATATTTAAAATTCATCAATGACATTTAGGTGATAGATTTTTATAAATGAAAATGATTAAAAATGCTCTTGCCCATTCACTCTCCTCATTTCACAGATGGAATTACAAGTGTGAAAAGAATAAGTGACCTGTATCACATGCTTCCACAGCTAATTCTTCCTAGAATTCAGTTTCCAAGCTTAGAGTTTCATATTATTTTCATAGGTAAATTCTAGAATTAGTATTTAAAAAGATATTAATTGTCTACTATGTCTGTAGTCCTGCTTTAAACAGAACTAAATATATATAAAGCATCTCAGACACACAATTCTCTCTCTTTACAGATAAATCCAAGGGAAGTAATATGATTCCTTGGTGCTTTAGCTTTGATTGATGTCTGCTTGCACTTTGAATAATAATCATCCTTATATAACTTGATTAGGTATTGATTATGATCTGAAATGTGGTGCCATTTTTCATAGTCCTGTAGAATTTTGTTTTCGATTCAGAGACTAAGGATAAGAGCCTTGGGTTTATACCACTTTAACCTTTGACTAGGGTACCAGGCTGGGATTGGAGGAGAGAGAAAGGGCCAGTTGTGTGTTGATGAAACCTCCAGATAGGATTTGACATGAAATTTTTGCATGGCAGCAGAAAATGTATGGATGTAATACACAGATGAATAGCTAGCAGGTTGTTTGATGTTGGTTCTGAAAAGGACAGGAGTGGGGCCGGCAGGTGGTGTGGTGGTTAAGAGTGCTCGATTCCCATGTGGTCGACAGCGGTTCGAGTCCCGGACCTGGAGGCTTGCTTTCTTGCTTTCCCTTTCTCTCTCTCTCTGGTCAAAATTTAAAAATGATAATAACAACAAATGGAAATAAAGAAAAAGATATTTAAAAGAAAAAAAAAAAAGAAAAGGGCAGGAGTGAGATTCTGGCATAACTTTTTCCCAAGGGCTAGATGTGGAGTCACAGAATGTTGGAGTTAGAAGATCAACATTTGTCTTGTTGCACTCCACATTTTTATGTAAATGAACTGAGTTTTAGAAAGATGACTTGCTCTAGAACAGAAAGCCAGTCATTGGCAGCTTACAACCTGGAACTCCTGAATATCACAACTAGTATTTCTTAGTTTTCCTTAATTTTATATCTTTTCTACTGCTATAGTTTTTCTCTACCCCACTTAGTTATTGACACCACACGCACACACACACACACGCACACACACACACACACACACACACACACACACACAACTCACCTATCTTTGTTCCACCATCTTCCTGGAGCTAGTGGTAATGCTGATAGTCACAGCAAAAATCAGAAAAATTGTGATGGATATTTATTATGCAGGCAATGTGGCTAGGTAGGATGAGTCACTAAATTAGGACTTAGAAGACCAGAGCTTGCCTTTGGGTTATGACTTACTTAAATGGAAATTCACTTTTTTTTTCCAAAAAAATTTGTGTATATTTAAGATATACAATATGTTACTATATATACATAAATTTGTGTGTGTGTATGCATCTATCTATCTATCTATCTGTATTACTATAGTGGAACAAATTCTCATGCTTACCTTTTCAGAGTCTTAGTGTCCTTGTTGATAAAGTGCAGATAAAGAGATAATGGTGAGAATAATACAGGAATGGTTTGGAAGCCTCCTGGGCAAGGCTGGGACAGTAGGATCCAGTGATTATGTTTCTGGGAGTTTGGCTTCCTTGAGAGCCACCTGTTTAAGTGCATTATATACTCCAAAGTGCTCTACAAATATATTGAGTTATTATTATATACCAGGCAATATAGTGAATGTAGGAGAAATATTGCCTTAGAAATATTCCTTGCCTTCAATAAAATTGTACCTAAGTTAATATCAGTATATAACAGGGCAGCATAAACTGAGTAGCCAGGGAAGTGAGATGACTCTGAAATGGGCAACTGGAGAGGACTCTGTGGAGGAAGTATGACTTGATCTGGGTCATGGAGAAAATGAAGCAGACGGAAAGGACCATCTTTGGCTGGTGCAACACATTGAGCAGAGGCATTAAGGAGCTCCAGGAGTGGTTAAGGTACAAAAGAGGAAACACATGGGAAAAGTATTTAGAAGAGGTTTGCTGGTTACGGTGGAGACTTACATCAAAGCCCGGAATTTTACCACACTGACAAGGAGACACAGGTAGCTTTTGAGCAGGCGTCATCTGTCCAAAATAATGGCTTAGGAAACTTCCTTTAGCAGGACTGTAGGCTAGTTTACTGTAGAGTGTACGGCAAAGAGCTGCTTATTCTTTTCCTCTTCATACTTTCGGGGCATTTATGTGGCTGTCTTTCTAAACGACACTAAGAAAAAGGTTGAGATTATGCCAGGGTCCCTTTGTAAATGATTCTTGAGACACCTCTCCTCCCATCTCTGCACAGGCCTGGAAGTCCTGTCCTTACTAAATGGCACAAAACCTCAAGTCTGATTGCTTTGACTTAGTTTTGAGCCAAATGACTTTAATTATTAGCAATTACATTACAGAACAATTGACAATAATAAGGTCATTTTTTTTCAAGATACAAGGAGGGGAGACAGAATATTGAAATCTAATGAGAGAAAAATATTGAAAGCTAATGAGAGAAAAGGGGAAAAAATGACCTATTATAGAAAAGAGACCTATTTCATCTATTCCTGACTGATTAGAATTTTTTCTTCAACTGTCTGAATAATGACTATTTTACCATTTGTCGTGAAAAAATTTTCAGTAGGTTAATTGTATCACCTTCCACCATTGACATTTTTCTGCTTTTCAACCAGAATACTCACATAATAAAGAGCTTGGCAATATTCCTTTATGTAAAAAAAATCATTTGCATGAATATGAAAGTAATGTTTTTATATTTGATGCTATCGGTTTGAGAGCTACAGACAGGAATACATAATTTATATTTTGAACTTTTTTCTTTCATAGGCATACTAGTCACCAATCCAAGATCAAATTGAGAAGAAAAGAATTTGTGTGCTTCTGATCTTTGAAGTGACAAATTAATATAAACAGAATGGGGAAAATGTAGAATAATTCAGCGGGATTTTATTTCATTTATTTTTAAAAGTTTCTTTCTTTCATGAGATAGAGAGGCACTCTCCACAGGATCTTCCTCTGCTATTCTCCCTGAGCTTTTCCAGCCAGGGAGGATCATAGGTACACATTTGTGCCTCTGGTGTGTATAGATTGACCTGGTAACTGAATTTCACCATCCATATGGCTCCAGCATCATGGAGTGGCATGTCTTTTCTATAGCACTACAGATTTCATTTTTGATTCAAGTGAGCAAAGAGAGAGAGAGAGAGAGAGAGAGAGAGAGAGAGAGAAAGACAAAGTGCTTCATTTTCTGAATAATTTAAAAGGATTTTGAGTTGAAAAATATGCTCTATCATTCATTTAACAGCCATACCTCTCCCTTAGAATTTACCAGATATTTGATTGAGATTTAAGTAATTACAACTTCTCAAAAACAGGGAGCTTTTAAATCAGAAAAAAAAATCTTGATACATTTATATTTATATATCCTTCTCTTTATTCTATATTTTTAAAAATCAAGGGGGAAGAGAAAGAAGCAATACATTTAAGGGACACAAAAATGGAAAATTACCTGTTTATAATAATGAGCATGCTAATCTCTTTGACTGGACATGTATTCATGAAGGGAAAATTCATTTTGTATGCTATGATTATACATAGTGATGGAATGCAAAATAAAATAAAATAAATTCTTTTATCAGATTGATCGTTCTTTCTAGTCTTATTGTGTTCATCAATTTATAAGCCTGAGTGTCTCAGGTGCCTTATCTTTTTTTCCCAGAGGTTTTTGCCACAGAGTGATGTGGTTGCTGGATAAAGAGACAGAGAGACAGTGAGAAGGAAAGTGAGAAATCACTTCCCAGGGTGCATGGCCACACTACAATCCTTTCTCCTCCATCCTCCTCCTGGGATTTTGGGCATGCACACACACATGTCCAGCATAATTTCAAGCTGCCAGATCTGGGACTCAAACTGTGGTCAGTCATGCATCCAGCTATGTAACCACGACACCATGTGCTGGCCCCTCAGGTGCCTATCCAAAAGGTGTGGTCAAAGCTAACAATTCTCCTTTTAAAGATTTTTATTTTTTTATAAAAGTGGTTAAGTGATAGTGAATATCTTATAATGTCAAAATGCTCTGCATATTCTGTTATCCTCTGTACCGTGTACTCTTTTAGTCTTGCTCTGTGTACTGTTCATACTCTGTACTACTATAATTTTTCTCTCTACCCCATTCTTTTACTCTTTTATGTTTATTTTTTTATTTAAGGGAAAGAAACACAAGTACCTACTAAGGTCTCATGCTGTGATCCTGCCCACTGCCTGCTCAGCCAAGCATAATCACGAGCGTGCACACAGGCACCTGACATGTACAAGTTGACTCAGGAACTGAATCCTGGACTTCCATATAGCTTCCAGCACTACTCAACAGCACACTAGCAGTCTGCCACCGTGACTGGGCCAAGGGCTGGGCATACCATGATGCAAATGGATCCATGTCTTTCTGTTCCTGATGCAATGTTTTGTCAAGAGGAGAAAACCTCCAAATATAAGCATGAAGCCTATGAAAGGAGAGATAGTGATGATGATGACGATGATTACTGTGTCCAGATGCTTGTATAATCTTGGATAAATGACTGAACATCCTTCACCCTGTTGTACACCTGGCCTTCTCACGAGGTTGTGTGCAGGTACACAGTCTCCAGTTCTGGTGTGCTGGCCATCACACATCCCAAACACCTGCCTCAGCACTACCACATTCTTTTACCAATGAGATGTTGGGAAGAGCAAATTGAAAGATAGCTTTATTGAACCACGTGTGCCATGACTGGCCATCTCCCATGGGTAACCTTATTCATGCTTACATGTGTCTCACATGCTTATACAGGCTTGCTTAACATGGACTTGAGACTGTGCTCTGAGCTCACTGGGTCACTGATATCACATAGGCTGTCCTATGTGACGGGCATCTGAGTTGCCACATTTCTGCTCCCTGAGTAACACTTCTGTGGCCATTTGTGTCCTTGGCTCTGGCATTTGGGCAGCAGGGTAGAGTGGTAGCGGCAGTGAAGTGAGGATCCAGAGCACTCCATACCTGCTGAAAGGGGCAGACACCCAGGTTTCTATCAGCAACTTTATATTCACCACAAAGTTGTAAGGAGTCAAAGAAAAACCATAGGTTAAAATACTTTCAAGCTCAAGTCAATGATGGTGCAGTGGTAAAACGCAATGCCCTTTGAGGCTGTTCTACAAGGGAAGGTTCCTAGTCAAGTCCCTGGGTATGCTGGGCACATGCTTGCACCTGTACCAGGACTGGCTGAAGGTCGGGATGGATTGTGATGTCAAGACCCTGTTGGAGGTGTTATCTCTCCCTCTCAGTTTATCGAAATATAAAATAAAATAAAATAAACCTAAGAAAGTTTTTTTAAGCCATTAACTATTACACTATGGCAAGTAATATTTATTGAAGGTCTAATTTTTTTCTTACAACAATAAAACTTTTTTTTTTTTTTTTGGAGAGATTTTTGCTATAGGGCGCGTGCGCTTGCCAGACAGACAGAGAGAGACAGAGAGATAGAAAGTGAGACATCACCCCCCAGAGAGGATGACCATGCCGCAATCCCTTCTCCTCCATTCTCCTTTCGGGATCTTGGGCACGTACGCACACGCGTCTGATGTAATTTAAGCCACCGGATCCGGGACTCGAACCGCAGTAGACTACATGGGAGTCCAGCGACATAGCCATTACACTAACTGCTGGTCCCACAACAATAAAACTTTATTTCGATTAGTCTACATGTAAAATACATGGTCATTAGAGATATTTCTACTATCAGAATCACCCACATTTCAGGCATACAGAAGAGTCATCATCTTAAAAGGTTGCCCTCTTAATACTTGCCCTTATGATTGTCAACACAAAGGAAGAGAGACTTCGAAAGTCTGACATCAGCAATTAAACATTTTAGCTCAGCAATCACACACTTTGCTACTGGTCATATTTGTTTTTTATTTTATCTGCTTTTTTCTTTCTTTTTTTTTGAGAAGTTTTTTGCTATAGGGCACATGCGCTCGCCAGAAAGACAGAGAGACAGAGAGATAGAAAGCGAGAAATCGCCCCCAGCAGGGATGGCCTTGCCACAATCCCTTCTCCTCCATTTTTCTCTTGGGATCTTGGGCATGCATGCATAGGAGCCCAGTGTGAGTTTAAGCCACCGGGTCCGGGACTCTAACCACGGTCGACCACATGGGAGTTCAATGACATAGCCATTATGCCAACTGCTGGTCCTGCTCCTGGTCATATTTGAATAGCAGAACAAGTAATATAGTCATGTCTATCTTCATCAGGTTGGGTAAGTGTAATTTTCCCACAAGCATGGATGGCAGCAAAATAGAACCTGAGATGTTTTGAGGAGTAGCAGTGTTAGTACCGATGAAAAATTTAACATGGAGTAATAAAGCAACATTGACCAAGCCATGCATAATAATATACCTAATTTTTCATTATCTTGTCTGAAAGCCCTTACAGATGTTCTCCTGAACATATCACCACACTAGGGCGTGAAAGAAAAGCTTTGTACTTAAAGAAGGGGAGAGAAGAATGATATCATTTCAGAGAAAAAAATTTTTGAGAGAGAGATTTTTGCTTTAGGATGCATGTGCTTGCTGAAGAGACACAGAGAGACAGAAAATGCGAAATTACCCCCACCCCCAAGGAGGGATTGTCAGGCCGCTATCCCTTCTCTTACATTCTCCTTTCAGAATTTTGGGTATGTACTCATATGTGCCTGGTCTGAGTTTCAAGCTGCCGGGTGTAGGACTTGAACCAATTGACTATGTGGGAGTCCAGAGACAAAACCATTATACCATCTGCTGGTCCCAACAAAAATTTTTAACATTGAGACATCAGATATGTTTCAGAATACTAGGATATAAACAGTTGTTGACAACAGAGAGAAAGGGTTAGCTAATTTCACTGTCATCAGTAGACATCTTGAAAAAATAATTAAATGAACTTTCCTATATTTTACATAACAGTCTCAAATTTTTCATATTGAATACATTAGCTCATCTATTATTTTTTCCTGCCAATGTCTTTAATATAGAGACTCAAAAATGGGGACAAAATTAATAAGAGATTTTTATATTTACTTTGGGCCTGAAAGCCTAAAATTTGATATATTTCTTCTATGAGAGTGTTACAGAGAGAGAAAGACCTCTAACGGGGCCCTCATGTGATCCGCTCCCAGCCAGTCAGAATCACAGGCACATTCAGGTACAAGGGGACTCCAGGATGTAAACCTGGGACATTCCCATGTGCCCTGAATATCACAGAGCATTGGGTACCACTCCAGCACAGCTGCTGGCCAGATTCAGGGTTTAATGAAAGTGATTAACTGTCTCAAGGATGCATGTAAACAAGAGAAGCAGGTTTTAGAATGATGTAATGCAGCAGAGTAAAAATTGCCATTGTCAGTTCAATATACACCCTTCCTGTCCCCAAACCCAGGTAGAATCAAATTGAATGTGCACAACATAACATAATGTTACATTTAAAGATGAGGAATATGTTTATATTCTTGATTTGATTATTATACACAGTATGCATGTTTAATAAACCATAGTGTACCCCATAAAGATATACAATGATTATATGTAAACCAAAAATCACAATGAAATAAAAACATATTTTTTAAAAAGCTACCAATGTCCCTTTTTAGTATTTATTTGATTTGTAATAAAGCAGGTGTAACCTTTTTTATTCAGTAAAATTGGCACTGTACTCCTTTGCTTTTTTTAGTTCTTCAGAAGATGACTTTGATATTTTCATACAGGCAATTCTGGGCCAGTCCAGGGAGACGGCTGGAGCAATATTTGGCAATGGCGATAATTATAAAATGTGCCAGGACAGTCGTCCATCATAATGGAAAACAGGAACGACTCTCCTTGGATTTCAGAATAAAAACTCATCCTAAGGGAAGCTTAGTTTAAAGAGCTCTTTTTTTTTTTTTTTTTTTTTGGTTCTTTGTTGCTCTTTTGCTTGACTTCTTAGCAAAAACAAGAGCAATCAATTGCATAAGAATTTCTGAGGAGCAAATGGAAACATGAATAGAATTCCATTTTTATTTTTTGGTAGGAATTTTTAGAGACATTCTGAGAGAAAAAAGTGGCTTGAAAAGAACTTACTATTCCGAGGTTACCTTTTGGAGAGTAGAGACAGAAAATGGTGGGGGGTGGTGGTGGTGGATTCCCATAATATAAATCCTAAGTCTGAATTTATTGGGAATAAACCATAAAGACTACCATTTTTCCAAGCCATAAAATAATTTATTTTTATATAAAGTGCTGAGTTAAGTCAGAGGAGCAAAATAATTAAGTATAATGAAATTTTAAACTCAAAACTAACCCAAAGGATATGCAAAGAAATTATTTTCAGTAATGGTACAAGAAGGTGATATGCATTTAAATATTTCTAATGGTATACTTAGCTTAGATTTTTCATCTTCCCTAAAGCATTTGGCTGCTGAGAACCTACTGAAAAATCTTTTTTGTAACTGGTATTAGTAAATCTCTCCTAGCTTGCCTGTAATCTGTCTCATATAAATGAGGCAGTGCAGATGGCTAGAATGTTAGGGATGGCTGTGACTTGCTTTAAGAATGGTGTTGGTGAGCAAGGTGTGTAGACTTATGAAGCTGATTGTAAACATTAACAAGAAAGATGGGGTACTTTTCCCCATCAACTGGCCATAGATATGTTTCTTTAGCATCTCCTTTGGACATTGGCTGAAACTTTTTTTCTTTGACTGAAACCAGTTTCTCAAATTCTGCATCATGGAGGCAGAGAAGTTGGGTGAAAACTGATTTTCTTCAAGATTTTCTCCAGCATTTGCTTTTGTTACTGAGGCTTTTATTATATAAAAAATTCAAATGACTTTTAAATTTAAAACACAACTAGAAGATAAGACAAGCCAGGAGTGAGGTAGGTAATAGGTTTTACAAGGGATTAGCATGTAGCCTTTCATTTCACTCATAAACTCCAGCTATTCCCAGAGGATATCCTATTCGACAGTAACTGGGAAATATTTTTGATCACTCCAAGGCCTCCTGAATTGTTTCTGCTCTTAATTTTCATTGTATTAAGAATCTATCCCACATACCAGGACTAGTTTGAATTGGGTTTTTCCTAATTTCTTGTAGGTGTTTATTAAATAGTTGTATGAGAAGACTTCAAGAGTTTGTAGAAAAATTGAATTAAACTACTAAAAATAGTTTATAACTCATACATAGTTTTTTCATAATATGTACTTTCTAAGCATTTTATTTATTTATTTCTTCCATGAGGTGGGAGAGGTACTCTAACCATGGTTCTTATGCTGTGATCCACCCCAGTCTCTGCCATTGAGATCATGGGCATGTATCTGAATGATCACTGTGCTTTGGATGGTCGCAGGATGTGAACCCAGGACTTTCCCTTGTGGGTCCTGTTGTGTTATCATTCTTAAGTCATAAGCCTATGCCCAAGAAACATACATTTTCCACTCTTTGGGGACCAGCAGTTGGTGTAATGGCTATGTCACTGGACTCCCATGTAGTCGACTGCGGTTCAAGTCCCAGACCCAGTGGCTTAACACTCATGCCAGGAACATGTGCGTGCATGCCCCAGATCCTGAGAGGAGAATGGAGGAGAAGGGATTGAGGCGTGGCCATCCACCCTGGGGGGTGATTTCTTGCTTTCTTTCTCTCTGTTTCTCTCTGTCTGTCTGGTGAGCGCGTGCGCCCTATGGCAAAAACCTTCCCCAAAACTCTTTGAAGACTTAAAAGTATAAGTTCTGTGAAGGCAAGAATATCTTATACTTCTATACCTGCACATTGTAGGCATGTATTAAATGCACTTGGATGCTGTTCAGCGTTGAAGAAGCACATAACATACTCAGAGATAGAAATTTATATATCCTCAGTGTACCTCCCTGAGAATTGAGGGCACTTAGTACCTATTAGACATCATAGCACCGCAAAAACGGAGGAAGTACTTCTCATATTCTAACAGAGTTTCCTGTCTTTACAGTCTTGCTCTTGAATTGTATTTCCTCATGCTGTGAGTAGCCAGCACATTGCAGAGCTAGACATGATTCTTTTGTCTAAAGGCAACTGTTGTGAATCAAGGAAAACAAAATTAAATAAATTCTGAGAAGGGAATACAGGCTCAACACTCTTTTGTTATGGGATTAAAGCATTAATCATCCTATTATCTGCTATTTTGAGCTTTGCCAAAGTTGCTAGAGGTCGATAGGAATTAGTTCCAATTAAAGAACTTCAGAACTTTCCCTCTTGTATCACCCACTGTTTTGGATTGAAGGAAGATGGATGATGATAGCATGGTCTCAACAGCCTAATTGCAGTTTCTTTCCATTTTTGCTAAGAAATTGCAGAAAAGGTCACTTCAGATTTTAAAAATTAAGAGCTTCATTGTCAGAGAATATCACTAATGCATATAATTACTATCTTAGATTATCAAGAGAGTGTAAAGACAGACATTTTATTTTAATATTTCCTATTCAATGGCATTAGTGACATTTGCTAATAACCCAAGGAAGTTGCCTACTGTGGTGGTGAGTTTCAAGTTGTAAAGTTTAGCTATTGACATGGTGTGCCATCACTGTGTATAACACATATAAAGAGAGCAGAATGATTAAACATGTCAATTAAAAAATGTTAAAAGCCTGAACTAGTTCCCAATAACTCCATTAGGAAGGACAAAATGTCATAGACAATAGCAGTTATTTCTTGATAGACTGCCCAATAGACTGGTTTGTAGAATTGCTACATTTCACATTAAGAAAGTTAGGAGAGTCTTGGAAGATTGAGGTTGGCAGGTAAACTCATTCTGCAAAGTGATAAACACGGTTAGGTTAATTGCTGAAGCTTTAAGATATCATTTGGAGCTGTGCTTCCTTACCTGGCACATTGATTACAAAATAAAAATTTCACTGTTCTTCTAGTCTTTAGACAACTATCTTGTATGATTAAGAAAATATTAAATAATTATTCAGCTTTTTGTATTTTTCAGTGATTTCTTGGACATCCTTCCTGGGCAGCAAGATGAAAGCTCAATGTCTCTCTATCAATGGTTTATTTGTGCATATTATTATAGTGGCCAGTTTATTTTATTATTTGAAAGAAGAAAGAGGATTCAGTTTAGAATTGTCTTTCTACTTCAGCATGGGTCTTTGGCTCAAAGAAAATGATCTCAATCTTACTGTACAGATAAATCTATTTTATTGTGCAGAGAGGGCTTTTATGAGCATAGATTTAAAAAGTTGCTTTATTCTTCTGATTATGAAAGTAACAAATGTTCATCATGGAAAATTGAAGTTGGAAAGGATAATATAAATTGCAGAAAACCTCAGCATGTGAGAAAAATATTAACAATTTCTTTTTTTTATAATTTCTCTATACAAAATCTTTTTCTAAATTAATTTTTTTTAGAGAGATTTTTGTGATAGGGCACATGCACTTGCCATAGAAACAGAGAGACAGAAAGTGAGAAGTACTTCCCATGAGAGATGGCCATGCCACTATCCCTTTTTCTCTGTTCTCTGTTAAACTAACGCCTGGTGTGAGGTTTTAGCCACCAGGTCTGGGACTTGAACTGCAGTCAACTATGTAGGAGTCCGACAATGTAACCATTATGCCCTGTGCTGGTACCTCTATACAGAAGTTTTAAATACATAGTTCCTCATCTGTATGTTCAGTTTTCAATATTTTTCACAGTTCAATATTATGACTTAAGAAGGTCCCTTTTACAACTCACATTATTAATGAATGTTTGGGTTCTATTGAGCAGGCTTTTGTAATTTACCTGTCCATTCTCATAATGTTGAACATTTGAATCGTTTCAAGTTTTTACTATTATAGTAGAACTGTGATGGAAATCTTCATGAACAAGGCTTTTTTGTTATTTTGGGTTTATTTTTTTTTTAGGGCTAATTCACTGGAGAAGAATATTTAGCCAGAGAGTATGATAATAAAATGGATGATTAAAGGAAAGTTTTGGCCGTGATAACAAGGTAAAAGATAACATATCCCATAGGTATCAGCAGGACAAAATGTCATTAAGAAGATGATTAAAAGCCAATCATGTGGAAGTTGGATGGTGCTGTGTGGTAAAATGTGATTCTCTGCAAGGCTGATCCGTATGGGAAGGTTCCAGGTTTGCATTCAGAGACTCCCCTACGTACTTTGGGTATAGCCATGACCTGGAGCCAGCTGAAGCTGGGGGTGGATTGTGACGTTAAGTCCTATCACATGGGGTCAGCAGATGGCATAGCAGTTAAGACACTGGACTCCCAGCTGGCCGATCACAGTTTGTGCCCTAGACCTGGTGGCTTCAAAAATCACACCAGGCATGTGTTCCCAAGGTCCCAGGAAGAAAATGGAGGAGAAGAGATTGCAGTGCAGCCATGTTCCCAGGGGGTGATTTCTTCTTCCTTTTCACTGTCTTTGTCTCTCTCTCCAAGGTGAGCGAATGCAAACTACAGTAAAAACCTCTACCAAAACCAAACAAAAACAACCCCACCCCCCAAAATAATACAAACCTGTCTCTTTGTCTCTCTATGTCACTCTCACTCATGGAAGAAATAAATAAATTTATAAACTTTATATAAAGCCAGTTACATTGGTCTTAACCCTTTTACAATATCAAGTGTATGAAAGAGTCATGATTTAAATATTAGAAGAAATTCTGGGGACAGGGTCTTCATATGTTGTGTCTCTTGGAAACAAATGGGGTGTGCTTGCCTCTCACATCACCTTAGATAATTTAATTGTCTCTATTCATTTAAATCGCAGGTGGACCGGTTTCTGACTCACACTTGAGAGACCTAATGGGTGAGTGAATTCTATCTAGATGCTGTGATGAAGGCACAAAGGAAAAAATTGCCAAACAAGGATAACCTGAACGCCTGGGGTCTTTCCAGGAATAAAATGTGTGAGCATTTCTCTTAGGCCACATGTTAGCTGAGCCAGCATAGCTTCATTCTGAGTCCTGTCCAACAAAGCTTTGCCAGGGTTAGATTCCTAGAGGCTGAAAAAAGTAAGTGAAAATCTAGAGAAAAAGATGTTACTTTGAATACTGTAGGTTTCTGAAAACTCAAGAAAGGCGATGGATGAAGAAGGAGAACAGATACAATGGCATTAGAAAAAAATGCTCAAATTCTGAACGTGTTGATATTGAAGTACTTCTGAGATTCAAATGGAAGTGCCTGGCAGGCAAAGAGGTCTATGGTTTGAGCTCAGGGAGGCCTGGGTTAGAGATGTGGATATTGGCATAAACACATGTGGATACATGTTGGAATCTTAAGATGGTCTAAAGAGGGTGTAAAGAGGACCAAAGGCAGAATTCTGGACTTTATAGCCTGGAATAGGATGAGAAACTAGTAGTAGGATGAAATTTTCCATCTTCTTTTGTTTTGGTCAATACATAAAAAGAATAATCTTTTGACGTTTTAGCTTCTGACTTATCTATTTATTCAAGGATATTGCGCCAATCAGACTGATGGACCAGATTCTCTGCTATGTTTAAAATTAAATATTAGTGAGGTGGCCTTCTGTTGATAACTGGGTTTTACATTTCACTTGTTCTCAGGAAGAGAATTCATTGGCATGCTGACATGAGAGTTTCTGCTTGATGGTCGAGCCTTTTGTCAATAACTAAATTGTCATTCTGGTACAGGATATCAGTTTTGGAGAACTTGATTAATGAGCCCCCACCATTCTGAGTCAGTATGCTAACAAAACCATTTCTCTCAACCTATCTCTGCAAGCAAAAGACAGTGGTGAGTTTATGATGTTCAATTTTACTTTGTGCAGGCTTGTTGCAAGCAGTCATATGGCTTTTCCCTGTTGATGTTTCTTAATTATATGGGCCATTTTCTGTTTAATTGCAGTGGCTCAATGATCTCAGTTTTCCTTTGTAAAGAGAGAAATCATATGCATGAGAAAGCATGGGATAGTCGTGGGATGTGAATGTGTGGAATGGGGAAGAGTACTGAACTGAGACATGTAAGGATTATAGAGCCTTAAGGATGCAACTGGTTGTCCCAGTTGGCTAAAGAACATTCCAGTTTTTAAGTCTCACATCCCCAAAACTCCTTTTAGTTTCAGGCAAACTGAGAACATTGGTCACCCTAGAAGCAGCTGACATAGGAGACTAAAATTTCATAGATAGTAAATCTGTAGGATCTGTCTATTTCTTTCAGAGATTTTCTGCAGCCAGGGACTGGAACTAAGAATATGGGCATTTGGATGGAGCCTAGATTATAGGGGTTGGGGGTGTACAGAGTTGAAAAGATCTTGGTAGGGCAGTGCAGAGGTGAGGTTAGGTTGGTCACATATCTGCATGACACCTTGGATCTATGTGAGTATAGAAGGATTTATAAGTGAGTGTAGAAGGATTTGTGGACAATTTTTCTGTAAAATTGTGAAACTGATCTAAGCAATCATTTAATACGAAGTTCAGTTTGGCTAAGGAGTGGAGATGAATAACCACAACACAAATTCTTAGCTTGGTTATTGCAGTCATCTTAACAAGAAGACTCCAGTCCTTGCTGTTGTGATCCACTGCTAATACTATCAATACTATCAATTTGAGGAAGGATTAGATTGATTCTCCATACTCTATAGTCCAAGATTCATATAATCACTTGGCTAATGATAAGAGTGATAAGTATTTCCAAGAATAAACTCATTGCTTAATCTTGCATAATCCTGTGATCAGTATATCTAACATAGCAATCTGAGTTGCTGTTAAAAGAAATTAATTATTAAGTTTAATTCAGAGGCAATTATTAAGTGTCTATAACTATAGGCTAAAACTAAGGTGCTATAGGACAGAAATTAACAATCCACTTGGTCTGCATAGGTCAGTCAAGAATGGTAGGCAGACCCCCCAAAAAAGGTGTTCCTTTTCTAATCACCAGGACCTATGGATATATTATGTGGCAATGGGGAATTAATCAGCTGACTTTAAAATAGAGAGATGACCCTGAATTTCCTACTTGGACCTTATGTAATCATAAGGTCCTTTAAAAGAGGGGACCAGCAGATCGTATAATGGTCACGTTGCTGGACTCCCACGTAGTTGACTGTGGTTTGAGTCCTGGTCCTGGTGGCTTGAAACTCATGCCAGGCATGTGTGAATAAGTATTCAAAGTCTTGAGAAGATACTAGAGGAGAGGGAATTGAGGCATGGTCATCCTACCCCCCCCAACCACCCAGGGGTGATTTCGCACTTGCTGTCTCTCTGGCAAGTGCCTCCTATGCCCTGTAGCAAAAATATCCCTGAAAAAAAAAAAAAGATGGACAAGAGAGACAGAGAAGCAGGTATTGAAATGATACAATTGAGAAAGCTATTGCTGGTTTTGAAGGGGGTCATGAACCAAGCAATAGAGGAAGGCTCTAGATGCTGGAAAAGGCAAGAAAATTTATTCTTCTCTACAGCCTCTGAAGGAATGCAGTCCTCCTGACACTGCTTTAATCCCATGAGATCATTTTGGACCTTTTTTTCAAGGTTTTTGCCATAGGGCATGGGTGCCTTCTAGAGAGACATAGAGAGACAGTGAGAAGGAAAGAGAAAAAAGCATACTTTAGTAAAAAGGAAATGAAATATATATTTTTATCATATTAAGTAAGTATGTAAAACAGAATGAGATAGGAAACATGATTTGTCCACAAGAATATATATTCATAAAATAACATACAGAGTTTGGGATTACTTATATGTATAAATCAAGTTAGGGAAGTGGATCAAGAAAAATTCTTATCAATTACATTCAGGTTAGTTTTTTTGGGGACTATTAAAGAGAGGAACATGACCAAGGGGAGTAGCTAAATGAGACCAAAGCCCAGGAGGAGAGAGATGACACCAAGTGGGGGAAAGTACATGGATTGAGTGTGATTATGTGCTGTGAACTGAGGTCCCTCACCTGATTTTGTTTCACTGTGTGGTCCAGGGCAGAGAAAACTGTGGGTCCGAGGAGACCCATGGGTTTGCCCTGGAGATACAAAGATAACCAGGATGTAGACCCTCCTTTCAAAAGTTTTGTGAAGAATTGGGGAAAAAAAAACATATAAAAATGAGACAAAAGAAAAGAAAGGAACAGTGCAATTGTTGAAAATGAACATTAATTCATTAAATTTATTCATTCAACATCCATCCAAATATTTATTAAGTCCCAGTTATTGTCCTAGCAATTTGTTTCATAGAGAGTGTTTGTACAGTAAAGGATGTAAGAGTAAGTATTGTGTTTCATTTTTATTTATTTTTTTGAGAGGATTTTGCTATAGAGTGTGTGCACTTGTCAGAAAGACAGAGAGAAACAGAGAGACAGAAAGCAAGAAATCACCCCCCCCCCCCCCCCGGGAGGTGGCCATGCTGCAATCCCTTCTCCCTTCTCTCGGGATCAGGATCTTGGGCATGCATGCACACACGCCCAGTATGAGTTTAAGCCACTGGGTCTGGGACTCAAACTGCAGTCGACTACATGGGAGTCCAGCGACAAAACCATTATGCTAACTGCTGGTCCCTCATTTTGTTTTTAAATTTCACCCAACTTCCTCCCGAAGAATAAGTCCGGTAATAGTGGCATGACAGTTAGCCTTTCCAAGTCTTGGATTCCTCATTGGAAAAAAAGTACATTCCTGTTCTAACTCCACAAAGGATTGTTGTGAGAAAAAAAGTGGAAAAGTTTTCATGAAGTGTGCTATAGCTGTAAGACACCTTTCCTGGGCATCACTTCTCTTCATATGTTTCTCCCACTTATCTCCACTTCCTCTAACTTACCAGTGCCACTCTCTGTTCCAGGGCCTCCCTGATAGTAGCTAAGTCACTGCAATGAACACTCAGCATTTCCTTCCCTTTTAATCTGGTTTTGATTCAAATAAGACAAATAGTTTCAAAACATGTCCTTTAGCAATAGGAATACACTCAGTTAGAAAAGTACTTTCATATCTGCATTTATTTCAGCCTTATTCATAATTGCTAAAATATGGAATTAACCCAAATGTCCCAGAACAGATGAATGGATTGAAAAAATGTGGCACATATACACTATAGAGTACTACTCAGCCATAAAAACAATGAGGCTCTGGCATTTAATTGAAAGTGGATGAATACAGAAGTTTTGATGTTGAGTGAAGCAAGCCGAACTATGAAAGAGAAGCATTGTATGTTCTCACTTAATATACACCAAAGTCTGCACAGTATGGTGGAAACTGAATGACTGGAGGGTATAATGGCATGGAGAGCAGTTGTGGGTACTAGAGGGTGGGTGGGGGGGGGGTGGGCTG
>NW_006159564.1:3117741-3125054 GCF_000334495.1 Tupaia belangeri chinensis
GTGGGAGGGAAGGGATTGAGGGGTAAAAAGGAAGAAAAACATTTAATGAACACAAAACTAGAACATTATCTGATGATAATGTATATGGTGACATCTTTGGACTAATATACAGTGTATACTAGGAAAATCTATTTTTTGTGCTGGAAAAATCCATTTTTCTTCTGTAAAGATTTATAGTGATTGAATGTACAAAAAAAAAGAAAAGAAAAGTGAAATTTAAAAATAAATCTCCCTTATCAGTATGTCATAAACTCATAATCTATTAAAGCTGGAAAAATTTAGATGTCTTCCTCAATCTTGTGCTGTTGCAAGAATCCCACTCTTTGTGTCTGTTTCCATCTTTCCCACTGAAATTTTCAAAATTACCTACTATGTTAAAGATGTGATCATAGTCTCTCTTTGTTATAGACAATGATTTTATTCATGTTTCATAAATTGATGACTTTATTTTCCTTCCTTCCACTGCCCCCCCCCCCCACCAAGCAGCTTAAAAGATTCATTTATGGAAAAAAAAGTTTCCTGGAATAGAAGTATTTATGTTGTGATGTTTCTTAGGAAGAAAAATATTACTCCTGATAGTAAACCTCAGTGTGTCTACCTAATTCCCTCAGTGTGTCTGCCTAATTCCCACTAATATACATCTGTTCCATGAAGAGACTTCTCTTGGAATCAGTGGGATTTTAGATCAACTCATCAAAGGAAATACGAAAATCAAGTTGGGGGCATGTTTCATTCTGGTGTGAAATACATCTATCATGGCAGCAAAATAATCCATATTTTGGGATTTATTACCTTTACTGGCAATTTAAAAGCATAAGCTTCTGATGAAATGAAACATCTACCTAAAGGTTATAAAGAGATGGTTGTGTTTCATAGTTGGATTCCTAAAGTATTTTTGGTTTTAAAGCAATACATGCTTATAGGAGAATGTTAGCTATAAACCAAAGCTGTTTCCTAGAGGGAATCCATTTTGCAATAACTCCCATTCAATCCAAGTTCTGTGCAAACCAAGAGTTGAATTCCTCGTATTTACTTTTTATTGAGTGAAAATTGCTATTGCTTTGCAAGTGTTATAGATGTTTGGGAAAGAAGAATGGGGCATTATTAGAAACATATCTCAGAGGCATAATTTAACATTACTGGTAAGCGATGGAAGAAATGGCCTCATACTGAAAAAGCAATGTCTGAGAAATATTATCAGTGACATGCTACTAAAACCAAAGGTTAGACTGATTAGAATCAGTGGGAGTTTGGCTGCATAAAAACTGCACTACTATGACTGCTGGAAAAAGAGGAAAACAGGAAGTAGCTGTATAGTCAAGGTTGGCTGTGCTGGCTGGTAAGGAACACCTTCCCAGGAATCTATTAATATTAAAGAGGGGAAAAACATTAGTAGGCCCCTGGAAGGGTTGTTACACATTTATTTATTTTTCTAAAGGACTCAATGTGCTTTCCAAAATCTAGGTATGATTCATGGGCCTCTGAGGTATTCAGTTAGTGGTAAATATTATAAAGAAAAGTAAAATCGCTAAAATGTTCACTCTCCTAAGGATATAAAAAGTTGTAGGTAAAGTTAGGACTTGAATTTATTTCTTTTTTATGGAAACTCTTTTATTGACCAATATGATTTTTCAAATACTTTCTGTACCAACTGAGAATTCACTTTATAAAACACTTAAAGTACAGTCCTGCGGTTTTCCAGTTTTGTTTTGATAGTAGATATTATTTTTTATCCCAAAATACTTAGAAGGGAAAAGAAATAATCTCAAGCGATTAGGGCAATAAAACATTACTTAATTTTTGAGATCATACTATCTGGCATCTGGGTTAATTAAAAATATTTTTATTGGGACCAGCAGATGGTGTAATGGTTACATTGCTGTACTCCCACATGGCCAACCGTGGTTCAAGTCCCAGACCCGAAGGCTTGAAATTCATGCTGGGCCTTTGTACATGTGCACCCAAAAGCCCAAGAGGAAGATGGAGGAGAAGGGATTGAAGTGTGGCTATCCCTCCTGGGGATAATTTCTTGCTTTCTTTCTCTCTGTGTCTGTGCCTTGGGTAATCCCTTACGCTCTGTAATGAAAATCTCTAAAAATATTTTTGTTACTTAAATTAGTTTTTTTGTAATTGTAGTAAAGTAAATCATGCACATGATAAAAAAATTGAACAGCACATAATTAGTTTAAAATGGAAAATAAAAAGTGTGTTTTTCCTAACTATTCCCTTTTTCCATGCCACTGAGGTTGACTAAAACTTTCTTTTGTATATCTCTGGAAACTTTTTATGCTTCTGGTAGTGCATTTTACTGTAGGTATAAGCTTTCATTAATCACAGATTCTTTTGGTTATTTAAATCCACATGCATGCTATTTTGTACCTTGCATTTCTCACTTGCCAGAATATCTTGGTCATCTTATCTTTCTAAAAAAAAGATTAACCAATTTAAAAGATGGGAAAATGAGCTGAACAAAAATCTCTCTAAGGAAGACATATGAGATATATGAATAGCCAAAAAGCATATGAGGAAAGGTCAACATCCCTCATCATAAGGAAGATGCAGATTAAAGCCACTGTGAAAATCCACCTAACCCCTGTCAGAATAGCATAGATTAAAAATATAAAAAGTAGTAAGTGTTAGTGGGGATGTGGTGAAAGGCGAACTCTCCTACACTGTTGGTGTGGATGTAAACTAGTTCAGCCACTGTGGAGAACAATATGGAGTTCCCTCAAAGATCTACAAATCAAACTACCATTTGATCTAGCAATTCCACTTCTGGTATCTACAAAAAGTACAGGAAAAGGCTCAGTGGGAAAAGCGCTTGCACATTATTGTTTATTGTAGCATTATTCGCAATTGCTAAGATATGGAGCCAACCCAAATGTCCACAAATAGATGAATGGATTGAAAAAGTGTAGCACATATATTCTATAGAATACTACTCAGCCATAAAAAACAAGACCCTGGCATTTGATAGAAAGTGATCGGAATGGAAGATCTATTGCTGAGTGAAGCAAGCCAGGATATGAAAGAAAGATATTGTATGTATCCACTTACTATATACTGACTATCCTCGTTTTATGGTAGAGATAAAAATATTGGAGGGCATAAAATCAGTGAAAATAGTTAGTTATGCTGAAGACAGTGTGGAATGGGGCAGGAGAAGGGAAGAGTATGGAGAAGGATAGCAAGAGAACAAATAGAGAAGCATGACATTAGTGGGACACAGAAATGGTTTATTACCTGTTGATAATAACATGTGTAATATTCTCAACTGGACTGGTCTGAAAAGTATTTCATGTTGGGTAAAGTCTTTTTACAAGCAAATGATAAATAGTGATTGAATGCTCAAAAAAATAATGAGGGGACCAGCAGTTAGCGAAATGACTATGTCGCTGGGCTCCCACGTAGTTGACCGCGATTTGAGTCCCGGACCCTGTGGCTTAAACTCATGCCGGGCGCATGTGCGTGCATGCCCAAGATTCTGAGAGGAGAATGGAGGAGAAGGGATTGTGGCGTGGCCATCCTCCCGAGGGGTGATTTCTCGCTTTCTGTCTCTCTGTCTCTCTCTGTCTGTCTGGCAAGCGCACACGCCCTGTAGCAAAACCAAATCAAACCAAACAAAAAATCCTCTCCAAAAAAAAGAACAAAAAAATAATGAGGATAATAATAATGACCTGGAAAAAAATTATGAAAAGCTATTTGATACTGATGGTGTGGGTAGTAATGTCTTTGTCTTGACTAATATACATGGTATTCCTTCTGGAAAAAGAAACGTAGTACACTGTAAAATTATACATGATTCAATGTAATATAAACAAGATTATGATAAGAATAAAAACTTAAAAAAATGGTAGGGAGAAAAAAAGCAATTAGTTTGGTAAGTAGTAGTATATGTGTGCAATTAGGCTAACTGGACTATAGCATGTATCTATATAATCTATTATTTATTGACCTTGTTACAAATTTTTGTATTTTTATAGATGTATTATTATTATTTATAATATGAGTTTGAGGATTTGTCTTATTTTCCATGCTTGGGAAACCTTTAGCCTCAGAATGTTTCTTGAAGTTTTGGTAGAATTTATACCACCTGGGCAATAATTTTATTCACATTTTCAAATGCATCTGCAGACTATAGAACAGTTTATCTTCTTATGCTTTAATTTTTTTTCATGGCTATGTCCTATATTTTAAATTTTGTCTTCTTGTGTTTTTTTTTTCTTTAAATATTATTAGTTTTGAGATCAGCAAATGGCATAACAGCTGACCTCCTACGTAGTAGACTGTGGTTCGAGTCCCAGACCTGGTGACTTAAACTCACCCCACATGTATGTGCTGGCATGCCCAAAATCCTGAGAGAAAATGGAGGAGAAAGGATTGCAGTGTGGCCATCACCCTACCCCTGGGGGTGATTCCTCACTTTCTGTCTCTCTGTCTTTCTATGTCTCTGTGGCAAACACACGTGCCCTATAGCAAAAATCTCTCTTAAAAAATATATTATCGGTTTACTTTTAAAATTCATTTTATTTTATTTGACACTCATGGTGAGATAAGCAGGGTATTTGAAGGGAACAGGAAGACAGTCTGTATGACGAGCATGGAGTGAGGGAGGAAGGACATGCCAGGGACCACAACAGTGTGTTTGGAAAGTCATTGGAAATTCTGTTTTGAAAATGTCACTTCTGTCAGTTACCTATGAAGTCCAGTTTATCATGATATTTAAATATTCTACGTGTCTTTACTTATTTAGTCAAATTGATTTGTCAAATGTTCAGAGTTGGGGGTGAAGATTCTTCCTGCTGTGCTCACTTCTGTTTATTTCTGATTTTCATGATATTTTCTTTATGTGATTTGATACTAAATTAGGGATAAACATTTTAAGCAGATTAGATTTTCATTGTGGATTTTATTTTTATTATTTTAAAGATCTCTTTTATTCTGGTGTGGTGATTTTTCCTCAAAGTCACCCATTGTATATTAATACTGTAATATAATGCTTGCTTTATTTTCATTTGGATTTGTTTGGAATGCCTTGTTTATGTCTTCTAAAAAAACATTTTGAATCATATTTTTTTTCCTGTTAATTTCTATCACATAGTCAAATGCTTGGATGTTAAAATCTAATCTTTTTTTTTGCTAAATGATGTTTTCTTTTTTCACTTTATAATTAGGAAGATTTATAACCTGTGTTTCAGTTTTTGTGGCTATTTGTATTTATATGTACTTAAGTCAATTTCTTGAATTTAGACAGTTTCGTGTTGAGTTTTCACTCTGAAATTTGTGGAAAGTGACACACCCACACTTTTCCACTTCTTCCTCTCTCAAAAATGTACTTTAGTATTTACATTCTTCTCTGCAATTCTAATTCTCTCAATCATTTAGACATTTCTAGTTTCTTCATTCCACAGCTCCTTTCTCAAGCTTTTCATTTTACTTCAGTTTTTGTTTTTACTCAAATAATTTTTTCAAAAATTTTCAAAACAAGCTTATGGTTTTTTTTTTTAAAAATTCATTGTATTCTTGCTGTTCTGGTAAGGCCTATCTGCTACATATAAATAAATACACTTTGGCTACATTTATGATTTGGAGGTCCAATTTATTTCTCATAACAATTTATAGACAGAAAAATTGTTTAAACAGAATTGGAAAAAATTGTCTTTTATTGTACTTTTTCAGCAATATTAATATAAGTATCATGATTTTCATGTATCTCTTCTTGATCATCATCTTCTCTGTAATTATATTCATCTTATCTTCTTAATCTTATTCTCAACATTTCCTTCTAATTTTAGCTTCTTCTAACAAGATTTTCATTTATGCAGTGATTTTATTTAATTCTTGCTTTCATTTATTATTTGTCAAATTATCGTATTATCTCCCTCTGATTTGTCTTCTTTGTGGTCTTTTTTTCCCCTCTGTATTCTAAATGATCTCAATTTGGAATTTATTTCCTGTAAAATTTTCTTTCATAAGTTTCTTTGTAACTCATGTTTGGATATTTAGTTTCCAATTAATTTTTGCCTTGTATATGTAGTCTTCTTTTAAAATAATGAATGAAGACTTTGTGCCAGTTCCTTTCTGATTGTTGTTCAACTCTGAGTGAGGCTTCCTGAGTCCGGGTCACCTATTTGCCCAACAATAATGTGGGAGGTATTATAAACTAAATGCTTGTGTCCTCCCTTCATCATATGTTAAGATCCTACCCTTCAAAATGCAGGGGTCTCCAGCCCTCTGGCCATAGACCAGTACTGGCCACAAAGCAGGATGTGAGTAGTGTGTGAGTAAGAGAACTTCATCTGTATTTATAGCTTCTTCTTCTTAACTCTTTCATTACTGCCTGAGCACCACCTCCTATCAGACCAGTGTTGGTATTAGATTTTCATAACAGCATGGACCCTATTGTGAACTGTCCATATGCGGCATCTAGATTGCAAGCTCCTTATGAGAATCTAATGCTTGATAATTGGAGGTGGAGCTGAGGCAGTGATACTAGCGTTGGGCAGCAGCTGCAAATACAGCATTATGGTGAACTGTGTAATTATTTTATTATGTATTACAATGTACTAATAATAGAAATAAAATACACAATAAATTTAATGCATTTGAATCATCCTGAAACCATCCTCCACACCTGCCTGTCTGTGGATAAATTGTCTTCTGCAAAACTGCTCCATATGCCAAAACTTTGGGGACTGCTGCTCTAATGTGATGGTATTAGGTGAAATCTTTGGGAGGTTTCTTAGGATTAGATGTTGGTATGAGGGCTGAACCCTCATGAATATGATTAGTATCCTTATAGTGTCCCCATAGAATTTTTTATTATTGAATATTTTTATTGAATCATAAATTTATAAGAAATTCTTTCTTTCAACCATGTAAGGACACAGCAAAAAATGCTCCTTTTACGAATGAAGTGGGCCCCCACTGGATACTGGTATGCCTTGGACTTGAACTTACTATACACTAGAACTGTAAGACATGAACATTTGTTGTTTAAGCCACCCAGTGTATGGTATGTTATATAGCCTGAGCTGACAAAGACAGGAGGGGTGAGAGGATGATCTGATTTTGTTAGCCATCTTGGTTTCCTGCTAAACCTTTTTATCATCTTTCCTCTGAGGCAGGTCTCCCCTTAGTTTATGTGCTTCTGTTTCTGGGGATGAGCGGGAGATCTTTGTGGGTCAGAGAAGGCTTGAATGTCACAAGTCCTCTGTGGGCTAATCTAACATGTATATAACTCTGCACATCTGACTTCAGCCAGCAGTAGGACTGTAATTGCCACTTACTCCCTCTCTTGTTTTCACTCTTTC
>NW_006159564.1:3125188-3129996 GCF_000334495.1 Tupaia belangeri chinensis
CTTTCCCTTGCTTCTTCCAGTTATGAGGCACTATTATTGTTTTTGGCACATCTTCATCCTAGTTTAAGGTTTGGATTTGTGATGCATTCGCTGTTTCATTAGAGATGGTGCTTTCTCCACATTTTGTTGCTTTCAGTGTGCTCTGGGGGACTAGTAAACAGAATCCATTTACCCTTCTACCTTTAATTGGAAATCCCCACACAAGTGCTTTATTGTTTTTGCAGTCTGAAGAAATCTCATTACAAGTGATTTTAAAGCATTCCCTGTGACTCAACTATGTGATAATCTATCCGAATGTAAATCCACTAGAGCGTCGCCAAAGTCACTGAGAAGACTAGGTGCTTCCAGCTAGCTGTAGCGTCCATTCAAGGCCACACTCTCAAAATGTTTATTATTGAATCATTAACTCATAAAATGGTGACTGGAATGTGTGAAAACAAAGTTTGGGATCAGACTGGCAAGTTGCAATTTCAGCCTAATTGGTTTCGACATTATTTAGTAGGGAATTAGGGAGCCATTGTGGTCTTCAGCAGGGAAGTCATGTAATTAGCACTCTGTTTAAGAAAGATGAATGGGAGAAAGAAGGGAGAAAGAAGAGAGAAAGGACTAATAGAAAGGACACTGATGAAGTGGCTATTTCATTCATTTGGCTGAGAAGTAATGTCTTTTGGAGTTTGCATCATGTTTCTAATTCACTACTTCAGGTTCACTAATACAGAAGTAAGTAGAAAACAAAAGGAAGGAAACATTACTTATACGTTGGCACTCTAGTGTAAATGACATTTGTCTCAGTCCCTCACTGCTTGTTCATTACTAAAATACTATATTCTAATTTTTAGTCAGATATAGTTGGTAACTACCTGACATACCTGTAATGATTCATTTATTATTATTTTAAGCTTATTCAGTTGTTTCTTCCATGTGAGAGGCAACATCCCTAACAGGGACTTGAAATGACCCACCCTCAGCCTCTGCTAGTCCTGGCTCAGGGGCAAGTGTGTGTCTATCATACTCAGGAAGGTCTCCTGACACAAACATGGAACCTTCCCATGTGGGTCAGTCTCACAGAACACTACTTTTTACCATTTCACCAACCATCCTGCCTGATTGATGCATTTACCAATGGTACGCTCCTACTTGAAGAATTGAATGTTTGACATTACAGAACAAATGTGGAGTAGAATATTGTTTTATCCGCAGGATGCCTCTTTTCTACAGCATGATAGGCAGAATAATGGACCCTCAAAGATGTCCACACTTAACCCATCAGAATCTGTGAATATTTTATCTTACATGGCAAAGGTACTTTCAAGATGTGATTAAGGTGAACGACCTTGAAATGAGGACAACTAAAGCCCTCTGAGAGTTGAGAGCAAAAGAGAAATTAAGGAGGACCTTAAGAAGGAGAGATATTTAATCTAGGCTTTTGAGGAGAGGTAGAAATGAGGGAAACAAATTCCAGAGAGGGGGAATGGGATGAATTAAGGCAAGCAAGTATGAAAGTAAGTATTGTATTTGGAGAAAGGTGGATAGATCAATGTCATCCTAAGTGTAATTACACTAATATTCCTAAAAAATTTTTATTATTGAATATTTTCTTGAATCATAAATTTATAAGAAATTCAGAATGTAAGGATGGAGAGACAGGTTGGAATAAGACTGAAAAGTTTTGGGAACCAGCAGTTAGCGTAATGGCTATGTCGCTGGACTCCCACGTAGTCGACCGCGGTTCACGTCTCGGACCCGGTGGCTTAAATCTCACGCCGGGCGCGTGTGCGTGCGTGCCCAAGATCCCGAGAGGAGAATGGAGGAGAAGGGATTGCGGCGTGACCATCCCCCCTGGGGGGTGATTTCTCGCTTTCTGTCTCTATGTCTCTGTCTGTCTGGCGAGCGCACGCGCCCTATAGCAAAAACCTCTCCAAAAAAAAAAAAAAAAAAAAGACTGAAAAGTTTTTAATAGCAAGCAAATTCTGTTACTTTTATTTAACATGCATTAAAAATAATATATGCACATTTCCTTATGTTTGGGAGGAAGTTGAGTTGATTTGTAGAGGATGTACTCTTCCTGCCAGATTTCAACGACTGTAAGGTACTTTCCTTCTTAGTCTTAGACTCACTACTCTTCTCATAGGCCTGAGATATGATTCGGTTCTATCTTATCCAAACTTGGTCTAATTACTTGAACTATTTTAAGAAAACGAGAGCTCTGGCAACATAATAATACATACTTGGGGTGAAGCAGAGAGAGCATGAAGGAAGGGTAATTGAGACCTCTGACATGAGCCTATAACATGAGAGGTCTTCATAAAGTTTGTGGAAAATGTATAGTATGAAAAATCTTGGGAACCAGCAGTTAGCGTAATGGCTATGTCGGGGGACTTCCACGTAGTCGACCGTGGTTCGCGTCCTGGGCCCGGTGGCTTAGAACTCACGCTGGGCACGTGTGCGTGCGTGCCCAAGATCCCGAGAGGAGAATGGAGGAGAAGGGATTGCGGCGTGACCATCCCCCCTGGGGGGTGATTTCTCGCTTTCTGTCTCTCTGCTTCTCTCTGTCTGGCGAGCGTACGCGGCCTATAGCAAAAAAATCTCTCCAAAAAAAAAATCTTTGTATGAATTTCAAAATAAATTTTACACCAAAACAAACTTGGAGTTTAATTCTCTTCTCCCATGCATTCGTTTGATTTACCCTCATATCTGCTCTCCACATCCTGCCACCTTGCCACTAGCATTAAAAATCTCCAGCCTTGGGGTCAGCAGGTGGCATGGTAGTTAAGATAGAAGAGTACCACATGGCTGACCATAGTTTGAGTATCAGACCTGGTGGCTTGAAAATCACACTGCGTGTGTGTGTGTGTGTGTGTGCACACCCAAAATTCCAGGAGAAAAATGAAGAGAAAGGATTGCATTGTGGCCATCCTCTCTGTGGGGTGAATCTCACTTTTCCATTTCACTGTTTTTGTCTCTCTGGGAAGTGTAAGCACTCTATGGCAAAAAACCTAAAAATAAATAAATAAATAAAATAAAAAATATAAATAAATAAATCCCAGCTTGAGTGACATATCTTGATTATGTATGTTGCCCTTATATCACAACAAAGTTTCTTGAAGTTTACCCAAAGAGAGAAAAAAGGAAGGGAAAACCCAAATACTCTTTTTTGCCTTCTGACTTTATAGGAATAAGTGGTGATGAAAATAGTTTCATTTTTGGTGAATGAAAGAAACTGATCTGCACTAGTACTGGTATGTCTTGGGAATACTTCAAAGTTTCCAACTAGCTTTTGCTCTGATATATTTCTTTACAGTATTGGCTATTTCAGCTGCACCCATGTGAAAAGATTTTAATTTAGTTAAATTTATGTTGGGAGCTTTTTTGAAACTGGAGCTTTGCAGGAGTTCCTCCCTTCCTCTCATTGTAATTCTCACAAGAATTTCCTCCCCACAAAGTTATGTGGTTCTCCATATGGCCATTTTCATAAGCCGTCCTTCTCATAGAACTTTGATAAAATGCCTCCATGGAATTAGATTATCATCTTGATTCAAGAGCTTTCTGGGCTCTTCCTTCTGACAGGACATGAAAGCTTCATAAATAAAAATGTTGCTTTGTTTGCCTCTGTGTTCCTCTTCCCTACGGAAGAGCAAGACGGATCTAAACATCTTTTCATTCAATGTTACAGATACTCTCTCCTTTCATAGCTTGACACTAACCCCTCACTCTCTTCCCTTTTTATCTGCTGTGCAGAATGTACAATAGGATTGGAAAATTAAATAGCAAACTTCTAACTAGGACTTGCTTCTAACTACTCTAGAAATCTTTTCAGTGGAGGAAATGGATTCTTTGTACTTCATTATCAATTACCATCATTCTAAATAAAGTAATGATGAATTAATTTTTTCTTCTCAAAAAATTATGTCTAAAAAGAGTCAATAATAATTGACAGTCTATTTGGAATAAAATAAACCACTATAAATTCTGTGTACATTTGACTAGAACTAGATATTTAAAACTATGTTTTTATGTTTTGTTTTTATTTTAATGATTTTTAGGCAACATTAAAATACGTATGAGAATTCTGTGATGAAGATGTAGGAGCCACCTGATCTGAGGTATAATTAAACGAAGTTATGAAATGGGATTTTATTTGAAGAATTTGTTGTTGTTTAAGATAGTTCTATTTTTGTGTTAAAATTATTTTGAGACATGTAGGCTTCTTGGTTTGATTAATATAATTATGATATTATTGGTTATAATACTTCATGTTATTTAAGAATGATATAGTTAGGATCTAGAAAATGGCAGTGGCTCAAGATGTTAAGAAATACCAGAAGTCAGTGTCTCTGCGACCTAGGCTAAAGAATTTTAGACAGAAGCCTACAGCTATAACAGAGGGATGAGATGAACATAGCCTAATGATAAGCAAACTGGTTCAAATGAGTAACTTTTGGAGAATGTGTGGAAATGGCAATAAAAATAATTTTGTGGGGTCAATAGGGTGGCACAGTGGTAAAATGCCACTTTCTGCTAGGTTGATTCACATGGGAAGGTTCTGGATTTGTGTTCAAAGTCCTCCTTCAGGGGACCAGCAGTTAGTGTAATGGCTATGTCACTGGACTCCCACGTGGTCGACCGTGGCTTAAACTCATGCCGAGCACGTGTGCGTGTGTGTCCAAGATCCTGAGAGGAGAATGGAGGAGAAGGGATTGCGGTGTGGCCATCCCCCCCTGGGGGGTGATTTCTTGCTTTCTGTTTCTCTGTCTCTCTCTGTCTGTCTGGCGAGCACAAGCGCCCTATAGCAAAAACCTCTCAAAAAA
>NW_006159564.1:3130321-3180408 GCF_000334495.1 Tupaia belangeri chinensis
CTTGTCTGTTTGGGGGAGCAAAGCCCCCTTAAGGAAAAACCCCCCAAAAAAAAAAAAAAAAAAGTCCTCCTTCAGGACATAGGACATGCAGGTGCCTGTAGTCATGGATGGGCTGAAGCTAGGAGTAAATCATGGCATTGGGACCCCACTGGGGTGCAATCTCTCTGTCTCTCTTTCTCTTTACATATGTTTCTCTTGCTTGTGGAAGAAATAAGTGAATAAAATTAAAAAAATAGTTTTCATATCATTGAAGTATATTCAAACTTCTCAACTTAGGATAATATGAGATTCTAAAGATTTTTGGAAAATGTAATTTTAAAGGTGATACTTGACTCATTCACATTCTTAAGACTGATGTCTCTTTCTGTCTATTTTCTATTTATTTTCCTGTCAAAAGTATTTTAAATAAATTTTAAGAAGAAATAATGTATTTTATTTCCTAAAGTGTGGAAAAATTTAATAACAAGTTGCTATTGCGTATGAGGACTTCCTAAAGTTGAACTCTATTTCAGGGAAAAACAAGTCCCTAAGAAGAAAGTTAAAATTTCAGGCCATCATTGAGCAACAATTTTTGCCTGACTTATGCTGCTAAGTGATATAAAACTTTGGAGTGAATTTTCTTAAAATAGTAGCTGCAATTGCAGGAACCTGTCAGTCTCATCATGTTTTTTATTATGGAAAGGAATCCTAATTGCAACAGAAATTAAAATTAAAAAAATAGACATGAGGCATATGGAACTTTACCCATTTGCTGCCAAGAAATTGTCTTCCATTTTAAAATCCAATGACATTGAAGCTGTATACAGGAATTTAATCCTTTATATACAATGATGCATTTGGTCGAGTGGCATTGATTGAAAAGATGAAGGAAGACTTTGTTTTTAAGGAATTATTTAAATGTACTTGTTGTAAATTGAATTATCTTAAGTAGATTTTCTGATCGTAGGATTTTCTATTTACTTTTGTCTAGCTTGATTTCCACTCATAAGCACACTTTAAGTTGGTCTTTTAATTATCAATTAAATTACAATTTTTCCAGATTGTATGTTTGTGGGGCTGGGAAGTTGTTTTAAACTAGAGAAAGTAGAAATTATTTTGGGTTTTGTAAGATATTTGAAATACATGTAAAATTAAATAACTTGTTCATAGTACAAGAATTATATTAGTTTGAAATCACAGCATGAAACTGGATATTATAATTAAATAAATCTAAGCATCTTATTGAGTTTTATATGTCGACTTGTGATATGAAAATTATAGATTGGGAACAGAGGAACAAATGGATAATAGCTCCACATGAGATGGTGATGTTCACAGTGTCACAAAGCCCAGGAGGAAAGAAACTCTGGGCAGGAAGGCTTGATTTTTAGCTCTGAGGAGGAGGAAGAACTCATCTCTTGGTGGGAAATTGAAGCTAGAAAGAGGATGACATTGACACTACCTTAAGAAATGGAAGGACTGATTAGTTGTGGTCCATCCTAGTTTATACATTTGTCTCTTACTGTGTGGTTGTTGTGTTTTATTTTATTGCGGTATAACACGCCTGCAGAAATCTATATCTATCTTAATTAAACAGCTCTGGGAGAGGTTGAAGGCTGCTGTAGGAGAGGAGAATGAGCCTGTGGAAAAGAGAGTGAAGTCTTAGTCTGAGTAAGGAAGTGCAGGCTTTCAGATGACTTACACATAGGAAAGGAAAAAGAAACACAGTGACTTACAAATGCATAGTAGAGGAAAAAGACTCACAACTTTAGTTTTACAGAGTGGCCTATGTGCTTCATATGGAAGCTTGAATTCGGTTATCATGTTGTTGTGATAGTCTCTGCTTCTGTGTCCCCCTCCTGCTGTCACCCTGGCCTTCATAGGTCTTTTTTTGCTTTTTGTAAAGTTCTTTCTATTAAAACTCTTCAGTTCAGTCTTTCAGTTTTTCAGTGTTTCTGTGGTGTGTAGTTTGAAGTAAGATTACATGAGCAAGACTATGTAATTTAGCATCCTAAATCATCTCTTGCAGCACAAGTTGCAAAAGACCCCAAATGGTGTGAAACACTTTGATGTTCTATTTCTGCCCATGAAGTCAGAACTTGGGGGATGAACATGGGATAGATTAGCTCTCTGTGTTGCATGAGGGTAGACTTTCCACTTTACCAATGGGTAAGTGAAATGATAAAATGAGGGAAAGATAGATTTGCTTTCAGATTTTGTTTCCAAATGAAGTTCTTCTTTTCTCCCTCTGGCCTACTTTAATAGGTATGTGAATGAATGTTATATGCTTATGTGGTGACTCACACATCCTGATGTAGAGCTTTATAATAATACATTCCAGTGAGGGTCCCTCCCCTCCCCCATGCACAAGACCACATCAAAGACAAAGAAACACTCTTTAACTGTTAACTGGCTTTCACCACCTATTATGTGAGAACGGAAATGTCAGGAACTTAAAAGAAATTCTAAGATCAATGAGTTTAAGCTTTTCTGATTTTAAAATTCTTTACAAAAAGTTGTCAAAAAGATTGGGTAATGGAAATAAGTAAGTAAAAACTTCTCAGGCTATTGGAGAAATTTATGTTTTTCTTCAGTTCAAAAAATGGACAAAGTAGAATGTTATTCTGAGAGTAAATATGGTTGTGGGTATATGTGTCAGTTATGTGCAGTTATTGCTTTTTTGGACCTACTCCTCTGACTTACATAGAAGCAGACTGAGTATTCCCAGGAGCCAAGGCAAAATGATTGGTGAAGCAAAAGTGGTAAATGAACTGATTGTTGGGGGTACTTTAGACCAAAACAGACTTTCTGCTGAAGTGACCTGAAGTTTCCCTAATTCTTCCTTTGTTCCAGGTGTATAGATCCAGCCGTAGAAATGTGGTGAGAGGTTACCATGTCAGGTTGCAAGCTTATTCTGTCCCTGGAATCACTAAAGATGTTCTAGAAAATCAATTTGCCCTCTCCAAGAGGACTCAACTGAAGTATAGGATCATTGTTCATTGGGGAAAAGTTCCTCTGAAGACAGACATGATTTCATTTCTATATCATTAGTTCTGCTTTGGGGAAGATAATGGATAAACTTAGTTATTTTCTACTTTTCTTATTAAAGGTTTTATCTGTTTCTTTTCAGCATAGTAGAATATGGAGGCTGAATGTGAATGCCGCGATTTGTCATTTTCAGATGCCGAGATTTGTCATTTTCAGTAGCTCAGGGATCTCCCTGAAATAACTAAAGGCATCTGCTTTCAACACTCATGCGTATAAAACTGAAACTGACAGGAAAACGTGTGAACCTTCAAACCCCAACACTACTGCATTTAAAAAGAATTGTTGTTATGAATGTTGAAATATTTTCCTCTTGGTCACAGTTTATGATGTGTGTGTGTGTGTGTGTGTGTGTATGTGTGTAGTTATTTGTTCAGGCATATAATACTTACTCAGGAATTCTGAATTCACAGATTTTGTATTGGAAATTTTGCCTATTTGATTAGATTGAGATGTAGAATTTTTAGTGATTTCAAAACAGTGGTATTTCATGATGTGTAAAGTCTTTTTACAAACAAAACGAGAAATAGTGATTGACTGTTTTAAAAAATAATTAGAATAATAATAATGATGATTGGGAAAAACATAGAAAAGATATTGAATGTTGAAGCGGGGAGATTAATGTCTCTGTACTGACTGACATGCATGGCATTCTCTTTTGAAAAAGCAATGTAATACATTGTAAAGTTATATGCAATCCAATGTAATATAAAGAAGATTATGATGATAATAAAAAAATTACCTTCAAAAAAAAAAGAAAAAAAATCAAACCAGAAAAAAACAAAATAGAGGACAAAAGTGTAATACAAACAAATCAATAAAGTGAAAATTTGTTCTTTCTTTAAAAAAAACAATTGCTAATTGGTATATGATTAATGAAATTGAAAAATCTAGCCAAATATCTTGTTAACACACACACACACACAGAGAAATTTCCAGAAATTAGAACAGATATATATTCATTTTTGTGAGATTTTTTTTTTTTTTTGAGAGATTTTCACTGTAGGGCGGGTGTGCTTGCCAGACAGACAGAGAGAGACATAGAGACAGAAAGCGAGAAATCACCTCCCAGGGGGGATGGTCACGCCGCAATCCCTTCTCCTCTTGGGATCTTGGGCACGCACGCACACGCGCCCGGCGTGAGTTTTAAGCCTCCGGGTCCGGGACATGAACCGCGGTCGACTACGTGGGAGTCCAGTGACATAGCCATTAAGCTAACTGCTGGTTCCCTGAGTTTTTTGTTTTTTAAGGTACAAATTCAGTTTATCTTTTATGACACAGTACACGAGAGGCAAAGTGTTGGGCATCACGGACTTTGCTTCCAACTCCTTGTAATCTTCACTTCTTTGGCTTAAAGGAGAGACTAGACAGAAAAGCCAGACAAGGCTTAGGCCACTAAACTAAGATTGGGACAATGCTCATATCATCCCCAAGGGATGGACAAGGGGACGGTTAGTCGCAAGTGGATTTCTAAAACTGTCAGCTGGGGCGTAGGAGCACACTTTCCGATGCTCAGTTGTCCCCACCACACAGGAACAGCCATGCTTTCTGCTGGTTGCCCTTAGTGTTTTGCTGGATATAGTACTATAAGGACCTGCCATACTTTCTCTTGAATTCAGACCTAATTTTCAACAAGTCCACTTCACTGCGGGAGACCATGATTCTAAGCAGGTCCTTATCGCAGGTCCTCTTGCCCTTTATGGAGTCGTAGAGCTGATCAGCAAAATACAGAGGCTCATTCTGAATACACTGAACCAGGTTCAGGAAAGCGTTTTCTAGGTCTCCCTTGACCTCCTCCTTGATGCTCTCCAGCATGTTGTAAGGGCTGAAACTCTTGTCCCTGTCAAATACTTTCTAGAGGTGGCACAGGCTCCACTCAGTCATGATGCTGATCCACTTAGGAACATCAGTTCCTTTCCTCTTCACTCCAGCATCATAGAGATCCTGGGCATCCTGATCTATCAGCTCGTAGTCAGTGACAGAGCCATCCTCTGCTCTTTTACCCTTGACGAGGGTGCTATCACTTGAGGAAGTCATCAGAGGTGTCAGAAATAATGTCTTTCTCCAGATCAGTCTTGTACATTTCCTCATAGATTCTGATAATTTTCTGGAGCTCCTGGTTGGTTCTGGAGCAGATGATGTCAATGAGGGAGTCCTCGTCAGTTCCCAGTCCCTTCATTGGAGGCTTTTAGCTTGGATGCATCATACTGAGCATGTGTCTTCAATAGGCCCCAAATCACCATCTCCAGGTGGCAGATAAGGTGAAGTTCAGTGCTGATGCAAGTTCCTTTTTGGGTCTTCTCTGGTAGGGTGAAGGCAATGTCCTGTCTCTGTGTACTTCTGTGGTTGGTCAGAATGTCGATGATGGTGACTTGATCCACACTGTTGGTCTCGATGGCCATTTTAATGGTCAAAGCATTGCACTCTGCATCAAAGTTGGCGCAGGTTTTGATGGACCCATAGGCACTTGTGGGTGTGGAGTATTTGCCTTCTAAGCCAAGCTTGCACAGGATTTAATGAACAGTAGACATTTTGAAAGGAGCTGAGCCAGGCGCCCAGAGCTGCTAGTAACCCCAGAAGCTAAGTGCCATTTTTGTGAGATATTTTTAATGCAACTTACAAGATCTTTTTCTCAAGCTGTTGGTGCGGAGGTTAAAGCACTGGGTCCCAGATGACTGATGCTATAGTTTGAATCCTGGGCCTGGTGGCTTTAAAAATGCACACCAGTCACATGTGCCTGCATGCCTAACGTCCTGAGAGGAGAATAGAGAAGGGATTGTGGTGTGACCATTCCCTTGGGAGATGATTTCTCACTTTTTCTCCCTCTCCAGCTCTATCTCTCTGGTAAGCATACATGCCCTATGGAAAAAAAAATAAATATATTTTTCTCTATTTTGGTATTCTGAATCTGCCTTCTATAAAACTGACTTTTTAAAGGTGAACCATTTTTATTAAAAATGATATAAAATAGGGCCAGCAGCTGGCATGGAGTTTAAAGCACTGGATCCCCCACACATGGGCTACTCCAAGGTTTGAGTCCTGAACCCGGTGGCTTGAAAATCACACTGGGCATGTGTGCTTGCTCAAAATCTCAAGAGGAAATTTGAGGGGAAGGGATTGTGGTATAACCATCACCCCTTTCTCTGGTGAGCACATGTGCCCTACAGAAAAAAACTAAACAAAACAAGAAAGAAAATAAATGAAATAAGATAAAATAAAATTCACGAGCACCTGACCTTCCTTTTCCTTTTAGTACTTAACATCTGTGATGGAAATTATCCCAGAGTCAGTCTCGAGAGAACAGTTTTGTGGGATAGAGTTGATGCCACTTAACTGTGCTTGACCTTATTTTCCTCACCTACAAAATTAGAGTGATAGAGGAATAATCTGTATGGTCGTGCCTCCATCCCTTCCATCCAGCTGTGAACACTCTGTTTGGTTTTTCTCTGCTGTGCATGCACCACTGTCTAACATTCCCTTGGGAATGATACTTCCAGCAGTATTTTCAAATAGCATTGAAGAGAGAGAAAACTCCAAGGCAGCAGATCCAGCATTTTCAAATTTTAAGGCTCAACTGAGAAGAAAAGAGTTCATCCAGAGAAGGATATAAATTCCACTTGACTAAATCTTAGCACTTTCCCCAATCTCCATTAGGGAAAGGGTTGACATTAGAACGCTCTTTGAGGGAAACTCATTAGCCTGAAATAACCCCAATCAGTGAAGTGTTGGATATTCATAAAGTTGCTTGGCAGAATCAGAAAAAATGGAGGCAAAGCCATTTCGTACTGATGGATTCATTATCCCTGAAAGGAGGTCCTTACCATTGAAAGCACTGTCTTTGTAAGCAAGCCCTTTTCAAAACTTCACTTTAAAAACAATAAAGGCAGTGGTTACGTTGTGGAAATGACGATGATTCTTTAATATATGCAAACTAATGTTGCACAAGCAGGCCTCTGTGACAAGGAATAACATTCCCCACATCAGCCACAGATTCAAAACGGACGATGTCCCAAATAACTTGGCAGAAATAAAGTTTTCATGTTCTATAAAATCTTGATAACAAAACTCTAATGATATCGACCCACGTGTTAAAGGAAAATGTGAAATGTTTAAAGAAAATTGTTTCATAAAAATGAGAGGAAAAAATACTTAACATGCTATTTTATACCATTTCTGATCTTTTTAATGTATAACAAACGAAGTTAATCAAATTCCATTATTATGTCAACCACACTCTAAGTTTATGTATAAATGTCGAGTTAGCCCCCAAACTTCCTGGACTATGTCCTCCGTGGGAATATGAGGTCTGCTTTTGACTTTTATACCTGGTATCAAAACGGTAGGTATTGACCTTGAGAGGCTTTCTCTGGTGAGCACATGTGCCCTACAGAAAAAAACTAAACAAAACAAGAAAGAAAATAAATGAAATAAGATAAAATAAAATTCACGAGCACCTGACCTTCCTTTTCCTTTTAGTACTTAACATCTGTGATGGAAATTATCCCAGAGTCAGTCTCGAGAGAACAGTTTTGTGGGATAGAGTTGATGCCACTTAACTGTGCTTGACCTTATTTTCCTCACCTACAAAATTAGAGTGATAGAGGAATAATCTGTATGGTCGTGCCTCCATCCCTTCCATCCAGCTGTGAACACTCTGTTTGGTTTTTCTCTGCTGTGCATGCACCACTGTCTAACATTCCCTTGGGAATGATACTTCCAGCAGTATTTTCAAATAGCATTGAAGAGAGAGAAAACTCCAAGGCAGCAGATCCAGCATTTTCAAATTTTAAGGCTCAACTGAGAAGAAAAGAGTTCATCCAGAGAAGGATATAAATTCCACTTGACTAAATCTTAGCACTTTCCCCAATCTCCATTAGGGAAAGGGTTGACATTAGAACAATTTTCCCGCCTTTAATGACTGTGGCTGAGAGTCTTGATTGTACAGTATTTTGACTCGCACTTCATAGTCCCCCCAATGTCTCCATCCATGTCCGTGGGTAGCTCTCTAAATACAGCAGCTGTGCCATCTGTTTCAAATATTATTTCAGCCCTTGCTGTTTTGGGATAAATTTCATAAAGTGTATTGCCTACACACACATTTAATTGAACAAACGAGAAGCCTTTCCAGTTTAAAAAAGCTTCCTAAATGACAAGAAGTGTCCAATTTCCATTCAAATGGTTACTCCGGGGCTTTAAAATGTGTGAATTCATCTAACAGAGGCTGGTGGTGTATTTTGAGGCAGATGGCTTGATTCTGTGAAGAAAAAAAATTAAGTAGATTTTACTATCAATCTTATTTTTTTTTTGGCAAAAGACTGACATAATAAAGATGTGTGTATTACTGAGAATGCTTTTTAATAATGATTCTACCTTATGTTTTCCCCCAAGAATATGGTTAACTGACTAGGAAAATCTATTTAGAGATTTTATGTTTATCCATAATGATCAGCTTAGAAAAAAAAAAAGAAGAAGCCCACTAACAGAATTGCTGAAATACAAAAGGAAAACAATGCTCTACAAGTTTGTAAAGGAGTTTAAGAGGAAAGGAATGCTAAAGTTTATTTTATGTTTCTCCTGCTAAATATCTACAATATCAATAAACTGAAGATTTTTGAGGGATTTTTGTCTTGTGAAATTGTCTTTAGAGGAATATCTTTGCTGGCCATTATAGATGGGTTCAAGGCATTTGTTATATTTAAGGTCAATTGAGACTAGAAATACCTATGAATCTAGCCACTCTTGCAGGTTGATTGTAGTAGCAATTAAAGATAAAGCATGAATGTTAGCTGAAAGACCCATATTCTTATAATTTAAACCTATGGCATCAGTGAAACTTATTCAGGGACCTATATTTTTGCAGACATTAGTGCAGTGATGGACAAACTGCAAGAATAGCTTGCAAAAATGGCTCTGTATGTTAGCGACAGAGACAATATTATTAGCAGACTCATCACACTCAAGTTTTCTCTGTCAGCTAGTCATGAAAGGTCTAAGGCCTTAGACTGTAGCGAGCCCTTTGGAATCTCATGAAACTTAGGGAGAAGAACAACTACCTCATGAAAGGGTTGCCAGTTTAGTTAGGTGTCAACTGAAGAGCAACTGAAACAATAAAAAGACGTGATTAAATTTATACTCTTCAACTTCTGTAGTAAATCACACTAATTACCTAAAAATTTCAATAATAAGCATCAAATCAGAAATTAATTCAATAGAGACTAGCAAGACAGTAGATTGGGCAAATGAAACTAAAACTTCTTTTTTTTCAACAGATGATGAATGTTAATAAACTTTAGCTAAACTTAGAAAAAAAGAGATGACTCAAATAAAATTATCAACACATAAGAAGACATTATAACTAATACCACAAAAACAGAAAGGATCATAAAAGACTACTATGAACAATTATATGCCAACAAATTGGATAATCTAGAAGAAATGGATAAATTCCAAGGAATATAAAACTTATCAAAAGAAATAGAAAATCCATGATAAGAAATAGAAAATCTGAACAGATCAATTATGAATAACAGGTTGAATTAATAATAAAAAGTTTCCAAACAAAGAAAAGTTCAGGACATGATGACTTCAATGATGAATTCTACCGTTTAAAGAAGAATTAATGCCAATACTTCTCAAACTCTTCCAAAAAATTGTAAAGGAGGAAACACATCCAAACTCACTTTAAAAACTCACTTTAACTGTGATATAAAAGCATATAATGACACTACAATAAAAAAGAAAACTTTCAAGACTATTAAAAAATTGATCAATGAAATAGCTGTGGTTAGAAATGAAGTCAGTTTTCGGACCAGCAGATGGTGTAATGGTTATGTTGCTGGACGCCCACGTAGTCAACCTTGGTTTGAGTCCTGAACCTGACAACTTAAAACTCACACTGGGCACGTGTGTGTGTGTGTGTGTGTGTGTGTGTGTGTGTGAGTGTGGGTGTGTATGTGCGTCCAAAATCCCAAGAGGAGAATGGAGGAGAAAGGATTGCAACATAGCCATTCCCCCTAGTGTTGTGATTTCTTGCTTTCTGTCTCTTTGTCTCTCCAGTAAGCAGACACACCCTATAGCAAAAATATCTCTCTAAAAAAGAAAAAGAAAAAAGAAAAGAACTAGGTCAGTTTAATGGAAGATCAAGTGAAGGGGTAATCTCAGAATGTAGGCAAAAAAAGATGACAATTGTAAAAGAAACTAGAAAAGAAGGATGGAATTCAGTATATGAGGTGTAAATAGTCACAAGGCATGTAAGATGTTCAGCCATCCCAACATTTACCTGATAACTCACATAAAGAAACACTAGAAAAAAAATAGAAAGAATGATACATCCAAAATAATAATAGATAAATAAATATTTTTCTGCAGAAAGAAAAGATGCTTTTTTTTTCATTAAAATTATATAATGCAAACATCAGTATTGCAAAAGGAAGCTAGTAATATCAGGGTAAAATTTGTCCTAGCAGAAAGAAAAAATTGTGTACTTTTCCAGAAAGAGAAAAAGAGATTACTCACAAAGGGAGGAAAATCAGAAGGACATTGGTGTTTTCTAACACTGAATGCTAGAAAATGTGAAGCCATTATCTGTAAAATCCTTAGGGATTTGAGTCTTGGATTCTCCAATAAGCAAGCTGTTATTTAGGTGTGAGGGCAAAATGAAAACAATTTTAAACATGGGAAGTTGACCTTCTCTAAAAACATAGATTACTGTAGGTTGTTTGTTAGCAAAATGAAAAAAAGAAACGGAAAGAAAAGAAAGCAGGGAATATGGTGAATAAATTCCCTGACTTATCAGTAAGTCTGAGTAGTCATGAGCCAGTTACGTCAACTACCTGTAAGTTTAGTCAGTTGTTAAGTGAGTGTTCTAAAAGATTGGGTCATCAGAAAGTCATGATTCATTTTTGCATAGAAAAATATGTTATGACTTTTCTGATGACCTAATAGGAGCATAGAAGCATACTAAAAGAGTTACTTTCACTATTCGTGGAAGTCTTCAGGAGGTTTCCAGTAATAAAACCTTACTGCATAGAAACACATATCTATCCGAAGTTGACATATCTTAAGAATAGAAATCAGGGGGCCAGGAGGTAGAATAGTGTTAAGGTGCTAGACTACCGCATGGTCAATTATGGTTTGAGTCCTGGACCCAGCTGCTTGAAACTCACACCAGACACATGTGTGTGTGTGCCCAAAAACCTGAGAGGAGAATAGAGGAGAAGAGATTGCTGCATGGCCATTCCCCTCTTGGAGGGAGGATGATTTATAATTTTCCTCTCTCTGTGTCTCTCTGTCTCTCCAGTGAGCACATATACACCCTATAGTAGAAACCTAAAAAATAAAAAAGAACAGAAATTAAGAAAAACTATTATAACTTCAAAATTCAACAGAAAAAAGAAAATTGATTGTATAATAAATAAAACACTTAATGATCAAAACTGCAAGTATTTATAGTGAGATAGTACATTACTAATAATAGCTAATATTATTTCATATTGCATACCAGGTATTATGCAAGATGGATATTATTATTGTTTTCATTTATAAATGAGGAACGTGAGGACACAGAGATTAAATAATTTACTCAAAGTCTTCAGTCAGGAAGGGGCAAAACAGCTAATCCAACTGCAGAGCCATGCTAATATCATGACCTCAACTCTTTGATTGGAATATAAATTCTTCAAAAGTGACTCCAATAGAGAAAAACTAACTTGGTCTTACACAGCTTATAGATTTTTAAAAATATGTGTCAGATGCATCTAATAGTTTCTAGAGTATAAGAACCTGTTGTGGGACCGGCTGATGGCATGGTGGTTAAGGTGTTGGACTCCCACATGGCTGACCTCGGTTTGAGTCCTCAACCTGACAGCTTACTTTCTCACTTTCTCTCTCTCTCACATAAAACTTTTAAAAAATTAAAATAAATTAAATTAAGTAAATAATTGTTAAAAAAAAAAGGAACCTGTTGTTACTGAATCATGTGTAACAAGCCACCTCAAAACCTGGTGGTTGAAAACAAAACAAGACAGAAAAACTATGAGACTCTCATGAGTCTGGATCACTTGAGGGGTTGCTCTAGGGTTGGTTTACTTGGGGTGGGTTGGTCCAGTTCCATGTATCTCTCATCTTCCTCTTAGCTAGTCGAGGATAGCCAAGCCTTTCAGGTCTGTCAGCATGGCAGAGGAACAAGAGAGCAAGCTCAAGCCTGCAGGTGTTTTTCACGACTTTGTTCTTATTACTCTTGTTAACACTGCACTGGCTGACCCACAAGACTATGGAGAAATGGGAAAGTCATATGGCAAAGGACATAAGTAGAAGCAGGGATAATGAATTAAGACCATCAGTGCTGTTTAATATCACTAATCTACTTTTTTCATGGTTGTTACTAGGGGAAAAATTATATAAACAAAACTTACATGAAAATTTGAAATGCAATGGGCTTGTTGAAAGCAATGTAATTGTGACCACCACACTAGTAACTCCAGGGTCCAAGAGAGTGTTTTCAAAATACTATGATAAGAACTTTGGTGAGATAACAAATTATTATTCATTTGTTGAAAGAAAACTTTTCTCTCTTTCTTCCTTTTTCTTTCTCCTTTTTTTTCTTTCTTTCTTTTTCTTCCTTTCTCTTTCTTCTTTTTTTTTCTTTTTCATTCTTTTTTTTTTTTCCTCTTCAGAGTTTTTTGCCTTAGAGCACATGTACTTGCTAGAGAGAGAGATAGACAGAAGACACAGTGAGAAAGAAAAGTGAGATATCACCCCTCCCCAGGGGGATGGCTATGCTGCATTCCTTTTCCCTCAATTCTCCTCCTGGGATCTTGGGCAAGCACACACATGCACCTGGTGTGATTTTCAATCCACTGGGTCCAGGACTTGAACCATGATTGTTTATGAGGGAGTCTGGCAATGTAACTGCTCCACCATCTGCTGACCCCAAGAAAACCTTTCTTAAACCAAGATGATCTTTTCAGTGTGGGGTGCTGGGATCCTCCTTTCAGCCTACTATTGAGATTACTATGCAACTGAGGAAGGAAGGTGAGGATATAAAAGAGAATGAAAAAAATCTAAGACAAAAATATATATCCTATTTTCAATTAGTGAAAAGTAAAATGGAGCACTGGTCCTGTGGTCTAGTGAATAAAGGACCCAGATCCTACACCAGCCCTAGCCCTGGATGTTTGAGAAACATCCCATGTGTCCAAAATCCCAACAGGATGAAGAAATGAAGAAGGAATGGTGGCATGCATAACCATGTCCCAATAGGGAATGCTCTCTCCTTTTCCCTCTCTCTGTCTCTTTCTAGTGACGACATGTGTCCCCTGACAATCAATCAATCAATGTAAAATGCATAAATGTGAGTGGCACATGCTTTTTCTGATCCCACATAAGGATTTCAGAAGAAGTTTTATAGGTAGTGGGAAGAGCTCTTGGTAGAAGTCTGGAAATTGACTTTTTGCACTAGGTCTGCCACTAATAAAAGATAAAACCTTGAACAAGTCCTTCACCTTTTCTGAGTAACACTTTTCTTATTAAAATTGGGCTGGAGAATCTCTAAGATTCTTTTCAGCCTTAAGAATTTAAGAAGCAAATTTTTGCAATGAAAATGTGATTGGAGTATAGATGGGGATTCATTGAAATGCATTTTGGAAATTAAGAGCAGCAACTGATTTTTAAGAAGCAATGATATGATCTCTAAAATGATTAATCGTAATTGAGCAGTTACTATTGATACAATGGCTAGATCTCATGAATAAAATTATAACGCTCATTCAAGATGGTGTTCTTTTATGAATAGAAAGGAATAGCAACGTGGTCTAATTTTTTTTCTCCCTTAAATCAGTACTAGACAAATTATGGGTACAAAAAAATAAAGCTTATAGAGCTAATACTGGCTTATAAGTCACTGAATAACCTTTGCTTCAGAGTGATATACTAACATAAGAAAAAAAGAAACATTGTCATGACCCTGCCCTAAGATGTGTCCTTTCCAGTTGACAGTGTCCCATGTATTTCCTGTACTCTATGGGGCAAGGCATAGATGCCATTTGTTTTATCAACTCAAAAGGCTATGGCCATGTTCCAAGTATCTCTACCTTCCTCTAAAAGGCAGTTATAAATTCACAATCCACTAATGTATATGAATATACATTATAGATTAGTTTTATATATACATGAGTCACTTCACCAAATCAGAGTAACAATATATCACATCTTCTTCATTTTGCCAATTAATCATTCAGCCAACAATGTGTTCTTATTAGCAGGAAGTCCAGTATCTCCTGTTTGAGTACTTCCCTTCCTTATCATCCCAAGTTGTTGGTGGCTTTCTCAGGCAAAGGCTATAAACCATATTTTATAGATAATTACTAATTTGCATTGGTCTTCTGCTTTTAGTTTCTCACTGCTATATGGTGTGGCTATCCAAGATCTATCCTGCCTAGTTCTGCTCTGTGGTGATGCCTTTCTGGTCTAAGCTCCTGCATTGGATTCTTCACATACGCCAAATAATATATTAGGTCATTGGGAAGGCCATGACATATTTTACTATGTTTTTTCTGCGTAAAAATGCATCATGGTTTTCTCAAAGGCCCAAAACTTCAAGACAGAATTTATCTCAGTGTTGATGTGAAAATTAAATGAGAGAATATCAAGCGGAGTGCCTGGCTTCTAAAAGATTTATAGGAAATGTATGCTCCTGCTATCACTATTACTACTTTTATTGTGATATTATTAATATAGTAATGATTTCCAAAAGTACAGTGAGATTCTGAGCTTGCTGTAATGTAGAGCTTTGTGTCTCCAATATTTTTCCTCTTAAAAGAACCTCCTATCGAATTATTCCACCTTTAGCTCACAGATTTCTGTACTGAAACAAGTGACCTCTTGGAACTTATTATTATTTTTCACAATTATTTTTCCAGAGAGTATAAGTGCTTGCCAGAGTTGGAGGGAGAGAGAGAGAATGTGAAGTCACCTCCATGGGGGAATGGTCAAGCTGTAATCCCTTCTCTTCCACTTCTCCTCCTTTTTGGCATTTTGTGCAAGCATGCACACATAGCTGTTGTGTTTATCAAGTCACCATCTGGGATCCAGCTGTCCTAACTGTCACCTCATTGGCAAGACTTCCTGATTGTACTTTTTTTGAAGAAAAACGGGCAAGGTTTATGAACAGGCAACTCATAGAAGAGTAAATGTGAATGTCCAACACATATCATCTCACTAGTATTCAGGAAAAAAGATTAGATAAAAGAGATAACTTCCTATACCCTACTTAGCTACAAAATAAATTTCTGATGATACCAGTTTATTGGGTTGGAGAGCAAAGACAGCCCTCATGTGCTGTGGGTGAGAGGGGAAATCGTTACAACTACCTTGGGTCACACTCTCTGGTAGTGTACAAATACGCTGTGATTTATTTATAAAGTAGAACACTGGACAGTGTTAAAATAGTGTGTGTGTGTGTGTGTATCAACATGGGTACAGCTACAATTTAAATTGATAGTCTTCACATGTAAAGGATTTTTAGAAACAAGAGTTATAAAATAGTTCCAGGAGAGGATAGCCAACGGCAGAATGGTTACATTGCTAGACTCCCACATGACCTACCATAGTTCAAATCCCAGACTTGAAGGCTTGAAACTCACGCTGGGTGCAGGTATGTGCATGCCCAAAATCTTGGGAGGAGAATAGAGAAGTAGAGACTGTGGCATGGCCATCTCCCCAGAGGGTGATTTCTTTCATTCTCTTTCTCTATATATCTCTGGCAAGTGCATTCACCCTACAGCAAAAAAAATCTGAAAAATAAAATTATTCCAGGAGAAAAATATGATAATCATATAGTCAACTTGAAAAAAAGAGCAAAAAACCAAACCAAACCAAACCGAAACAAAACAAATGACTAAAATGTGAAAATGTTTGACTGCACAGTGAGCTTTTCTCTAATGGAGCCAAGAAATTTCACATTTCCTCCAAAGAATGTAATATAAATATACTAATTTTTTGACTTTCATAATAATTCCCAGATACTGTGTTCCATATTTGTCATATACTAAAAAAACTTGATTCTACAAATCTTTAGTAATTTTAACTTAGGACACTTTTAGAATCAAGATTTAATTTCTCAAAATGAGAAAACACAAGTGCTGCCAATACTCTTACTTAAAATACTGCCTACTGGGGGACAGCAGGTGGTATGGTTGGACTACCACATGGTCAACTGTGATTTGTGTCTTGGACATGGTGGCTTGCTTTCTCACTTTCCTTCTCTCTCTCTCTCTGGTTAGTGAATGTGCCCTATAACAAATTTTAAAATAATAATGATAAGTAATATTTAATAAATAATTCTAAAAATATTAGAATTATTAATTTTAATAATTAGGGTTATTATTAATTCTGCTTATTTATTTGTATTCTAACTATAATTAAGATTTACTGATCTTAGGTAAATATTATTTAAAATAATGCATGGAGTCTAAAACATGATCAGCATCTCCATTATTTTATCTCATATATTACCAAAGTTTCTTCTATGAAATGTAGTTCTCAGGAATTATAATATATGGTGAATTCTGAAGAGAATAAAAAGATTATTTAGAACCTGTTAGGATTATGGGCATGGGCACTAAACAATTCTGTAACTTAGTGAAACTTCTAAAGTTATTTTCTAAACTCACTTCGGCTTATTTGTATTTTATTTGTATTTTGGGGATTGGATCTTTAGGTGGACTGTGGCTGGAGCAAGGGTGTTGCTAGCATCAGTTATTAAAAGGAAGGGGCAAGATAGTGGCTTGTCTGTAAGAGCCCGTGCTCTGTGAGTCTAACCCAGATGGGAAGGTTCCAGGTTCATGTCCAGAGACTTCTCTAAACGCATCAGGAATGAGCGTGTCCATGACCCAGACTTGGCAGAGACTGGGAGGTAGGCTGTTGTCTTGAGACCCTGTTGGGGTGCCTCTCTCTCTTTCACCTGTATGTTTTCTGTTTCTCTATTGTTCATGAATAAACTAACTAACCTTAAAAAATGCCCAGAAAGAAATAGAGAATGCATCAATGGGTTCAAGAATAAAGATAGTGGAGCAGAACTGGGAAGAAGAGCAAAGCTGAAAGGAGTCATTTAGGTTTTTACTTGTAATAGCACTTCCCATTCTGCCTAACTCCATTAGGTATGATTTGACTGTAGTCAGTGGGATAATGTCAAAGCGAAAACCAAAAGTGGAAGTAACAGGCATCAAATTATAATAAATTCTGATAGCAAGTGGGAATTATTTTTTCTAAACCATTGTCTCGCATTAAAACAAGGATGACAATTGATTAGAAATTAATAAAAAAATTGTTAGCAAAGAAAGGGTTAGAAAATAATGAAATCATTAGCAAAGAAAGACCTATATAAGTTTCAAACAAAAACTTAATGGAAACTTTCTTCAGTGCACCTACTGAACTCCTGCTACCTCTCCTAAGAACTCTCAGTCCAAGTTATATTGAAAAATATGCTCAATTTCATTAGCAGAGTGATTTTCCAAAGTGGATGATTCTGTTTGTAGATTCCCTAAAGAGGTGCTAATAAAATAGTTTATAGTGACCTTGTCTATTTGGTAGTAATTAGAAAATCATTAATTCTTTCCATGGCTTAGGATTAAAATAATTGTGGGCACATATAGAAGATAATATATCCACAATGTTAACACCAAATAAGGGAGAAACACATGAGGATTATTAAAAGTATATAGATAACTCTTATAATTCAAAAAGAAAGAGTATAACCACAAGAGAATAAAAAGAGCAAGCATTTTATTACAGATAACTCATAAAAGAGAAAATACAGATTCTACTACATGTATTAAAAAGTTCACTTCAGTAATAATCAAAGAAACACAAATTTTAACTAGCACTCATTTTGTGATTCTTAGGAAGATTTTCCAATTGTTGCTGTTGTTGTTTTGTTTGTTTGTTTTTGCTAGAGGATATGTGTGCTTGCCAGAGAGAAATAGAAAGAGACAAAGAAAGGGAAAGGAAAGTGAAAATTCATTCCCTAGAAAGGATGGCTATGCTGCAATCCCTTCTTCTCTGGTCTCCCCTTGGGATTTTGGGCATTTGTGCACATGCATCTGGTGTGATTTTCAAGACACTGGGTCTGGGACTCAAACCATGTAGTTGGCCATGTGAGATCTAGCTGCCTTAACTGCCATGCCACCTGCTGGTCCAGGACTTTCCAAATTTTAAGAATATGAAAAACTATCTAATGTTAGGAATTAATGGAAAATTACCTCTTCTGTACAATGTCTTAAGTAAAATATTAGTCAAAGACTAAAAATAGAGAGTTTTGACTATGCAATTTTATTTCTAGGAATTTATTGTCAGTAGATAACAAGATAGAATCTTGAGTACAAATGGTATGCTGTGCCGTTATTTAAAGAATAGAATATTTAAATGCTCTACATGTCCAATAGTTGTTGGAAGTGGCTGTCTGCCACGGGTGCTGAGTCTTCCTCCACGATCTTGCAAAGGGTGCCAGAGGACAAAGAGTATATGTTTGAATACTAGGTGACTTTTGTAGCTAGTCACATAGGCACCGAAATAGGTTAAGGTGACCACAACCTGACAACCATGTAATGCTAGCACAGTCTTCTGAAGGAACGGGACTGGCTTCCGTGGTATGGCCTATGATGATTCCTGCCTGTCAAAAACTCCTGTCCCATAGTACAACCTTTTTTTGTGTACAGATGGCAGCTGGAACACTGGTATACCTTCCTGAGACTTGGGAACAAGTGGAAATCAATGCAAATATGCTGGTGCTCCTATTTCCTGCTATTGGAGAAAGGGATAGAAGGGATTACAGCCGGACCAGGACCCTTTGGGGGTTGCTTTCTCCCTCTCCTGCTCTCTCTGTCCCTCTGTCTTTCTCCAGGAGTATGTACATTTTGGCAACAGAGGAAAAAAGGGATTTGATAATATTTTCCACTTTTGTCCTTGAATCGCCCTCATAACCAATGTCCGGGAAACAATTATTGCTGGTTTTCTCTAAAGCAGCAGTCTCCAGTAGAAATTCTACTGTTAAAGAAATGCTTTGTATCTGCGCTGTCGGATTTGGCCTTCACTTGCCACAAAGGAACACTAAAATATAGCTTGTGTGACTGAGATACTAAGTGTTGAGTGTTAATCTAATTTTAATTAAAATGTGGCTAGTGGCTACCATGTTGGATAGTTCTGCTCTAGAAAATACATTGAATAAACTTTGGCTTCAAAACTCCTTGTGGAGCTCTCATTCTATTAAACTTCTTCAGTTTATTTTAAAGAATATTACAGAAAGTAGACTTCTTTTTTTTTTTTTCCTCAATTTCTTTCTTTCTTTCTTTTTTTAAGGTAAACAGATAAGCAAGCCTCTGCTTAGGAAAGAGATGCTTTTGTAAGCTCAATATTTCAGACCAAAGTGTCCATTTGTCTTCAATAATATCTAGCTCTGAAATTTTGTTGCTGTTGGCACTTAATGAAGCCTCCATTTCTCTGCTTCAAAGATGGTCTCGAAGCATATTAGCAGTTTGTGTGGTGCGCACAGCGTCAAGCAAACAGCCACATGCGTTAAGGTCTGTGCTTAACAGTCCTGCCTCAGGATCCCTGCAGATTCCTTGAGTATCCTTTTAAACACTCTAGTGTCTGTTCTATGAGAGGAACAGATGCATCCTTCCATATATTGCAATCAGCAAAGTTCAGGAGATGGAAGGCCAGGCTATATTCATATTTCTTTCACAGTGCTGAGTTTATCAGTAGCTTTTAAACCAGTTTTCTCAATGGCTAAAGTTTCTTTTTTTTTCAAAAATAGTTTCCTATGTTAGCTGTTTGAGATCAGGAACTATTGAGCTTTCCTTTGAATAAATTTGCTTTCCTGTTTATAATCCTTTTTTAATGCAGTGCTTTAAGGTATACTAGTATTTCTATTTAAAAACCCAATTTTCAGAAGTTTCTATCTTTATGAAGAAATGGTTGTTTTCCTTTTTATAACTTTGAAAACACGCAATGACTTTAAACTTAAAGAAATGTTTTGGCTCACAGAATTGTCTTTCTTTCAGAAGGAGTATGAACTTGTATCATGATTGGGAGTAGGGGGAAACACCTACAAATACATACATAACTTATATCTGTATCGCACGCACACACAAACATACAATTCACCCAGTTAAGTGGAAATAACAACTCCATTACAATGTACCTGCATACGTGTGCCTGTAAATACATAATACAGATGTAATTTTATTTCACTGAGAACAAAATTGGATGAAATGCTGTAGAGAGAGTGCTGAACATCACTAGAATACATTCATTCTTAGTGTTTTTTTCTCAATGGTTTACCTATCCAAACTTTCCCCAGCGGAAGGTGTGACTGGTAGTTTCAAAATCTCATTTGGTTGTTTCTAGTGATAGGGAGCTCACTGTTTCACCTGGTACACATGCATCCTTTGTCAGCTAGCAACTGCTTTTAGAAAAGTATCAATATGCGTGGAATTTCTCCTTTAATGACAACTATTCATTGGTTCTATTTCTGGCCATTTTAATAAATATATTTTATTTAAAAGATCTGAATATAAAAAATGTAAAAAAAAAAAACTATGTCAATGTGTAAGGGCAAATTAATCGTAAACCAATGATTATATAAATATTCTATTTGCCCAACTCAGATAAAGTTTGAAAACTCCTTTTTGTCTTCAACTCATCCCATGTTTATTGACTCACAAACCATTGCAAATGTTGCCAATCAGTATCACCCACGAGGGTCCCTCCTGTGACTTGCTCTTGAGTAGGAAGCCTGAATCAGGACCTCCACCCAATTCAAGGGTAGAAGGGAGACAGGTGAGAATGCAGGGAAAGGGTGAAAAGAGGACAGAGGAGAGGGGCAAAGCAGGGCAGTGAGCAAAGCTGATTCTGGGGGAGAAAAGACACACTCAGAGACCAAGACCTTGGGCATCAATCCCTGTTTCTACCTGGGGCAGCAAGAATATCAGAAAAAGACATTTCAAGCCTTCTCATCATGCAGCTTCTGCAGAAAGGAGCTGGATCAAAGTCCCTGCACTCAGTCTTTGGGTACAACGCCCTGAACCAAGGTGGTTTGGATGACAACCACCAGCTGTAGAAACTTGCTCTCTGTGTCCTTAAAGCCATGGCCTCTCTTCTTGGAGTGAATCAGCTTCAAAGAACCCAGTGTTCTGGGCAATTCTGGTGCCACAGATATCCAGACATCTGAGGAACTCATCTTCTAACTTCTTTTTCTTTCTCCTTTTGGCACCAAATATATTCCCATTTATTTATTTATTTTAAAGCAAGTTATAAAGACCCAGTTAGCCAGCTTTATGTGTTTAAGCCTAAACTTAACAGTACATATTTAAGCAATTGTCAAAACTTACTAAGTTGCCAGTGTTCATGCACAACTCGAAAACAGATTTAATTTATATTAATTCAGAAATGTATCACCATTAATGCATTACTCCTTCACTATTCAATGTTGGGAAACACTGAATTATTTTTGTGGCAGTCCCATCCTGGCAATGATAACTTCCTAGCAGGCTGACAGTGTTCAGTTCACATTTCGAACACAATGGGAAGCAGATCCTTGCTGGAGTTAGTTACAAGCTCATCTTACATACCTGAGTCGTGGGTCACCTGAATGAGGCTTAATAAAAAAGCAAAAAGCAAATAGAGATTTACAATAATTTTACTTATTTATTTATATTCATTATTCTTATTATTTACATTTGCTATAGGGCATGTGAGCTCACTGTCTCAGAGAGACAGAGACAGAGAAAGAGACAGAGAGAAAGTGAGAAAGCAAGCCATCAGGTCCAGGACTCAAACTCTGGTCGTCTGTGTGAGAGTCCAATGTCTTAACCACCACGCCACCTGCCTGCTGCCTCTACAACAGTTAAAGACCAAAATAAAAGGTCCTATTATGTGGTCCCTACAAACTCAAAACTCTAATAAATAGGGGGTCTGAGGAGCTGCTTATAAATACTTTAGGTTAAATACAATTATACTGAATATCAGCTTTTCTGAGCTGGAGGTGAGAGACATGGCTGAGGCCCCTTCCTCCTCTGTCAGCCCTCCGACCTCAGACTTGTTCTTTTTTTTTTTTTTTTTTTTTTTTTTTAGTTTTTTTTTTTTTTTTTTTTTTTTTTTTAGGTTTTTGCTATAGGGCACGTGTGCTTGCCAGAGAACCAGAAAGCAAGAAATCATCCCCTGGGGAGATGGCCATGCTGCAATCCTTTCTCCTCCATTTTTCTCTCAGGATCTTGGGCACACCCGGCATGAGTTTAAGCCACCAGGTCTGGGACTTGAACTACAGTTGACTAGGTGGGAGTCCAGTGACATAGCCATTACCCTAACTGCTGGTCCCCCTCAATCTTGTTCTAACAGCCTGTGAAAGCATGGTGGACTGAAACCTGCAGGTGGTACAGTGGTTGTGGTACTGGACTCCCACATAGCCAATCATGTTTCAAGTCTTGAACCTGGAGGCTTGAACTCATGCCAGGCACATATGTGTGAATGCTCAAAATCCTAGGAGGAGAAGGGATTGTGGAGTGGCCACACTCCTGGGGGGGGGTGACCTCTCACTTTCCCTCCCATTTTTTCTCTCTGTCTCTGTGGCAAATGCACATGCCCTATGGTAAAAACCTTAAAAACAATAAAATACTGTGGTGCACTGGAGCCAGCAGATGGCATGGTGGTTAATGTGCTAAACTCCTACATGACTGACTATAATTCAAGTCCAGACCTGGCAGCTTGAAAATCACACCAGGTGCATGTTTATGCATGCCTAAAATCCCAGGAGAATGGAGGAGAAGGGATTATGGTGCAGCCATCCTCCTGGTGGGGAATTTCTCACCGTTCCTCTCACTATCTCTGTCTGGCAAGAGTGCAGGGCACCTTACAGCAAAACCCCCACAAAACCCCAAAACCAAAACAAAACACAAAAAAACATCAAGTCCTAGGCATGCAGATACTTGCTTCCCCTAAGGGCGCTAAATGCATATCAGAAACTGGCACTGACATGGCATCTGGATTAAAAACCCTGAGAATAGGAAGAAGCAGAGAGGAAATTCAAACAAGTACTTGAGGCATGTGGTGTTATTAGATGCTAAAAAGTAGGACAACCATAATAGGGCAAGGAAGGACTTAACGTAGAAGGCAGAAGCCATTTCCACCTCTCTTCAAGTTCAGCTTCACATTCTATAACCCGGGTGATGTCTTTAGGGAATTTTTTGTTGGAAGGGACTCATTTTTATTAGACTTCTTCGAAGACCCATTTGGGGATGTTTTTGAGAAATGAAGAGTTCCCTGAAGAATCAGGAGCCAAGGTCTGAGTTGTTTTTCTCTCCTTTCAGTGGGTTTCTGTCTTCAGGAGTGAATTTTCATATTTTGTTACAGGACTTACATCATTCAGTTCACTAGGTCACGGGGTCTCACTTCATTCTCTTCCACATCATTTGGAGATAATGGGATGGGCAACTTCAAATCTGTATCAGTCTATACTAAAATAGTTAATGGCAGAAACATAACCACAAACAGAATTGTAAAGAATGGTCAAGAAACAGTCAAGGTGGAAGAAGATGGTCAACTCAAGTGCCTGAGGACAGATGGTGAGCAACAGCTGTGCTTAGATAACAAGTAACTCTACGGTGGCCTTTAGCAGAAATGTTACACTGAAAGGGCACCATTCATGGACTGACAGGAACTGGTTTTGAGGATTTTAAAGTTCTAAAATTCTTAGCGACCAAAATGTGAACAGGCAATATAAATCAAGATTATACCTCACATTAAGTAAAATACTGCCTACAAAAATCTTACTTTGCCACGTGGATAAGGGGGATCATTACTAATTTCATGATAAAATTTCTGTCTACTTATATATTTTGTATAAGATTCTGACAAACAATGATTTTAGTGAATCAATATATAACTCGATTTACAAAAACTCAGTTCACACTTGATTTTATTTCTCTTCTGAATGATCCATTCACTTTACACCAAATATCAGCTAGCTGACTCCTAGGAGGTGCTATCCAATGACTTCTGATGGCTCTCTTTGAGTAACGTCTAGCTTTGACATTTTGTCACTATTGGCACTAAACGAAGCTTCAGTGTTCATCCCTTGGAGATGGTATTCATGCACATTAGCAGTGTGTGGTACACAGATGCTTCTCACTCCGTGCTGGAACTTGAAACAAAGGGACATTCCTGAAAGACAATTAAGACATGTCATAACAACAAATATCTAGTATGAAATATAAATTATTTTAAATGTGATGCCAAAACCATTTATACACACTGATTTTATTATGGCCTTTTTATGTTTTGATTTTGCTTATTTATGTAAATCCATGGGAGATACAGTTAATATTTTTTTTTTGAGAGATTTTTTGCTTTAGGGCACTTGTGCTCACCAGAGAGACAGAAACAAAGAAATCACACTACAGGAGGAATGGTGACACCACAATACCTTCTCCTCCATTCTCCTCTCGGGATTTTGGGCATGCACACATATGCACCCAGTGTGAGTTTTAAGTTGCTGGGTCCGGGACTTGAACTGCTGACAGCTATGTAGAAGTCCAGCGACATAATAATTATTCTATATCCTGTTCCTGATACAGTTGATCTTACAGATCTAGATAATATCTGAATGGACAAATATGTACAACTCAGAGTATGTATTAATCTCTTTTTTAAATTTTTTTTTGCCATAAGGTGTATGCACTTGCCAGAGAGAGGAAAAATGAGAACTGCCCCCTCCCCCAAATGGGAGGGTGGTGATGGCCATGACAAAATCCCTTTTTCATTCTCCTCTCAGGATTTTTGGGCACAAATGCACATGTGCCCAGCGTTTTTTCCAAGTCTTTGGGTCTGGGACTTGAACTATGCAGTTGATTGTATGGGATCCAGCCACCTTAACCACCATACCACCTGGCTGGCCCTATTTATTTTTATGGTATAATTTTAGAGACTTATACTTTTATAGAAAGAGCAATGTTGACTGAATCATAGTTGTTATCTCCAACATTTTGCATTGTCCTCAAGCACCAAAACTATGTACCTTCTAATAAGGCAGCACTGTTTATCTGGAATTGTTGCTAGCTTTATAGTGCTAGGAAAGGGTGATAGAGGAAGAGTGAAAAGGATGGAGAAAATACAGAGTTTTGGTACATTACTTTAGATGTATTCTCTGCCAATCCATGTCACTGTTAACCATGGTTATTTTATATAGCAAATGCTTTGAAAGAAGCTGAGAATCTCTTGGCAAAATTTTCTAGGCAGCTAAACCATTTCTTGGCTACAAATTAAATTTCAAGTTTAATTTTCCAGTTCTTAAAGTAGTAACTTGATGGAAAGTTTGCTGGATCAAGAATGGATTCAGATGGGGACTTGTTAGTTTCTTATTTTCTGTTCTTTCAGGTAGAACATAAAAAAGTCAAAGGACAGAATTCTAAATATTGAGATTTCTGATAACCAATTGTTTTAATCAGATTCCTTATGTAAATAAATTTAAAAATCATGAGTTTGATTTAATATGTGGAGGTCACTAACAGAATACTATATATATATATATTTTTTTTTTTTTGAGAGGTTTTTGCTGTAGAGCACATGCGTTCACCAGAAAGACAGAGAGAGACAGAGAGACAGAAAATGAGAAATCAATCCTCAGGGGGGATGGCCACACTGCAGTCCGTTCTCCTCTCAGGATCTTGGGCATGCATGCACATGCACTCAGCGTAAGTTCAAGCCCCTGGGTGCTGGACTCTAATCCCAGTCGACTACATAGGAGTCCAGTGACATAGCCATTATACCAACTGCTGGTTTTCAGAATACTGTATTTTAAATATAGAAGTATTGTTAATATTTTCTGACTTTTGGTTAGTAAATTTGAACTTGCTGACATTTTCAGTTGACTCCTTTTTAACATTGTTTGAGCCATCACCATTTACCTTGTTCAGTTCCTTCCTTACTTCTGAAGAGATACATGCTAATGCCTTTCTATTTCTAAATTTTGTTTCAAAAATTAGGATTTTTGAAACCCTTCAATTTGAATTATCTGTTTTTATTTATTTATTTATTTTCAGTTGCCAGAAGGTGCAAGAACTCACCAGAGAAAGACAGAGAGAGAGAGATGTAAATGGAGCAAGTACCACCCAAAGGGACATGGTAATGCCATAATACGTTCTACATTTCTCCATCTCTTCATGATTTTGGTCACAGGCATGAATATGTCCAAGGTGTCTTGCCAGCTACTGGGTCCAGGACTTGAACCACACCGTTGGCCATGTGAGATCTCTTAATCTAGGCCATAGGTTGGCTCCTGCTAAATATTTTGACAAAAAATTTCCAGTGGATTTTAAACAAATTATAACCATAGTTAGAAGACTAAAAATGAGGAAAATGTCACAGTAAGAAATTTAGGATGATTTGCATAGAAGTTCTTCAAAATATTTTCAAAATATGATTTGTAATTACTCTTAAAAAAGAGATGTCACATAGTACCATGCTATTTTTAAAATTTTTACATTCTATATCAGCATTGTAACAAAAATATTATATTTAAAGTACTCAAAGCAGATAATTATAAAACCATTTAAAATTTTTGACAACTGTAGCTTTTATTTTTACTGGTAAATATCTCATTTTCTAATAATTAAGCATTTCATGTAACATATATAACCAAATTCTAAGCATAGCTCTGCTCCATAGATTGTTGAATTTAGTGAAAATATTACAAGATAGGGCAAAGTCATTTCAGATCCCATAGACATTTCAAAGACAAGAAGAAAATATTTTAAATATCTGTATGCCAATAATTCCTTAACTTAAAATAGAGAAATTTCTTGAATTAAATGAATTACTGAAACTCAGAAAAAACAGAGCATCTAAATAATCTTATTTTTAAAGAGTTTATATTAATAATTAAAATCTTTCCAACAAAAAAAAAAGTTCTGAGTCTAGGTAGCTTCTCTAGTGAATTATATACAATTTTTCAAGGTGAAAAGAGGCATGAAACATACACTACCTTTTCTGGGAAATAAAGGAGGAGAAAGTAATTTTCATCTTACTCAATAACATAAGGGGTTAACTTAGTACCCAAATCAGGCAATCCATAATAAGCAAAAAACTGTAGACCAATAGTTCTCATCAAATAGATGCAAATCTTTCACAAAATATTAGCTAATAGAATTCATACATACATATGATGGACAACATATCACAAACAAAAGTTCTCTTAAATTCATTTGTTCATGATCATTATAGACTGGAAATGGGTCCCATTTCATATAAACATATTGCAAATATTTTTCCCTGACCTGTGTCTAATATATATCTTCTTTTTTTTATTCCAACTTAGTCCTAGAATAACACACTTTAAAATTTTATAAAATTGATTATTTTATTTAAAATTAATCTCTGTTCATCATTATAGTGTACTGCATGATTTTGCCCTGTAAGAATACACTGCATATCAGTGAAGTCAAAGACATTCCCGTATGCATTATCATCAATGGATAACTTTTCATTTCTGTGTCTATTAAATGTGTTGCTTGTTTTTTTTTTTCCTTTTCCCCTTTCTTCTACCCTTTATTACTCACCTTCTCCTATATTGTCTCTAGTATCTACATACAGTTGCCCTTCCTGCTATTATACCTTCTAATCTTTCAGTTTCTGCTGTAGACTGCAGGCATTTGGTATATGTTAAGTGGGGACGTACAATGCCTCTCTTTCATAATCTGGCTTGTTTTATTTAACATTAAATCTTTTATATTTGTCTTCTTTGTATCAAATGTCAGGATCTCATTGTTTTTCATGACTGAGTAGTATTCCATACTGTACATGTACACTTGTTTAAAAATCCACTCATCTGTTCTTGGGTACTTGGGTTGATTCCATGTTCTAGCAATTGTGAATGATGATGTAATAAACATGTATGTGCAAGTATTTTTCTGAGTGTTTTCCTATCCTTTAGGTAGATATCTAAGAGTGGTCATATGATAGTTCATATGATAGTTCTGTTTGTGGGTTTACGAGGCACCTTTATATTGTTTTTCACATTGGTGGTACTAATTTATACATTCCCACCAACAATGTAGGAGAGTTTCTTTTCACTGTAGCCTCATCAGCATTTATCGTTCTTTATTTTTAATTTTTTTTAATCTTAGTCATTCTGCTTGGGGTTGAGTAGTATCTCCTTGTGGTTTAGATTTGCATTTTCCTTATGATAAGAGAAGTTCAGCATGTCTTATATGCTTTTTGTCTGTTCAGCTCATTTTCCTGTCTTTCAGTTGAATTGATTATTTGTTTATTTTTGCTGGTAAGTTGCTTGAGTTCCCTGTATTTTCTGGTGATCATGCCTTACTTGAGGCATAGTTTGCAAATATATTCCTCTATTCTGAGGATTATCTCACTCTAATTATTGTTTCTTCTACTCTGCATAAGCTTCTTAGTCTGATGTAGTACCACTCTCTATTTTGGGGATTATTGCCTATACTTTGGCAGTCTTATTTAAGAAGTCTTTGTCTACTCCATGATGTCCAAGAGTTTCCTTTGTGTTTTTCACCAGTAGTTTTATAGATTGAGTTTTATGTTTAGATCCTTGATCCATTCTGAGTAGTTGATTTTTGTTAATAGTGAGAGGTAGGGTCCAGTTTTATTTTTCTGCTAATGAATAGACAATTTTTCCAGCTCCATTTGCTGAAAAGATTTTCTTTTCCCCACTGCTTTCTTGTGCCCTTTGTCAAAAATCAGTTGGCTGTATGTTTTGGGATTTCTTTTTGGGCTCTCAGTTCTGTTCCATTGGTCTACCTGCCTGTTTCTGTGCCAATACCACACTGTGTTGATTATCACAGCTTTGTAATATGTTTTGAGGTCAGGAAGGGAGATGCCTTTATTCTTTGTGCACAATATTGCTTTGGCAATATAGGGATTTTTATGATTCCGGACAAACTTTATGATTTTTTTTCTATTTCTGTGAGGAATATCTCTGGTAATTTCATTGGAATTGGATGAATTTATAGATTAATTTGGGCAGGTTTTTCATTTTGATTGTATTAATTCTTTCAATCCAGGAACATGGGATGTCTTTTCACTTTTTTGTATCATTTTAAATTTATTTTTAAAAGTTCTTTTTAAAATAGTTTTCCTTATAGTGGTATTTCACTTGTTTGGTTAGGTTTACTCCTAGATATCTGACTATCTGCACTCTATGGTAGAGAGTGAAATATTGGAGGACATAAAAGCAATGAAAATACTTAACGAGGATAAGACAGTGTGGAATGGTGGGGGGGGGGGGTGAACAAGTAGAGATAGCAAGAGAACAAATAGAGAGGCAGGACATTAGTGGAACCAGATATGACTTATTACCTGTTGATGATGACATGTATAGTATTCTCAACTGGATTGGTCTGAGAAGTATTTCATGATGGGTAAAGTCTTTTTACAAGCAAAATGAGAAATAGTGATTGGTTAAAAAGATATCCTATTTTTTTGTGTGGCTATTGTAAATAGGATTGCTTTCTTTAGTTCTACCTCAGTCTGTTCATTGTTGGTGTTTGTATGCTGATTACTATACAATAATTGCTTCCAGGAGGATTTTTTGTTTTGTTTTGTTGTGTGTTTGTGTGTGTGCCTGTGTATGGATTCTTTTGGATTTCTGTGTATAGCATTATATAATCTGCAAATAGAGATAATTTCAATTCTTCTTTTCCTATTGAGATGCCTTTTATTTGACTCTCTTGTCTGACTATATTGGCTAGAACTTCTGGTACTATGATAAAAAGGAGTGGAGAAAATGGGCAGCCTTGTCTTATTCCAGTTTTTAGTGGAAAAGTTTCATCCTTTCCGCATTCAGCATGATATTAACTATGGATTTATCATATATGACTTTTGTTGTGTTGAGGAATGTCCCTTCTACGAAAATTACACTGACAGTCTTAATCATTAAGGGATGTTGTATATTATTAAATACTTTTTCTGCATGGATTGATATGATCATATGTTTTTTTTTCTTTTCTTCTGTTAATGTGATATATTACATTTATTACTTTATATATGTTGAACCACTCTTGCATCCCTGGAATAAAGCCTACCTGTTCATTGTGTAATCTTTTAAAAAATTTTGTTTATCATTATTATTTTTTAATAATTACTTTATTTGACTTTATTTATCTATTTATCTATTTATTTATTTATTTTAATTTGACCAGAGAGGGATAGAGTGAGACAGAGAGAGAGAGAAAGATAGTGAGAACGCAAGCTGCTGGGTCTGGGACTCAAACTGCAGTTGGCCATGTGGGAGTCTAGTGACCCTAACCACCATGTCACCTGCTGGCCCCATCATAATTATTTTTTTTTTATTTTTTTTTTTTTAGAGGTTTTCACTATAGGGCGTGTGCGCTCACCAGACAGACAGAGAGAGACATAGAGACAGAAAGCGAGAAATCACCCCCCAGGGGGGATGGTCACGCCGCAATCCCTTCTCCTCCATTCTCCTCTCGGGATCTTGGGCACGCACGCACACGTGCCCGGCGTGAGTTTTAAGCCACCGGGTCCAGGACGTGAACCACGGTCGACTACGTGGGAATCCAGCGACATAGCCATTACGCTAACTGCTGGTTCCCCACATAATTATTTTTTAAAAATAATTATCTTATTTAATTTTATTAATCATTATTATTATTAGTTTTTAATTTGACCAGAGAGAGAGAAAGGGAAAATGAGAAAGGAAGTTTCCAGGTCCAGAACTCGAACTGTAGTCAGCCATGTGGGAGTCCAATGCCTAAACCACCATGCCATTTATATTTAGATATAAGACAGTCTTGCTCTTGATAATAAATATATAAACAACTCAGCAAAGAATGGCAAAATATTTTAATATACACTTCACAAAAAAGATGTAAGAATGACCAGTGGGCATGCAAAAGATGCTGAACATTATTTGTCATGAGGGTAATTCAAATGAACCACATTAAGCCCTAACTATATACTTCCTGGAATGATAGGAGAATTTATTTTTTGTGTGTATTGGTAAAGATGTGGAACACTTGGAAGTCTCATTCATTTCTTATGGAAATTTGAAAACATATTACTATTTCAAAAATATTTTGGCAGGTTATTATTAAATGAAACCTACTAAACTACTTTTTTTTTGGGGGGGGGAGATTTTTGCTATAGGACGCTTGCACTCACCAGAAAGGCAAAGAGAGATAGAGAGACAGAAAGTGAGAAATCATCCCTCCCCACCCCCCAGGGGATAGCCATGCTGCAATCCCTTTTCCTCCATTTTCCGCTTGGGATTTGGGGCACACACACATGCACCCAGCATGAGTTTAAGCCACTGGGTCCGGGACTCGAACCATGGTTGGCTACATGGGAGTCCAGTGACATAGCCATTATGCCAACTGCTGATCCTGAAACCTACTTAACTATGACTATTAATCCTGCTCTTCACTATTTAACCAAGGGAAAAGAAAACATGTCCAGGGTCAGCAAATGGCATGGAGGTTAAGGCACTGGTTTCCCCATGGTTGGCTGCACTGATTCACACCACCTAGACCTCCTGGTCTGAGAGTCTCACTGGGCACATGTGCATTCATGCCCCAAATCCTGAGAGACTGGAGGAGAAGGTATTGCAGTGTAGCCATCCTCCCTGGGGGATGACTTCTCACTCTCTCTTTCTGTCTCTTTCTAAGGAACACACATACCCTATAGTAATAACAAAAAGAAAATAATAAAGATGTGCACAAAAATTGTCATGATAGTTAGAATCATAATAGCCCCCAAGGAAAACTTTCAATTGCCAACAGGTAAATGGATGAATAAGTCATGGTATATTCATATTTGAACAATACAGAGCAACAAAAAGAACAAACTAATGATGTATGCAGCAACATAAATTAATGTCATGCTGGGTAAAAGAATCCAGATGCAAAAGAGTCTATACTATCTAATTCTACTCTATTAAATTCTTGGGTAGACAAAATAGATTTGTAGTGATAAATAGCAAATCATGATTGCCAAGGTTCAGGGACTTGATCACCAAGGGGTCGAAGAGAATGTTTTTGGGTGATGGAGATGTTCCATATCTTTGTTGTGATGGTGGTTACCTAAGTGTACACATTTGTTGAAATTCATTATCAATACATTTTGCTAATTACACACACACACACACACACACACACACACACATATATCATCAATCTTGTTTAGAAATATGGCTTCAGTACATATTTTTTAGACAAACATGTTCTATGTCTTTTTAACTCATCATCAATGAAATGGTTTACTGAAAAACAAGTGGAAAGGCAATATCAAACAACAAAATAAATAGGTATGCAGTGAACTTCAATACCACTGCAGTTGCAGTGTTCAAATTACTCTTCATACAGCAGAGCAGCTCAGCTGTTTTCCTCACAAATTCCATATATTGCTAGTCTATAAATTCCTGAATTTCTAACAGACTCTGCTACCTGGTGGTGTGACAAGCTTATTACATTTTTGAAGTTGGAATCCAGGATTGGCTTTCTGGGTTAAAAATTCCGGTTGCCCTCTCTTTCTTTGTAATTTTGTCTCCAATAATTGTGTTTTGTAAGCGAGGTCTGAGGGGATAATGAAGCATGCACATGAGCAGAAGAGTAATGAGTAACTAAACAAGATTAAGAAAAATAAAAGTCGGACAGGCAGATGGTATAGTGGTTGCATCCCACTTGGCTAACCATGATTTGAGTCTCAGACATGGCAGCTTTAGACACATGCTGGGTACAAGTACATACATGCCCAAGATCCCAGGAGGAGAATAGAAGAGAAGGGATTGCAGTGTGGGCATCCCCACGGGGGGCTGATTTCTTACTTTCTATCTCTCTGTCTCTCCAGCAAGTACATGTGCCCTAAAGCAAAAATCTTTCTAAAAATTGAACCAATATATGGCATAATGGTTACGTCACTAAACTCCCACATAGTTGACCGTGGTTTGTGTCCTGGACATGGCGGCTTGAAACTCTCACTGAGTGCGTGTGCGTGCATGCCCAAAATTCTGAGCAGAGAATGGTGTGGCCGGAGAAGGGACAGCTGAGTGACCATTCACCTTGGGGATGATTTCTCACTTTTTTCTCTTTGTCTCTCTGTTGAACAAATGTGCTCTATAGTAAAAAAAAAAAAAAAAAAAAAAATCTCTCTTTTTTTAAAAAAAAAGAAAAAGAAAAGCAATACATTTCTAAACATGATGGAAAATTCTGACGTAGTTTTCCTTCTGATCACATCTGCTAGTGGCTTTTATTTTCATAGGCATAGTTCAAAGGGTATGTTTACATTCTGGCATTGCTTGTTTTCCCAGATTTTCACATGTCTTCACTGATTTGGCACTTTAGAATTCGGATGATTGTAAAGCAGTTTTTCATTTCATATATTCTCCAAAAGGATTGCCATGGTGGAAATAAACTGAACATTTTCTCAGAAAAGGATATTTGTCTATTGATTGACATTCTTTTTGTAAGTCAAAATTGATGATTTTGAATTATAAAGGCAGCACAAAATTATTGCTAAAAAAGGAATATCAAAGCATATGAAGCATAAAAATTGAAAAGCCATATTCTTACCCCTCTCGATCCCGTAATTCTGCTTCCTAGCGGTAACTACAAATAATGGCTCCATACCTCTCCTTTTGGAATCTGTCTCTGTGTGTGTCTCATCTTCCCAGAACTGGCATTTTAACTCTCAACAACACGTTGCAGCTATCTTTCCATGTCAATATCTATGTGCCTGCTGTGTTTCATGTATTATATATTCTGACTTTTAAAACCAATTCTAAATGGGTTGTTTCTAAATTATCAAAATGTAAATAACCTGCAATGAACAGATGTTTATTTTTTATATTTATCATTTATAATAAACTTTTAGGGCATAAAATGACATAAAGGACATAAGGATATGAAATGAATGCATTGTTTTGGTGAATTATTAGCCATGTTATGAAAATCAACCACCCTACTTCTGCATAATATTAAGAATAGCATCTCTCCCTAGTTACTAGTTCAGAATCACTGTTTAGGCAAATTCACCAGAACCCTAAAAAAGGTTCTTAATACTAACCATGATGATAATAATAGGAATAATCATGAGTTTACTTTGTTGCAAATACATACATTAAAAATGGGCTCCCACTCTTTACTATTTTTAAAATTACTGCCTCGGGGTAAGTGATCAGAAACTGCCCTGCAGAGCTAACAACACAGAAAGAGCAGGAAGAAAACCTTGGTTTTCTGTGCGGAAACCTTCAGCACTTTACTGAGAAGTAAGATCAGAGGATCGCAGCCTCTCTTTCCTCTTTTTAAAATTACTGCCTCGGGGTAAGTGATCAGAAACTGCCCTGCAGAGCTAACAACACAGAAAGAGCAGGAAGAAAACCTTGGTTTTCTGTGCGGAAACCTTCAGCACTTTACTGAGAAGTAAGATCAGAGGATCGCAGCCTACAAGATGTTCCTTCTGACTCCTGCCCAACATCAGATTCCACACACGTGGAGACTCTCATTAGGGCTGCTGTTGTGATGCATGCCTAGAGAGGATTGACAGTTATTTTGATCAACAAGGTTGACAGTTTGGATTTTGGCTTTTTTCATAGTGTTGCTTTAACATTCAGCTCAATACTTTCCAGATGCTACCTGTCATCACTCATTTGTGGACTGCAGGTCTATCCGGGAGGTCTTTCTACTTACTGCCTGTCTTCGCTCTTCCCATCCTGGGGTGGGCCATTACCTCTAGCCCTACTTTGAATCAAGAAGTCTAAGACGGCTTTTGTTCTATGTAGGCACTCAGTATGCTCACTCTGACATCAGTTTGAAATCTCAATGACTATACAAGTTTCCCTCCTTCTCTCACACTTCAATCTGGGTGCTGATTCCAATTTCTCATAGGAATTGTCTTCTTTGTGTCACTTTGTTCTTATTGTTTTCCCTTAGCCTTTTCCTAGAGTCTATTTATACTACTTGAACTTTTAATCAGTATGAGATTAGAAAAAAATCTGGACTTAAGTAAACAGAGACTACTTTAAGGGATTTGAGTATGGTAGGGGTTGTGTGGTGGGAGAGACTTTTGCAAATAATAGCGCGGCAGGAAGAATGCTTTGCCATGAACGCACAAAAATATTAGAGGTTAATCAGAAAATGACTTGTCTTGTAGAGGGAGGGATAAACACGTTTAGAAAGAACCAGATGTGGGAAAATGGTATGAGTGAGTGACTGAAAAGACAGTAGATTGGAGAATGCTCTACACTGAGGTTAGTATTAATGTATTCCTAGGTAGGGCCTTTCAGAAGGGGTTCTGCAGTGACTCAGGATGAGGGTGGATTAAAACCAAGATACCTGGAGGAATGAGAGAAACTTAGCTAGTGGGGACTACTGACTAATCAACTAATTATTTGTGAGGCAGAGTGGGAATTTGGACACTGTCTGTCTGGCCCTGTTTTAGATAGTCAAGATGGAGTACCTCAACAATTAAAAAACCAGAATTTTTATTTAAAAATTGCTATATAATCTACATAAAGTAAGATGCACAGACAGACCTTAGGTGTTTATTATGATAAGTTTAGCTAAGCCATCTGAGAATGTTTCTTTGCAATAATACACTCTCTGAAATGTAAAAAGAAGAGAAATTTTTTTAACTATGGTTATTTCCCATGATCACAGGGTTCAGAAAAAATTCAGCAGTTCTATCAGATGTCCTTATTTCTTTGTCACTAATCTATTCTTCTCAGAAATGTGGCATGTTTTTCCCTGTGTTTTAGTTTTGTTCTGGAGTTCACAATGACCTTTTTTTTTTTTTTATTGGAGAGGTTTTCGCTATAGGGCGCGTGCATTCGCCAGACAGAGAGAGACATAGAGACAGAAAGTGAGAAATCACACACACACACCCAGGGGGGGATGGTCACACTGCAATCCCTTCTCCTCCATTCTCCTCTCGGGATCTTGGGCACACACGCACACGTGCCCGGCGTGAGTTTTAAGTCACCGGGTCCAGGACGCGAACCATGGTCGACTACGTGGGAGTCCAGCGACATAGCCATTATGCTAACTGCTGGTTCCCCACAATGACCTTTTTAAAAAATACCTTTTTACAGTGTGATGTGCTTTCAAATCCTCATTATAATTGATATTTCGTCTCAACCACCGAACTCTGTATGTGTGGCTGGGTTTTTCTTCTCTATTTTTTTCTGAGTTAGATTCACTATTTCCTTGTATTTTCTTGGTTTACTTTCTCCTTTGGCAAAAGTCACATTTTTAAGTAACTTCCTATGAAAAGGTGGCTGGAAGGTACATTTTTTGAATCAGAAAATGTCTTCATTCTTTGAAGTAATCAATAGTTTGGAGGAGGTGCACAGTTCTAGGCTACAGATCATTTTTCCTCGTGACTAAGGCACTGTTTCAAAGCCATGGTTTTCTCACCTCCAGTGCTACTCTTGGAAATTCTGCTGTAACTTTTGCTGTGTGTTTGTTGGTGGTCTATTTATCATCTGGTTTCTTTTAAAATCTTCTCTTTATACTTGATATTTTAAAACCTCACTTAAATTTGCCTAGGTTTGAGTCCATTTCATTTAGTTGTCAGAGCTTTTAATAGGTGCTTCAATTCTACATACTGCTTACGTAATCATTGCCGCTTTTCTTATCTTCAATCTTTTCTCCCTGAAAATCTTGTTATGATATTAGGAGTCCTAGATTAATCCTTTATGTCTCTTTTCAGAAAAGACCGTATCTTACATCTTCTCTTCTTGCTGTTTTGATTTCAGGGAGATTTTTTCCATTTTATTGTTGTCTTATTCATGAATTTGTCTGGCGCTATTGAGAGTGGTTATCCCTCCACGTTCAGTGGTCCAGGCTGTGTCCTCTGTCTCCTTCTTCAGCTGTGCACGTGCACACACCGCTCCTCAAGCTCTAGATGTTTCTTGGATCTATTCTCTATTCCTTCCTCCCCTAAGCCCATCTCTTAATAAGAATTGGTACCATTTTTTATTTCTCAGCCTTCATTTACTGAGACAATGGAAAAGAAAGGAGATAATGGTAGCAACTGTTGTCCTTTTTTTTGTTTTATTATTATTACCAAGTCATTTTATTCAGAATTTTGTGTTTGTTTCCTGAATCAATAAACACTGTACAGAACAATGTAAAAACATCTCCCTCCTCTGCTCCCCTAACCTGGTGACAACCTCACTTGGAAACTCTCCCTCCAGATTTAGTCCAGAAGTTGAAGTTGAGTGATGTATTTTAGCCCATGGAATCATTTTCAGAGGAACTCAGCTGGGGTGAGAAGAGCCTCTACATGGGGGTGACTAGGTTAGGAAAATAGTGTTTTTCTGGGAGAAGAGATAGCATCTGGGGCAAGAACATACCCCCCAAAACATTTACATTTCCTTCTTTTGCCCCAAAAAGTGAGGTTTTTTTGCTTGTTTGTTTGTTTGTTTGTTTGTTTTTTAAAGTGACAATATGTTCTTTTCTCCCTCCTCAGTCCCTCCCAGGACTGAACCCTGGCTGGGACTAGGTAATAGGACAATCCTTCTCCAATGAGACTAGCAACAACGAGGAGCATTTCCCCAGTGGAAGTGTTGTAGAAGTTCTTGATTTCTGAGTCCTTGTGTCTGCATCTGTCACCATGTTGATAGCTACACCCTTATGGCCAAAATGTTTATTACACTGAACTCTGAATGTAGTTTTTTTTCCTGTGGGTGAGAATGGCACAGTTAATAATAAAGAAGTCTGCAACATGTTAACGTCTCTGGCCAGCAGGTCAGTGGTGATCAATTCTCTGCTAAAGCTGGTTGGAATTCCCTCATGATTACAACTCATTCCTTTTGATCTGTATCTTCAGGCATGGTGGAGACAGCGAAATTTCAGATTTGCAGCTTCTCAGTGAGCCAATCAACTTTCCTTTGAGTGTTGATGAAGATGGAGGCCAGGACTTCACGTAAGTTCACAGCATTTCGAGCTTTTACCTCTCTCCTTCTGTGTTGTAGAATTAATGGATACCATCTAGAGTCAATTCATTATTTTGGGGAAATATCCAAATGAAGTCCCTCATGAATTTCTTGGTCACCTCAAATATGTTTGAAGGCATGGAAGATGATAGTAAAACTAATCGGGTGTTGCTTTTGGAATACATCATAGAGCTTGTCCTTGAATCCACAGCTTAACATTTCATCAGCTTTATCTGATTCAAACATCTTGATGTATTTGACAGACAGGCATCTCCAGCTAAGCATATCAATCACATAGCTGGGATATGGATATGTGGTGATATGGGAGGCTTCTATTGAAAGCTTTTGCACCTGAGCTTACATGTTGGCACCCTTAATATAGGCAAGATAGGAGGCACCCAGATATCTTTTAGTGTCATGACTATCTTCTCTTATCTGTTGAGCTAATTCTCAAGTGAAGACCAGGCCAAAGACTGAGTGACCTTTAGATCCAATTTGATTTGTTACAAAATTGGTATGTCAAATGTGGCCAGATTCTCAGTCTCAATTGGCATAAACCTTGATCCAGAGAAGGTGGCTTGTAGCTGAGTGGTAGAGGGCATCTGTGTAGACGCCATGGAGGAGGGCCTTGGAGTTTCATGTCTTCACAACTGTCAACAGTCTCATTTTAGTTACTGTAGATGACGCTTGGGACTCCGTCTCATCAAGGCCACTGTGTCCTGACTGGGAATCCTTGCTCACAAATGTGATCCTTAGAAATTTTCTTGTACTTACAAGCACAAAAATTTAGGTTTTTCAAAGCTCTGTCATTTGAATAGCACCAATCTATTCAGTCTAGTTGAAAACCTAAACACAATGCTCTTAACATATGTCCATTAAAAATTTACAAATGACAGTTTTAAAGGAGTTAAAAATGTGCCACCCTCAAATATGCTGCTCTAGCATTTGACTATTTTGAATTAAAAGCACTTGCATGCACACACACACACACACACACACACACACACACACATACACTCACCAGCAGTTGCAAGAATATCATCCTTACCTCCATTCTGTTACTTTTCTTTAAATTTTAATTTATTTTATACATTTATTCACTGTACATATCTATAGCTTGTAAAATGTAAAATGAATTTACTCAACATGAATACTCTTGAAATTCCCATGTGAAAGACATCTTCTCGATACCAAAAGAAAAATGACATTCTTGTCATCAAGGGCAGAACATCAACGCTGAGAAAAAATGAGCAAACAAACCTTGTTAAACTATCTTTTATCTTCTAGTCACTTCCCTACCTGACTAACTACCATAGTCCAAGTCCCTTTGCCCTATCACATTTAACAATTTTTTGTTCTTTGTCCAATTCTGTATATAAGTAATTGACTCTAGCTGTTTCTTTGGAGCTTCATTTTCTTATAAGGGCTCCTAGGTCATGTAGAGCTTGAATAAATATGTACATACTTGACTCCTGCTACTCTGTCTTATGTCAATTTCATTGCTGGGCCAGCTGGGACCCTAAGAGGATGAAGGTGGAGTTTTGAATTTCCTTCTTTTCCATTGATTTTTTCCCTAGTATAAATCCTTTCATGTCAGTGTGTACCCTAAAAATCTTCTAATGAGTTAAAATCTATTTATATATAACATTGACATCATTTTGTATTCCTTGAGGACATTCCCTAAATTCACAACAATATGGAGCTTGAAATATTTCGCTCTTCACATTCCTACTACAATGTTGCGATCACTTAAGAGGCAGTGTACGGGAAGGGAGATGTCTTCAGATGGAGAACGTGTCTTTACTTCACTCTTGTTAACTTATGGAATCTAGACATATTGCTCAGATTATTCAACATCTTTTAGCTTCAATTTCCTGGAAAGGTTGAATTAAAAAAAAAATCACCTTCGAAGTCTTTTTATTACTAGAGTTTCGTATTGTTTTAATTCTAAATAAAGATAGGATATTTAGTTCGTATTCTATAAAGTAGTCAAAGTCAAGAATTGTGCCAATATCTGGCACACAGGGGGTGTTCAATAAATTTACTGAATGAGAACAATTGGACATGGAACTGATATTCACACAGTTCATCAGTCAATGAACACATATTCATGTGTTGTCTTAGTGCTAGCCCTCATTCTAAGCTGGGGGAAAAACAGTGGACAGACAGAGAACGAGGGTCTGATTTCGTGTAGCATGCATTCTAGTGGGAAAAGACAGATAAAAATACAGAAAGATGTGCATTCAATATAATTGTGAAAGACGGTATTTAAGAACTAAACATAGTAAAAAAGACTTGACAAATGGTTGGGTTGTGCAATTTGAGAAGGCATGTCCAGTAAAAACATCTGTGAAGTGACATCTGAGCAGCTAATGCAAAGACCTTGAGGCAGGAACATTTAGAGAATGGAAATGGCATGGAACCCTTGGACGGCAGTGATAAGGCAGAGGCTGGAGAGTTAGTGGGGAGACAGAGTATGAGACTCTTCCAAATCAGAGTAAGGATTTTAGATTTTACCCTGTTTAATGTAGGTCGTTAAAAGATTTTTAAGTACACAGCAACAAGAAAGAATTTATAGTAGAAAAATATTTCTGGCTCTGTTGGTTATATCAAGAATGGATCCAATTGCTCTGTTTACATAATAACCTACTCTCATCCAGCATTTTATATTTCTCTTGTTTGCTTATTTTTCCCTTTTAGTCCTTTTCCCCATCCCACATACTTTATATATTTACTTACTGCTTATTGTCTGTGGTTCCCATTAGAATGCAAATTCTACAGTGGTCAGGATTTTTGTTTTTGTATCCCCTGAAGATAGAAAAGTTCCTAATACACAGTATGCTCCTAATAAATATTATTGAATTAACCAATAGATTTCTAAGGGGAGATAGGGCTCAATTAGAACACAAAGATCAGATATATAGCCACAGTAAAAATCCATGTGGAAGCAGGGCCAGCAGGTGTCATAGTGGTTAAAGCACTGGACTCTCAAATGGCCCACCATGGATTTGAACCCAGCGGCTTGAAAATCATTTTGGGTATATGTGCATAAGTACTCAAAATTCTGGGAGGAGAATGGAAGAGAGGGGATTGCAGTGCAGCCATTTCCACTGGGGATGAGTTTTCACTTTTCCTCTAACTCTAGCTCTCCATTTTTCTCTGGCAAGCACATGTGCCCTGTGGCAAAAGCTTAAAAAAATAAAATCTGTGTAGGGATATATAATGTTTTGGACAAGCACGTTTGAAATAAAGATAAAAATGTCAAAAAATTAAAACTTTATCAAACTTTATTATTTATGAAGACTCAAGAATGGGGTTCCTAGGTTGTTAATTAACAACTACATAAGACTGGGATGTTATTTTATGAAATAGAAGCATGAAGGGGAGATGCCTATGTTAGTGAAGAAGTTAGAGGAAATCAAGATGCTCATATGTTAGACAAATAGAAGTATCAGGTACATATATAACCTGATACTTATATATATACATATATAGCCTTATACTCAGATAAGAGGTCTTTGAAAGATACTAATTTGATAATCATCAGCATAAAAATGGTACCTAAAACTACTGATATTGATGAGTTTATCTAGAATAAGAATCACAACAGTGCACTCTTATATCTGATTTCATTTTCCATTGTTTCCGTTACCTGAGGTACAATAAGATATTTTGAAAAAAAGAGAGAAAGAGAGAGAGAGAGAGAGAGAGACCATATTCACACAAAATTTAATACAGTATATTTTTCTAATTGGTCTACTTTATTATTAGCTATTATTGTTAATCTCTTACTGTGCCATTCTGTAAATTAAACCTCACCATAGGTGTGTATGTACAGTAATGTATGTAGGATTCAGTACTGTCTGTGGTTTCAGGCATCTACTGGAGTTGTGGAGTGTATCCCTGTAGGTAAAGGAGGGATAATATACACTGAGAAAAGCAGAGGGCTCATGACCAAGCGATGAGTCAGTCTAGAGTTAGTCTAATATTTTAGTGGGGAGGACTGCAGAGTAAATATGTAAGAACACTTTGATATAGTAAGTATGGATGGCTCTGTGGAAGGAGCACAGGACAGGGAGTGAAGAAAGACATAAACAGGTTGAATGCAGCTGAGAGGCAAATGATGAGGACATAGAAGTGTCATTTGGTTTTTGGCAAGACCAGGGCAATTGGAGTGCTTAGAATGCAAGTCTGCTGAGACATGGTCGAAAGTGAATCAGAAAGAAGAAAGAAAACAGTTTTCATTGTGAATAAAGAGAAGAAACATGACAATGGGTAAAGACAGATATATTGATCAGGAAAGAGGGGGACAGTTACGGGAAGACATTTTTCAGCTGATAGTGGATAATGGGAGATGTGCTAGGTACAACTGTTTTGAAGAGGTGGTGTTTTCATAAACCTCAGTAAGCAAGGCTACTCGATTACATTATTTATCAAGATATCTTCAACTCTAATGACTCCCGTGTTGGACGGAGACCTCAGAGTTGAGATGATCTGACTCTCCGCCCCTGCGGTTTACTGTTTTGGGGCTTTGCCTAGAATCTTGACTCTTTTTGGTACTTGCCATATTACTCTCTGAGCCTGTATTTGTTTTCTCCTAATTGGGAACAATAATAATATCCACCTTTTGGTGGACATTAAGTGAACAATATCTATATGGATCGACTTGAATTCTTTGTGTTTGAAGTGTGTAACTACCTAATTGGTCAACGTGCAGTTTTTATTTTGTGCCCTAAGGCAGTGCTGCACCGTAAGTACCCCGAAGAAAGAAATTACATTTTACCCACCTTTGTATCCTCGGTCTCCAGCAGTGTGCTTTTCCTCAGAGTTGGTCCTCATAAATGTCTGCCAAATTAAATGAAAAGCTGAAACACGAAGCAGCTTCCTGTAAATTGTAGACCATGCCAGAGTTAGACATAACTACATTCATTCTGGCTTTGTAGCCCTGCCCTTGATACTTTTAGGATGGGGAATAGTCTTACAAAGGATCTATTTGGCACTTCAGTGAGAGGAGCTGCTTTGGAACATGCATGTGTTCTATCATATCTGCCCTAAGTCACACAGCAGTGGTTTAGCTTCCGATTTCCTTAACTGTTTCATTATCATTCATCTATGACTGAGCAGAATAATTTGTTGTAATTTTACCAATAACAATGTTTTGATATCAGCATTTCACTTCAGCCCTGAGAGTTTCTTAATAAAGGCTTTTGGGTTTGATCTTGAACATTTCAGTCCTTTTTTTTTTTTTTTTCCTCTTTTTTTTTTTTTTGGAGAGATTTTCACTGTAGGGCGTGTGTGCTCGCCAGACAGACAGAGAGAGACATAGAGACAGAAAGCGAGAAATCACCCCCCAGGGGGGATGGTCACGCCACAATCCCTTCTCCTCCATTCTCCTCTCGGGATCTTGGGCATGCACGCACACGTGCCCGGCGTGAGTTTTAAGCCACCGGGTCCAGGACACGAACCACGGTCGACTACGTGGGAGTCCAGCGACATAGCCATTACGCTAACTGCTGGTTCCCAACATTTCAGTCCTTTATCATGTGTCTTAAATTAGTTCAGTGCAGCTAATAAGGATTCCTGGAAGCCATCACGGAGCCCTGGCACACATGACCCAAAACTGTGCTTTCCAGTGCCTAAACTCGTTAGAATTAGCCCTAAAAAATAGCCATGTGCTCATGTCATATTTTGTCATATTAACTTTCCTTCCTTGCCCCTTCTGAGCTCTCCTCACAAACTCACCCGTTAAAGTATTGAGTAGTTTAAGATCATAAAATAAAGGTTCAGCAGGTATAATTTCTTCAGCCTGTAGAGACCGTCTGTGGTTTTATTGTGTCTTGCTCATACAAATGCATGGATCTCTATTAACAAATTAGATTTGGATTGGATTAGTTTAGATTTAAGAGAAAGGATCTTTTCATTTAAGTGGGAATAATTGAAATTAATGAGATGAAATATTTAAATTCAGCATTTATCTTTTGCCCATAGAAAGGCCTTTACATGTACCAAAATCAAGTTTTTTTTTTTTTTTTTTTTTTTAAGCAATGTTTTCCAAGAATCAGAGAAAGGACACTTACTGTCTTTGAGTGAATATTGACATATCTAAAAAATATTACAGAATTTAGTGGGGCCAGATTATGTATTAAAAGATAAAAATATAGGTCCCGGATCTATACCAAATCTTGGCATTAGTTCACTGTGGTTCATTAGGTGGAATTGGTTTTCAAAGAATAATATGTACATGGGATAAAGACTCAGTTATCTCCTACATATCAGATTTATGAGGTTGAATAGTATCTGGCAATGAATATCAACCCCTTAAAATATTCATACTATTTAATTTTACCTCTGAGGACAAACCCTAGGAAAAATGGACCGAATTGCTGCCACAGCTTCAAAAACCACAACCAACCTATCTGTCCCCCAAGTTTCAGAAACATTTAATGTAGCAATAGTTTAAAACATTAAAAAAGATAAGAACAAAGTCCATGGTCACAATGGTGACAGTTAGGTGAAATACTAAGTAGCCACTACAGGGTGTAGCAGAAAGAAATCCGCCAACATTTATCAGTGATTATGTCTGGGAATTTATATTTTTTTTCCTGTAACTTTGTATTTTTAATTTTTTTTTCAATGGACAAATGTTACTTTTATCATCAGAAAAAAAGTGGAATAAAGTTGTGTATGAATAGCTGACTTCAGTGATGATAACTTATCCTCTAACCCTGGTCACTCACTGGTGAAAGCCTCTTGATGTGTTTCTCATCTGAAAGTGTTTCTTGTGTTCTTTAAACCCTTTGATCCCATTCGCTTTGAAAACAGTATGACTTTGCAAGTCCAGGATTTACAGCTCTCTCTTAGATGAATACTTTTCAGACGCGATTTTGTTTTTTAATCAGGTGAATTTTGTAAAATGTTACTATCTTTTTATATTAAGAAATATATTTGTGCTACAGGTTTAACCGTAAGCCAGATATAAAGTTTGGTTTCGCTGCTACTAAGCTTATTAGTATCTGATGTTATTAGGTTGATTTTTTTATTGTAAGTTTCATTATGAAAATGGCCTAACTTTTCTTGAAAAGTGAAGTTTGGCTGAGATTGAGACTGTGTTCTACGTGGCAAAATTATTTATAGTCACCTATTTCTGAAAAAGGTTTATGATAGAATTGATAAATATATTGTTGATATGCCTCACAGAAAGCCGTACATGATGTACTCACTTAAAGAATCTTCATTACATAATAATAGTTATTTCATCTTTCAAACCTCGATTTATTCATTTATGTATTTATCAAATATGTAGTGAGCACTTATTATGTGAGAGATACTAGGGAAGGCACTAGATTCAATATTCTGATGTATTTTGGTATATAAAAGTTCTAATCCATTAGGTGGAAAAAAACCCCAGAAAACAAATTAAATAAATATTTTGATCATCCATATAAAAACATATTTAGCCATATACACATGGGCATTTTTGTCTGTTTTGGTTTCCCCAGCTTCTGAAATGATCTCTTGTAAATAGCAAGTGTTGAATAAGTATTTGTTAATATATGAATCGGTGGGACCTGACAGGTGGTGTGGTGGTTAAGGGTATTGGACTCCCACGTGGCCAACTGTGGCTCGAGTCCTGGACCTGGTGTCTTTCTTTCTCAGTTTCCCACTCTCTCTGCCCCTCTCTGATCAAATTAAAATAAACAAATAAAAAAGCTAAATAAAATAATTCTTTAAAAAATATATGAATAAGTGAATTATACTCATCATGGAGTTTTAAGAGACACATGGAAAACAATGAGACATTTTGTCAAAAGGGCTGGAAGTGGGAGATGGGCAAGATGAATTTCAGGGGTAGCCCACTGACTTGTGTCTAAATTCCCAGAAATCTCACTCGTAGGTATCTACCTAAGAGAAATGAAATCACATGTCCAAAAAAAAAATTTGTGAAAGAATTTTTACAACAAAACTTCATTCAAAATAGATAAAAATATAAACAATATAGATGTCCTATAAGAGGAGAATGGATAAATAAACTCAGGTGTATTTTTACATTAGAATATTACACAGCAATACAAAAATGAACTACTGATACCTGCAACATGTTTTTCAAAAACATTAAGAGAAAAATCAGACACACAAATACACAGTAATTGGCATAAAATTCCCATTTGTATGAAGTTCAAGAATAGGTAAAACTAATATGGTGATAGAAATCAGGAAGTTATTGTTTGAGGATGGAGAGAGGAAAAATAACATGGGATAATGGAAATATTCTGTTTTTTTTTTTGAGGTGTTATGGGGGGACTTCAGAAAATTCATGGAGAAATGTAATTAAAGTATAAGTTTATTTTGGTACAAAAAATTTGAAATATATTCTTAGTTTTTAATAATATACATTTTCCATTAACTTTTAGAAGACTCCTCATAGGTGTATACAACTGTCCAAACTTATCATAATAAATACCTAAGGTCTGTGCATCTTATTTTATCTAAATTATATAGTAATTTTTAAATAATTTTTTTTTAATTATTGAGGGGCACACGCACTTAAACAGCAACCCCCCCTTCCCAATGGGTCATGGTCACCCTGCGATCCTTCTTCCTCCATTTCTCCATCTCTTCAGAATTCTGGGCACTCATGCATATGCACCCTGCATGTCTTTCAAGCCACCAGGTCTGGGGCTGAACTGCAGTTGGTCATATGAGATCCGGGTCTCCATACACAGTACTTAACCACTGTGCTACAGGGTCAGACCAGTAAAATACTTTGAGAATTAAAATATAAAATTAAGTTCTAGTAATAAATATTTACTAAGCACCTATATTTCAGCTACTGCTTAAGTGACTAGAAATGTAAACATGAATAAGAAATGATGAATTCATAATCTGGAGAGGAGAATAGATGTGGAAAAACCTTTTACTTACCCAAAACTTTTTAAAAGTATGTTTCCATACTTTTCCATGAATTACAGTTTAGAATTGTATAATAATTGTAGGTAAAAAATTTTGCTGTTGTATGAAAAATACTCAGTCTGACAAATCCTGTAACCGTATTGTGGTAGACAGCCTTCAGCATGGCTCCCAGTTGTACTCCATCTTTGTGGAGACCACACCTACAATGGACCAGGTTTGGTCTCTGTGACCAATAGCACGTGGCAGAATTTTCTGCCAAACCTGAAGGTAAGTTATTTTCAACGTTGGGAGTATAAAAACTGGCTTCTGTGTGAGGTGCTCTCTTATTCTCTGCCTTAATCTCTTTGACTATCTTATCACTCACTCTGGGAGAAGCCAGTTGATGTGTTGTATACACTTGATTGGCCATAGAGAGGCCCATGAAGAGGAGTGGAGATCTGTGACCAGCAGTCATCAAGGCAGTGGGGTCTGCCTACAATTGTGTGAGTTACTTTGAAGCACACCTTCCCCTAATCAGGCCTTCAGATGAGACTGCAGCCCTGGCCAACTTCTCGACTTCAACCACCTGGAAGACTTTTTTTTTTTTTTTGGCTATAGGGTGTGTGTGCTTGCCAGAAAGACAGAGAGAGAGATAGAGAGACAGAAAGCGAGAACTCTCCCCTCTTGGGATCTTGGGCACACATGCACACACGCCTGGCATGAATTTAAGTCACTGGGTCTGGAACTTGAACTGCGGTCAACTACATGGAAGTTCAGCGACATAGCCATTATGCTAACTGCTGGTCCCCACCTGGAAGACCTTGAAGCAGACCAATCACCTAAACTACTTCTAAATTCCTAAGCTGCAGAAATGGTAAGACAATAAATATTTATTATTTTAAGTTACTACATTTTGGGGTAATTTGTTACATAGCAATAGACAACTAATACATATATGATCTTTTCAAAATGTAGAAGACATGAGTTTATGGATTAGTGAATCATTCCTGATTGTAAATTAAACACCTCTATTTTTCTGTCTCACTGAAATACTAATTAGCCAATGACTTTTTTAAGAACCATAAAGATTTCTAAAAGCTCTGTACACTTTAATTCCAACTTATATCCAGTGAATAGTTTAATAACTCCCAAATCTAGACCTTTGAATGAGAATTATAGTATATATTAATCTAGCTATAAAACTGAAACATGCAAAACCATAATTTAATAAAATTTAATTGCTTCTAAAGTATGAAAGGTCAATTTTGTATTATTGAATTTACTAATGAAAATTAGAATGAATTCCAATTAATATTTAGAAATAATCTTCACTTTGAACTTCAAGATGTATAATATAGTTCCAATTAATTATAGCTTAGACACCATGATTAAATTTCTTAAAAAATTTTTAGGGATGATTTAAGCTGATATTTAAATTTAGGTGACAGAACATGAAATTTTAGAATAACTGAGATTATTGCTTTGCCATTTGAAGATGACCAGACTTTATTCATTTTTGGATCTTCAGATTTTAAAATTATACCACCAATGACAGGTAATATTAATTAATCCAAACTCATTTCTGCATTAAGAAAACAGATCATGGTGACTGTTCATTGGAAGAATATAATGTAATGAAAAGTATAAACGTTCTCCTGATGTTTCTCTCTAGCCAAAATGAAACCCTAAAAGATGTAGTATTCTGGCTTGAGAATTCCTATCAGGGTTTCTCTCTTGAGTTAGGATAGCTAAAGGAAATGTTATAAAAACTTAAATGGGAAATGGAATTATTTTTTATTTATGATAGACTGGAAAGAAAGTCACTAAGGTAATGTGAAGTTTTATATAATTCTTCATTTGGCTCTAGACCACTGATTCTCAAAACATCCATATGCACTGCAATTATAAGGAGGCCTTTTAGAACAAAGATTGCTGGGTCCCATCACTAGAGATTCAGATAGTTATTCAAAGGTGTCATAGAAGAACTAGTTCTCTGGGGTTGCTGATGTTGCTGCTTCAGTGATCACATTTTGAGAACTGCAGGTCTAGACTGTCTTTGGGTGAGCCATGTCTGTGTTTGTGGGATGGTAAAGAGGGAGCTAAACTACCTTTGGCAGACACTTTGCAAGTTAGAAAGGCCTAGAAAATGACTTCAGGAGAATTGACATTGGTATAGTCTTAAATGCCACTTCCAGGTCACACCCCTGAAATGTCACATGTGATCTTCCATATTCTTGTCTCTCTGTAGGCAGCTGAATTCAAAGGATTAAGTGGACTCTTTTCAGGTAAGTTTTCATGCTATTTTCTGCTAATTATTTTCCTTTATGAAGACTGTTTAACCTAAGCTTCCTACAATGAACTATGTCATAAATTTGACTTGGGCAACAGCACTGCTTCCTCATATAGTAGTGGGTACATAAGATCAGGCTCAAGCATGTCCTATAGACTTAAGCAGGTGGATCAGATGTCAAATGTTCTAATCTTATTTATTTTACACTCATTCACTGTATATCATTGCTGCACACCACATAAGTTTTCCTGTCCAGAATACACTGTATATTGGCTCAATCAAGGATATTATTGTACATGCTATTGCCAACAAATAATTTTCCATTTCTTGTTTCTTATATATTTTGCTTCTTTTTTTTCCCCAAAAAACTTCAATTCTTGTTACATTTCTGACTGTCTCTTAACTCACATCATGGGGCATTCCTTATGACTGGATGACACAGGAGGGAAAAATATTTTGCCTTGTTTATACATACTTCTGCATAATATTCTGATACAACTGAAGGGTCAGCTGCACAAACATGGATAAATCCTGAACCCTGTGGGTAGAACTTTGAATACTTTACTTTCTGTAAAAGAAGGATAGAGAGAGACCAACAGATTGTGTGGTGGTTAGGGACACTGGATTCCCACATGGCCGACCACAGTTCGAGTCCCGGACCTGACGGCTTGCTCTCTCTCTCTCTGTCTCTCTCTCTCTGGCCCTCCCTGGTCAAATTGAAATAAATAAATAAAGTTAAATAAAATAATTCTTTAAAAAAATAAAAAAAGGAGGATAGAGAAACACATGTATCTAAAGTGATTGCAGTGCAGTTGGTTAGCAGTTTGGTTAGAGGGTTAGAAGCTTTAAGATTGGGGTCATAGATATCTGGGGAAAAGATCTGGAGAGAGGATTCTTGGTATAGGGACATAGAAAGAG